>NC_137875.1:43898230-44323230 GCF_963924005.1 Protomyctophum bolini
GTAGTTTTAATTGACTGGTGCACATACACTATTGATGGAAATAAACACTGATTAACTCATTATAGCATAGAAGAGTTAACTCATGCACACAAAAATAGCTCCACCTCGATGGAAGCAACAAACTCAGATGTGGTTGAAAGTTGGTGGGAGCAAGTAAACTCAGATTACCTCAAATGGAGGCAGTGATGATGTTTCAATTCATAAGTGCATCTCTTTGGGGTTGTCTTGGTTCTGTATATTCATCTACCATATTATCCTCTGTCACTAGTATTACTTTGACTTTAGCACTGACTTGTTCTTTAAATACAGTAAGTGCTACTTGTTGGGGTAGTTTTATTTGACCAGTGCACCTAACAAGAACTCCATCATGATGGTTGGAAACTCAATTTAACTATGATTGTTTTATGTCACTATTATTACTTTGACTTTAGCACCGACTTGTCCTTTAACTACAGTAAGTGCTACTTGTTGGGGTAGTTTTATTTGACTAGTGCACCTAACAAGAACTCAATCATGGCGGTTATAACAAGCATGAAACAAGAAGGATCTGTGTAAACAAATTAAGATTACCTCTAATGGAGACATTGATGATCTTTAAATTCATAAGTGCTTCCCTTTGGGGTTATCTTGGTTCTGTGGTATCATCTCTTACATTTTGTCAATAATATTACTGTGGCATTTTGATGTTAAGAGACACATGTATCTTGTGGTAAAAAAAACAAATGAAAGCACCAGTCAACTAATAACATGCAAATGGCTTGCATGCAATCTGGTGGTAAAGAATGTGTGAAGTACCAATGAAACTACGACCCAGGACACCCCCTATATAAGGTTTTCTATGTCTGCCATTCATAGGATTCCTACAAGCTGGAGAAGGACACAATGCATAGAGCAGTAGGTAAGAGCACATTATGGGGGAAACAGTGTTTTAACTTGGGTCACTATTATTACATTAACTTTAGCACTGACGTGTCTTTTAAATTCAGTAAGTGCTACTTGTTGGGGTAGTTTTATTTGACTAGTGCACCTAACAAGAACTCAATCATGGCGGTTATAACAAGCATGAAACAAGAAGGACCTGTGTAAACAAATTAAGATTACCTCTAATGGAGACATTGATGATCTTTAAATTCATAAGCGCTTCCCTTTGGGGTTATCTTGGTTCTGTGGTATCATCTCTTACATTTTGTCAATAATATTACTGTGGCATTTTGATGTTAAGAGACACATGTATCTTGTGGTAAAAAAAACAAATGAAAGCACCAGTCAACTAATAACATGCAAATGGCTTGCATGCAATCTGGTGGTAAGCAATGTGTGAAGTACCAATGAAACTACGACCCATGACACCCCCTATATAAGGTGTTCTATGTCTGCCATTCATAGCATTCCTACAAGCTGGAGAAGGACACAAGGCATAGAGCAGTAGGTAAGAGCACATTATGGGGGAAACAGTGTTTTAACTTGTGTCACTATTATTACTTTAACTTTAGCACTGACTTGTCTTTTAAATTCAGTAAGTGCTACTTGTTGGAGTAGTTTTAATTGACTGGTGCACATACACTATTGATGGAAATAAACACTGATTAACTCATTATAGCATAGAAGAGTTAACTCATGCACACAAAAATAGCTCCACCTCGATGGAAGCAACAAACTCAGATGTGGTTGAAAGTTGGTGGGAGCAAGTAAACTCAGATTACCTCAAATGGAGGCAGTGATGATGTTTCAATTCATAAGTGCATCTCTTTGGGGTTGTCTTGGTTCTGTATATTCATCTACCATATTATCCTCTGTCACTAGTATTACTTTGACTTTAGCACTGACTTGTTCTTTAAATACAGTAAGTGCTACTTGTTGGGGTAGTTTTATTTGACCAGTGCACCTAACAAGAACTCCATCATGATGGTTGGAAACTCAATTTAACTATGATTGTTTTATGTCACTATTATTACTTTGACTTTAGCACCGACTTGTCCTTTAACTACAGTAAGTGCTACTTGTTGGGGTAGTTTTATTTGACTAGTGCACCTAACAAGAACTCAATCATGGCGGTTATAACAAGCATGAAAAAAGAAGGATCTGTGTAAACAAATTAAGATTACCTCTAATGGAGACATTGATGATCTTTAAATTCATAAGTGCTTCCCTTTGGGGTTATCTTGGTTCTGTGGTATCATCTCTTACATTTTGTCAATAATATTACTGTGGCATTTTGATGTTAAGAGACACATGTATCTTGTGGTAAAAAAAACAAATGAAAGCACCAGTCAACTAATAACATGCAAATGGCTTGCATGCAATCTGGTGGTAAGCAATGTGTGAAGTACCAATGAAACTACGACCCAGGACACCCCCTATATAAGGTTTTCTATGTCTGCCATTCATAGGATTCCTACAAGCTGGAGAAGGACACAATGCATAGAGCAGTAGGTAAGAGCACATTATGGGGGAAACAGTGTTTTAACTTGGGTCACTATTATTACATTAACTTTAGCACTGACGTGTCTTTTAAATTCAGTAAGTGCTACTTGTTGGGGTAGTTTTATTTGACTAGTGCACCTAACAAGAACTCAATCATGGCGGTTATAACAAGCATGAAACAAGAAGGACCTGTGTAAACAAATTAAGATTACCTCTAATGGAGACATTGATGATCTTTAAATTCATAAGCGCTTCCCTTTGGGGTTATCTTGGTTCTGTGGTATCATCTCTTACATTTTGTCAATAATATTACTGTGGCATTTTGATGTTAAGAGACACATGTATCTTGTGGTAAAAAAACAAATGAAAGCACCAGTCAACTAATAACATGCAAATGGCTTGCATGCAATCTGGTGGTAAGCAATGTGTGAAGTACCAATGAAACTACGACCCAGGACACCCCTATATAAGGTGTTCTATGTCTGCCATTCATAGCATTCCTACAAGCTGGAGAAGGACACAAGGCATAGAGCAGTAGGTAAGAGCACATTATGGGGGAAACAGTGTTTTAACTTGTGTCACTATTATTACTTTAACTTTAGCACTGACTTGTCTTTTAAATTCAGTAAGTGCTACTTGTTGGAGTAGTTTTAATTGACTGGTGCACATACACTATTGATGGAAATAAACACTGATTAACTCATTATAGCATAGAAGAGTTAACTCATGCACACAAAAATAGCTCCACCTTGATGGAAGCAACAAACTCAGATGTGGTTGAAAGTTGGTGGGAGCAAGTAAACTCAGATTACCTCAAATGGAGGCAGTGATGATGTTTCAATTCATAAGTGCATCTCTTTGGGGTTGTCTTGGTTCTGTATATTCATCTACCATATTATCCTCTGTCACTAGTATTACTTTGACTTTAGCACTGACTTGTTCTTTAAATACAGTAAGTGCTACTTGTTGGGGTAGTTTTATTTGACCAGTGCACCTAACAAGAACTCCATCATGATGGTTGGAAACTCAATTTAACTATGATTGTTTTATGTCACTATTATTACTTTGACTTTAGCACCGACTTGTCCTTTAACTACAGTAAGTGCTACTTGTTGGGGTAGTTTTATTTGACTAGTGCACCTAACAAGAACTCAATCATGGCGGTTATAACAAGCATGAAACAAGAAGGATCTGTGTAAACAAATTAAGATTACCTCTAATGGAGACATTGATGATCTTTAAATTCATAAGTGCTTCCCTTTGGGGTTATCTTGGTTCTGTGGTATCATCTCTTACATTTTGTCAATAATATTACTGTGGCATTTTGATGTTAAGAGACACATGTATCTTGTGGTAAAAAAAACAAATGAAAGCACCAGTCAACTAATAACATGCAAATGGCTTGCATGCAATCTGGTGGTAAGCAATGTGTGAAGTACCAATGAAACTACGACCCATGACACCCCCTATATAAGGTGTTCTATGTCTGCCATTCATAGCATTCCTACAAGCTGGAGAAGGACACATGGCATAGAGCAGTAGGTAAGAGCCCATTATTGGGGAAACAGTGTTTTAACTTGTGTCACTATTATTACTTTAACTTTAGCACTGACTTGTATTTTAAATTCAGTAAGTGCTACTTGTTGGAGTAGTTTTAATTGACTGGTGCACATACACTATTGATGGAAATAAACACTGATTAACTCATTATAGCATAGAAGAGTTAACTCATGCACACAAAAATAGCTCCACCTCGATGGAAGCAACAAACTCAGATGTGGTTGAAAGTTGGTGGGAGCAAGTAAACTCAGATTACCTCAAATGGAGGCAGTGATGATGTTTCAATTCATAAGTGCATCTCTTTGGGGTTGTCTTGGTTCTGTATATTCATCTACCATATTATCCTCTGTCACTAGTATTACTTTGACTTTAGCACTGACTTGTTCTTTAAATACAGTAAGTGCTACTTGTTGGGGTAGTTTTATTTGACCAGTGCACCTAACAAGAACTCCATCATGATGGTTGGAAACTCAATTTAACTATGATTGTTTTATGTCACTATTATTACTTTGACTTTAGCACCGACTTGTCCTTTAACTACAGTAAGTGCTACTTGTTGGGGTAGTTTTATTTGACTAGTGCACCTAACAAGAACTCAATCATGGCGGTTATAACAAGCATGAAACAAGAAGGATCTGTGTAAACAAATTAAGATTACCTCTAATGGAGACATTGATGATCTTTAAATTCATAAGTGCTTCCCTTTGGGGTTATCTTGGTTCTGTGGTATCATCTCTTACATTTTGTCAATAATATTACTGTGTCATTTTGATGTTAAGAGACACATGTATCTTGTGGTAAAAAAAACAAATGAAAGCACCAGTCAACTAATAACATGCAAATGGCTTGCATGCAATCTGGTGGTAAGCAATGTGTGAAGTACCAATGAAACTACGACCCAGGACACCCCCTATATAAGGTTTTCTATGTCTGCCATTCATAGCATTCCTACAAGCTGGAGAAGGACACAAGGCATAGAGCAGTAGGTAAGAGCACATTATGGGGGAAACAGTGTTTTAACTTGTGTCACTATTATTACTTTAACTTTAGCACTGACTTGTCTTTTAAATTCAGTAAGTGCTACTTGTTGGAGTAGTTTTAATTGACTGGTGCACATACACTATTGATGGAAATAAACACTGATTAACTCATTATAGCATAGAAGAGTTAACTCATGCACACAAAAATAGCTCCACCTCGATGGAAGCAACAAACTCAGATGTGGTTGAAAGTTGGTGGGAGCAAGTAAACTCAGATTACCTCAAATGGAGGCAGTGATGATGTTTCAATTCATAAGTGCATCTCTTTGGGGTTGTCTTGGTTCTGTATATTCATCTACCATATTATCCTCTGTCACTAGTATTACTTTGACTTTAGCACTGACTTGTTCTTTAAATACAGTAAGTGCTACTTGTTGGGGTAGTTTTATTTGACCAGTGCACCTAACAAGAACTCCATCATGATGGTTGGAAACTCAATTTAACTATGATTGTTTTATGTCACTATTATTACTTTGACTTTAGCACCGACTTGTCCTTTAACTACAGTAAGTGCTACTTGTTGGGGTAGTTTTATTTGACTAGTGCACCTAACAAGAACTCAATCATGGCGGTTATAACAAGCATGAAAAAAGAAGGATCTGTGTAAACAAATTAAGATTACCTCTAATGGAGACATTGATGATCTTTAAATTCATAAGTGCTTCCCTTTGGGGTTATCTTGGTTCTGTGGTATCATCTCTTACATTTTGTCAATAATATTACTGTGGCATTTTGATGTTAAGAGACACATGTATCTTGTGGTAAAAAAAACAAATGAAAGCACCAGTCAACTAATAACATGCAAATGGCTTGCATGCAATCTGGTGGTAAGCAATGTGTGAAGTACCAATGAAACTACGACCCAGGACACCCCCTATATAAGGTTTTCTATGTCTGCCATTCATAGGATTCCTACAAGCTGGAGAAGGACACAATGCATAGAGCAGTAGGTAAGAGCACATTATGGGGGAAACAGTGTTTTAACTTGGGTCACTATTATTACATTAACTTTAGCACTGACGTGTCTTTTAAATTCAGTAAGTGCTACTTGTTGGGGTAGTTTTATTTGACTAGTGCACCTAACAAGAACTCAATCATGGCGGTTATAACAAGCATGAAACAAGAAGGACCTGTGTAAACAAATTAAGATTACCTCTAATGGAGACATTGATGATCTTTAAATTCATAAGCGCTTCCCTTTGGGGTTATCTTGGTTCTGTGGTATCATCTCTTACATTTTGTCAATAATATTACTGTGGCATTTTGATGTTAAGAGACACATGTATCTTGTGGTAAAAAAACAAATGAAAGCACCAGTCAACTAATAACATGCAAATGGCTTGCATGCAATCTGGTGGTAAGCAATGTGTGAAGTACCAATGAAACTACGACCCAGGACACCCCTATATAAGGTGTTCTATGTCTGCCATTCATAGCATTCCTACAAGCTGGAGAAGGACACAAGGCATAGAGCAGTAGGTAAGAGCACATTATGGGGGAAACAGTGTTTTAACTTGTGTCACTATTATTACTTTAACTTTAGCACTGACTTGTCTTTTAAATTCAGTAAGTGCTACTTGTTGGAGTAGTTTTAATTGACTGGTGCACATACACTATTGATGGAAATAAACACTGATTAACTCATTATAGCATAGAAGAGTTAACTCATGCACACAAAAATAGCTCCACCTTGATGGAAGCAACAAACTCAGATGTGGTTGAAAGTTGGTGGGAGCAAGTAAACTCAGATTACCTCAAATGGAGGCAGTGATGATGTTTCAATTCATAAGTGCATCTCTTTGGGGTTGTCTTGGTTCTGTATATTCATCTACCATATTATCCTCTGTCACTAGTATTACTTTGACTTTAGCACTGACTTGTTCTTTAAATACAGTAAGTGCTACTTGTTGGGGTAGTTTTATTTGACCAGTGCACCTAACAAGAACTCCATCATGATGGTTGGAAACTCAATTTAACTATGATTGTTTTATGTCACTATTATTACTTTGACTTTAGCACCGACTTGTCCTTTAACTACAGTAAGTGCTACTTGTTGGGGTAGTTTTATTTGACTAGTGCACCTAACAAGAACTCAATCATGGCGGTTATAACAAGCATGAAACAAGAAGGATCTGTGTAAACAAATTAAGATTACCTCTAATGGAGACATTGATGATCTTTAAATTCATAAGTGCTTCCCTTTGGGGTTATCTTGGTTCTGTGGTATCATCTCTTACATTTTGTCAATAATATTACTGTGGCATTTTGATGTTAAGAGACACATGTATCTTGTGGTAAAAAAAACAAATGAAAGCACCAGTCAACTAATAACATGCAAATGGCTTGCATGCAATCTGGTGGTAAGCAATGTGTGAAGTACCAATGAAACTACGACCCATGACACCCCCTATATAAGGTGTTCTATGTCTGCCATTCATAGCATTCCTACAAGCTGGAGAAGGACACATGGCATAGAGCAGTAGGTAAGAGCCCATTATTGGGGAAACAGTGTTTTAACTTGTGTCACTATTATTACTTTAACTTTAGCACTGACTTGTATTTTAAATTCAGTAAGTGCTACTTGTTGGAGTAGTTTTAATTGACTGGTGCACATACACTATTGATGGAAATAAACACTGATTAACTCATTATAGCATAGAAGAGTTAACTCATGCACACAAAAATAGCTCCACCTCGATGGAAGCAACAAACTCAGATGTGGTTGAAAGTTGGTGGGAGCAAGTAAACTCAGATTACCTCAAATGGAGGCAGTGATGATGTTTCAATTCATAAGTGCATCTCTTTGGGGTTGTCTTGGTTCTGTATATTCATCTACCATATTATCCTCTGTCACTAGTATTACTTTGACTTTAGCACTGACTTGTTCTTTAAATACAGTAAGTGCTACTTGTTGGGGTAGTTTTATTTGACCAGTGCACCTAACAAGAACTCCATCATGATGGTTGGAAACTCAATTTAACTATGATTGTTTTATGTCACTATTATTACTTTGACTTTAGCACCGACTTGTCCTTTAACTACAGTAAGTGCTACTTGTTGGGGTAGTTTTATTTGACTAGTGCACCTAACAAGAACTCAATCATGGCGGTTATAACAAGCATGAAACAAGAAGGATCTGTGTAAACAAATTAAGATTACCTCTAATGGAGACATTGATGATCTTTAAATTCATAAGTGCTTCCCTTTGGGGTTATCTTGGTTCTGTGGTATCATCTCTTACATTTTGTCAATAATATTACTGTGTCATTTTGATGTTAAGAGACACATGTATCTTGTGGTAAAAAAAACAAATGAAAGCACCAGTCAACTAATAACATGCAAATGGCTTGCATGCAATCTGGTGGTAAGCAATGTGTGAAGTACCAATGAAACTACGACCCAGGACACCCCCTATATAAGGTTTTCTATGTCTGCCATTCATAGGATTCCTACAAGCTGGAGAAGGACACAATGCATAGAGCAGTAGGTAAGAGCACATTATGGGGGAAACAGTGTTTTAACTTGGGTCACTATTATTACATTAACTTTAGCACTGACTTGTCTTTTAAATTCAGTAAGTGCTACTTGTTGGGGTAGTTTTATTTGACTAGTGCACCTAACAAGAACTCAATCATGGCGGTTATAACAAGCATGAAACAATAAGGACCTGTGTAAACAAATTAAGATTACCTCTAATGGAGACATTGATGATCTTTAAATTCATAAGTGCTTCCCTTTGGGGTTATCTTGGTTCTGTGGTATCATCTCTTACATTTTGTCAATAATATTACTGTGGCATTTTGATGTTAAGAGACACATGTATCTTGTGGTAAAAAAACAAATGAAAGCACCAGTCAACTAATAACATGCAAATGGCTTGCATGCAATCTGGTGGTAAGCAATGTGTGAAGTACCAATGAAACTACGACCCAGGACACCCCCTATATAAGGTGTTCTATGTCTGCCATTCATAGCATTCCTACAAGCTGGAGAAGGACACAAGGCATAGAGCAGTAGGTAAGAGCACATTATGGGGGAAACAGTGTTTTAACTTGTGTCACTATTATTACTTTAACTTTAGCACTGACTTGTCTTTTAAATTCAGTAAGTGCTACTTGTTGGAGTAGTTTTAATTGACTGGTGCACATACACTATTGATGGAAATAAACACTGATTAACTCATTATAGCATAGAAGAGTTAACTCATGCACACAAAAATAGCTCCACCTTGATGGAAGCAACAAACTCAGATGTGGTTGAAAGTTGGTGGGAGCAAGTAAACTCAGATTACCTCAAATGGAGGCAGTGATGATGTTTCAATTCATAAGTGCATCTCTTTGGGGTTGTCTTGGTTCTGTATATTCATCTACCATATTATCCTCTGTCACTAGTATTACTTTGACTTTAGCACTGACTTGTTCTTTAAATACAGTAAGTGCTACTTGTTGGGGTAGTTTTATTTGACCAGTGCACCTAACAAGAACTCCATCATGATGGTTGGAAACTCAATTTAACTATGATTGTTTTATGTCACTATTATTACTTTGACTTTAGCACCGACTTGTCCTTTAACTACAGTAAGTGCTACTTGTTGGGGTAGTTTTATTTGACTAGTGCACCTAACAAGAACTCAATCATGGCGGTTATAACAAGCATGAAACAAGAAGGATCTGTGTAAACAAATTAAGATTACCTCTAATGGAGACATTGATGATCTTTAAATTCATAAGTGCTTCCCTTTGGGGTTATCTTGGTTCTGTGGTATCATCTCTTACATTTTGTCAATAATATTACTGTGTCATTTTGATGTTAAGAGACACATGTATCTTGTGGTAAAAAAAACAAATGAAAGCACCAGTCAACTAATAACATGCAAATGGCTTGCATGCAATCTGGTGGTAAGCAATGTGTGAAGTACCAATGAAACTACGACCCAGGACACCCCCTATATAAGGTTTTCTATGTCTGCCATTCATAGCATTCCTACAAGCTGGAGAAGGACACAAGGCATAGAGCAGTAGGTAAGAGCACATTATGGGGGAAACAGTGTTTTAACTTGTGTCACTATTATTACTTTAACTTTAGCACTGACTTGTCTTTTAAATTCAGTAAGTGCTACTTGTTGGAGTAGTTTTAATTGACTGGTGCACATACACTATTGATGGAAATAAACACTGATTAACTCATTATAGCATAGAAGAGTTAACTCATGCACACAAAAATAGCTCCACCTCGATGGAAGCAACAAACTCAGATGTGGTTGAAAGTTGGTGGGAGCAAGTAAACTCAGATTACCTCAAATGGAGGCAGTGATGATGTTTCAATTCATAAGTGCATCTCTTTGGGGTTGTCTTGGTTCTGTATATTCATCTACCATATTATCCTCTGTCACTAGTATTACTTTGACTTTAGCACTGACTTGTTCTTTAAATACAGTAAGTGCTACTTGTTGGGGTAGTTTTATTTGACCAGTGCACCTAACAAGAACTCCATCATGATGGTTGGAAACTCAATTTAACTATGATTGTTTTATGTCACTATTATTACTTTGACTTTAGCACCGACTTGTCCTTTAACTACAGTAAGTGCTACTTGTTGGGGTAGTTTTATTTGACTAGTGCACCTAACAAGAACTCAATCATGGCGGTTATAACAAGCATGAAAAAAGAAGGATCTGTGTAAACAAATTAAGATTACCTCTAATGGAGACATTGATGATCTTTAAATTCATAAGTGCTTCCCTTTGGGGTTATCTTGGTTCTGTGGTATCATCTCTTACATTTTGTCAATAATATTACTGTGGCATTTTGATGTTAAGAGACACATGTATCTTGTGGTAAAAAAAACAAATGAAAGCACCAGTCAACTAATAACATGCAAATGGCTTGCATGCAATCTGGTGGTAAGCAATGTGTGAAGTACCAATGAAACTACGACCCAGGACACCCCCTATATAAGGTTTTCTATGTCTGCCATTCATAGGATTCCTACAAGCTGGAGAAGGACACAATGCATAGAGCAGTAGGTAAGAGCACATTATGGGGGAAACAGTGTTTTAACTTGGGTCACTATTATTACATTAACTTTAGCACTGACGTGTCTTTTAAATTCAGTAAGTGCTACTTGTTGGGGTAGTTTTATTTGACTAGTGCACCTAACAAGAACTCAATCATGGCGGTTATAACAAGCATGAAACAAGAAGGACCTGTGTAAACAAATTAAGATTACCTCTAATGGAGACATTGATGATCTTTAAATTCATAAGCGCTTCCCTTTGGGGTTATCTTGGTTCTGTGGTATCATCTCTTACATTTTGTCAATAATATTACTGTGGCATTTTGATGTTAAGAGACACATGTATCTTGTGGTAAAAAAACAAATGAAAGCACCAGTCAACTAATAACATGCAAATGGCTTGCATGCAATCTGGTGGTAAGCAATGTGTGAAGTACCAATGAAACTACGACCCAGGACACCCCTATATAAGGTGTTCTATGTCTGCCATTCATAGCATTCCTACAAGCTGGAGAAGGACACAAGGCATAGAGCAGTAGGTAAGAGCACATTATGGGGGAAACAGTGTTTTAACTTGTGTCACTATTATTACTTTAACTTTAGCACTGACTTGTCTTTTAAATTCAGTAAGTGCTACTTGTTGGAGTAGTTTTAATTGACTGGTGCACATACACTATTGATGGAAATAAACACTGATTAACTCATTATAGCATAGAAGAGTTAACTCATGCACACAAAAATAGCTCCACCTTGATGGAAGCAACAAACTCAGATGTGGTTGAAAGTTGGTGGGAGCAAGTAAACTCAGATTACCTCAAATGGAGGCAGTGATGATGTTTCAATTCATAAGTGCATCTCTTTGGGGTTGTCTTGGTTCTGTATATTCATCTACCATATTATCCTCTGTCACTAGTATTACTTTGACTTTAGCACTGACTTGTTCTTTAAATACAGTAAGTGCTACTTGTTGGGGTAGTTTTATTTGACCAGTGCACCTAACAAGAACTCCATCATGATGGTTGGAAACTCAATTTAACTATGATTGTTTTATGTCACTATTATTACTTTGACTTTAGCACCGACTTGTCCTTTAACTACAGTAAGTGCTACTTGTTGGGGTAGTTTTATTTGACTAGTGCACCTAACAAGAACTCAATCATGGCGGTTATAACAAGCATGAAACAAGAAGGATCTGTGTAAACAAATTAAGATTACCTCTAATGGAGACATTGATGATCTTTAAATTCATAAGTGCTTCCCTTTGGGGTTATCTTGGTTCTGTGGTATCATCTCTTACATTTTGTCAATAATATTACTGTGGCATTTTGATGTTAAGAGACACATGTATCTTGTGGTAAAAAAAACAAATGAAAGCACCAGTCAACTAATAACATGCAAATGGCTTGCATGCAATCTGGTGGTAAGCAATGTGTGAAGTACCAATGAAACTACGACCCATGACACCCCCTATATAAGGTGTTCTATGTCTGCCATTCATAGCATTCCTACAAGCTGGAGAAGGACACATGGCATAGAGCAGTAGGTAAGAGCCCATTATTGGGGAAACAGTGTTTTAACTTGTGTCACTATTATTACTTTAACTTTAGCACTGACTTGTATTTTAAATTCAGTAAGTGCTACTTGTTGGAGTAGTTTTAATTGACTGGTGCACATACACTATTGATGGAAATAAACACTGATTAACTCATTATAGCATAGAAGAGTTAACTCATGCACACAAAAATAGCTCCACCTCGATGGAAGCAACAAACTCAGATGTGGTTGAAAGTTGGTGGGAGCAAGTAAACTCAGATTACCTCAAATGGAGGCAGTGATGATGTTTCAATTCATAAGTGCATCTCTTTGGGGTTGTCTTGGTTCTGTATATTCATCTACCATATTATCCTCTGTCACTAGTATTACTTTGACTTTAGCACTGACTTGTTCTTTAAATACAGTAAGTGCTACTTGTTGGGGTAGTTTTATTTGACCAGTGCACCTAACAAGAACTCCATCATGATGGTTGGAAACTCAATTTAACTATGATTGTTTTATGTCACTATTATTACTTTGACTTTAGCACCGACTTGTCCTTTAACTACAGTAAGTGCTACTTGTTGGGGTAGTTTTATTTGACTAGTGCACCTAACAAGAACTCAATCATGGCGGTTATAACAAGCATGAAACAAGAAGGATCTGTGTAAACAAATTAAGATTACCTCTAATGGAGACATTGATGATCTTTAAATTCATAAGTGCTTCCCTTTGGGGTTATCTTGGTTCTGTGGTATCATCTCTTACATTTTGTCAATAATATTACTGTGTCATTTTGATGTTAAGAGACACATGTATCTTGTGGTAAAAAAAACAAATGAAAGCACCAGTCAACTAATAACATGCAAATGGCTTGCATGCAATCTGGTGGTAAGCAATGTGTGAAGTACCAATGAAACTACGACCCAGGACACCCCCTATATAAGGTTTTCTATGTCTGCCATTCATAGGATTCCTACAAGCTGGAGAAGGACACAATGCATAGAGCAGTAGGTAAGAGCACATTATGGGGGAAACAGTGTTTTAACTTGGGTCACTATTATTACATTAACTTTAGCACTGACTTGTCTTTTAAATTCAGTAAGTGCTACTTGTTGGGGTAGTTTTATTTGACTAGTGCACCTAACAAGAACTCAATCATGGCGGTTATAACAAGCATGAAACAATAAGGACCTGTGTAAACAAATTAAGATTACCTCTAATGGAGACATTGATGATCTTTAAATTCATAAGTGCTTCCCTTTGGGGTTATCTTGGTTCTGTGGTATCATCTCTTACATTTTGTCAATAATATTACTGTGGCATTTTGATGTTAAGAGACACATGTATCTTGTGGTAAAAAAACAAATGAAAGCACCAGTCAACTAATAACATGCAAATGGCTTGCATGCAATCTGGTGGTAAGCAATGTGTGAAGTACCAATGAAACTACGACCCAGGACACCCCCTATATAAGGTGTTCTATGTCTGCCATTCATAGCATTCCTACAAGCTGGAGAAGGACACAAGGCATAGAGCAGTAGGTAAGAGCACATTATGGGGGAAACAGTGTTTTAACTTGTGTCACTATTATTACTTTAACTTTAGCACTGACTTGTCTTTTAAATTCAGTAAGTGCTACTTGTTGGAGTAGTTTTAATTGACTGGTGCACATACACTATTGATGGAAATAAACACTGATTAACTCATTATAGCATAGAAGAGTTAACTCATGCACACAAAAATAGCTCCACCTTGATGGAAGCAACAAACTCAGATGTGGTTGAAAGTTGGTGGGAGCAAGTAAACTCAGATTACCTCAAATGGAGGCAGTGATGATGTTTCAATTCATAAGTGCATCTCTTTGGGGTTGTCTTGGTTCTGTATATTCATCTACCATATTATCCTCTGTCACTAGTATTACTTTGACTTTAGCACTGACTTGTTCTTTAAATACAGTAAGTGCTACTTGTTGGGGTAGTTTTATTTGACCAGTGCACCTAACAAGAACTCCATCATGATGGTTGGAAACTCAATTTAACTATGATTGTTTTATGTCACTATTATTACTTTGACTTTAGCACCGACTTGTCCTTTAACTACAGTAAGTGCTACTTGTTGGGGTAGTTTTATTTGACTAGTGCACCTCAACTCAATCATGGCGGTTATAACAAGCATGAAACAAGAAGGATCTGTGTAAACAAATTAAGATTACCTCTAATGGAGACATTGATGATCTTTAAATTCATAAGTGCTTCCCTTTGGGGTTATCTTGGTTCTGTGGTATCATCTCTTACATTTTGTCAATAATATTACTGTGTCATTTTGATGTTAAGAGACACATGTATCTTGTGGTAAAAAAAACAAATGAAAGCACCAGTCAACTAATAACATGCAAATGGCTTGCATGCAATCTGGTGGTAAGCAATGTGTGAAGTACCAATGAAACTACGACCCATGACACCCCCTATATAAGGTGTTCTATGTCTGCCATTCATAGCATTCCTACAAGCTGGAGAAGGACACATGGCATAGAGCAGTAGGTAAGAGCCCATTATTGGGGAAACAGTGTTTTAACTTGTGTCACTATTATTACTTTAACTTTAGCACTGACTTGTCTTTTAAATTCAGTAAGTGCTACTTGTTGGAGTAGTTTTAATTGACTGGTGCACATACACTATTGATGGAAATAAACACTGATTAACTCATTATAGCATAGAAGAGTTAACTCATGCACACAAAAATAGCTCCACCTCGATGGAAGCAACAAACTCAGATGTGGTTGAAAGTTGGTGGGAGCAAGTAAACTCAGATTACCTCAAATGGAGGCAGTGATGATGTTTCAATTCATAAGTGCATCTCTTTGGGGTTGTCTTGGTTCTGTATATTCATCTACCATATTATCCTCTGTCACTAGTATTACTTTGACTTTAGCACTGACTTGTTCTTTAAATACAGTAAGTGCTACTTGTTGGGGTAGTTTTATTTGACCAGTGCACCTAACAAGAACTCCATCATGATGGTTGGAAACTCAATTTAACTATGATTGTTTTATGTCACTATTATTACTTTGACTTTAGCACCGACTTGTCCTTTAACTACAGTAAGTGCTACTTGTTGGGGTAGTTTTATTTGACTAGTGCACCTAACAAGAACTCAATCATGGCGGTTATAACAAGCATGAAACAAGAAGGACCTGTGTAAACAAATTAAGATTACCTCTAATGGAGACATTGATGATCTTTAAATTCATAAGTGCTTCCCTTTGGGGTTATCTTGGTTCTGTGGTATCATCTCTTACATTTTGTCAATAATATTACTGTGTCATTTTGATGTTAAGAGACACATGTATCTTGTGGTAAAAAAAACAAATGAAAGCACCAGTCAACTAATAACATGCAAATGGCTTGCATGCAATCTGGTGGTAAGCAATGTGTGAAGTACCAATGAAACTACGACCCATGACACCCCCTATATAAGGTGTTCTATGTCTGCCATTCATAGCATTCCTACAAGCTGGAGAAGGACACAATGCATAGAGCAGTAGGTAAGAGCACATTATGGGGGAAACAGTGTTTTAACTTGTGTCACTATTATTACTTTAACTTTAGCACTGACTTGTCTTTTAAATTCAGTAAGTGCTACTTGTTGGAGTAGTTTTAATTGACTGGTGCACATACACTATTGATGGAAATAAACACTGATTAACTCATTATAGCATAGAAGAGTTAACTCATGCACACAAAAATAGCTCCACCTCGATGGAAGCAACAAACTCAGATGTGGTTGAACGTTGGTGGGAGCAAGTAAACTCAGATTACCTCAAATGGAGGCAGTGATGATGTTTCAATTCATAAGTGCATCTCTTTGGGGTTGTCTTGGTTCTGTATATTCATCTACCATATTATCCTCTGTCACTAGTATTACTTTGACTTTAGCACTGACTTGTTCTTTAAATACAGTAAGTGCTACTTGTTGGGGTAGTTTTATTTGACCAGTGCACCTAACAAGAACTCAATCATGATGGTTGGAAACTCAATTTAACTATGATTGTTTTATGTCACTATTATTACTTTGACTTTAGCACCGACTTGTCCTTTAACTACAGTAAGTGCTACTTGTTGGGGTAGTTTTATTTGACTAGTGCACCTAACAAGAACTCAATCATGGCGGTTATAACAAGCATGAAAAAAGAAGGATCTGTGTAAACAAATTAAGATTACCTCTAATGGAGACATTGATGATCTTTAAATTCATAAGTGCTTCCCTTTGGGGTTATCTTGGTTCTGTGGTATCATCTCTTACATTTTGTCAATAATATTACTGTGGCATTTTGATGTTAAGAGACACATGTATCTTGTGGTAAAAAAAACAAATGAAAGCACCAGTCAACTAATAACATGCAAATGGCTTGCATGCAATCTGGTGGTAAGCAATGTGTGAAGTACCAATGAAACTACGACCCAGGACACCCCCTATATAAGGTTTTCTATGTCTGCCATTCATAGGATTCCTACAAGCTGGAGAAGGACACAATGCATAGAGCAGTAGGTAAGAGCACATTATGGGGGAAACAGTGTTTTAACTTGGGTCACTATTATTACATTAACTTTAGCACTGACTTGTCTTTTAAATTCAGTAAGTGCTACTTGTTGGGGTAGTTTTATTTGACTAGTGCACCTCAACTCAATCATGGCGGTTATAACAAGCATGAAACAAGAAGGATCTGTGTAAACAAATTAAGATTACCTCTAATGGAGACATTGATGATCTTTAAATTCATAAGTGCTTCCCTTTGGGGTTATCTTGGTTCTGTGGTATCATCTCTTACATTTTGTCAATAATATTACTGTGTCATTTTGATGTTAAGAGACACATGTATCTTGTGGTAAAAAAAACAAATGAAAGCACCAGTCAACTAATAACATGCAAATGGCTTGCATGCAATCTGGTGGTAAGCAATGTGTGAAGTACCAATGAAACTACGACCCATGACACCCCCTATATAAGGTGTTCTATGTCTGCCATTCATAGCATTCCTACAAGCTGGAGAAGGACACATGGCATAGAGCAGTAGGTAAGAGCCCATTATTGGGGAAACAGTGTTTTAACTTGTGTCACTATTATTACTTTAACTTTAGCACTGACTTGTCTTTTAAATTCAGTAAGTGCTACTTGTTGGAGTAGTTTTAATTGACTGGTGCACATACACTATTGATGGAAATAAACACTGATTAACTCATTATAGCATAGAAGAGTTAACTCATGCACACAAAAATAGCTCCACCTCGATGGAAGCAACAAACTCAGATGTGGTTGAAAGTTGGTGGGAGCAAGTAAACTCAGATTACCTCAAATGGAGGCAGTGATGATGTTTCAATTCATAAGTGCATCTCTTTGGGGTTGTCTTGGTTCTGTATATTCATCTACCATATTATCCTCTGTCACTAGTATTACTTTGACTTTAGCACTGACTTGTTCTTTAAATACAGTAAGTGCTACTTGTTGGGGTAGTTTTATTTGACCAGTGCACCTAACAAGAACTCCATCATGATGGTTGGAAACTCAATTTAACTATGATTGTTTTATGTCACTATTATTACTTTGACTTTAGCACCGACTTGTCCTTTAACTACAGTAAGTGCTACTTGTTGGGGTAGTTTTATTTGACTAGTGCACCTAACAAGAACTCAATCATGGCGGTTATAACAAGCATGAAACAAGAAGGACCTGTGTAAACAAATTAAGATTACCTCTAATGGAGACATTGATGATCTTTAAATTCATAAGTGCTTCCCTTTGGGGTTATCTTGGTTCTGTGGTATCATCTCTTACATTTTGTCAATAATATTACTGTGTCATTTTGATGTTAAGAGACACATGTATCTTGTGGTAAAAAAAACAAATGAAAGCACCAGTCAACTAATAACATGCAAATGGCTTGCATGCAATCTGGTGGTAAGCAATGTGTGAAGTACCAATGAAACTACGACCCATGACACCCCCTATATAAGGTGTTCTATGTCTGCCATTCATAGCATTCCTACAAGCTGGAGAAGGACACAATGCATAGAGCAGTAGGTAAGAGCACATTATGGGGGAAACAGTGTTTTAACTTGTGTCACTATTATTACTTTAACTTTAGCACTGACTTGTCTTTTAAATTCAGTAAGTGCTACTTGTTGGAGTAGTTTTAATTGACTGGTGCACATACACTATTGATGGAAATAAACACTGATTAACTCATTATAGCATAGAAGAGTTAACTCATGCACACAAAAATAGCTCCACCTCGATGGAAGCAACAAACTCAGATGTGGTTGAACGTTGGTGGGAGCAAGTAAACTCAGATTACCTCAAATGGAGGCAGTGATGATGTTTCAATTCATAAGTGCATCTCTTTGGGGTTGTCTTGGTTCTGTATATTCATCTACCATATTATCCTCTGTCACTAGTATTACTTTGACTTTAGCACTGACTTGTTCTTTAAATACAGTAAGTGCTACTTGTTGGGGTAGTTTTATTTGACCAGTGCACCTAACAAGAACTCAATCATGATGGTTGGAAACTCAATTTAACTATGATTGTTTTATGTCACTATTATTACTTTGACTTTAGCACCGACTTGTCCTTTAACTACAGTAAGTGCTACTTGTTGGGGTAGTTTTATTTGACTAGTGCACCTAACAAGAACTCAATCATGGCGGTTATAACAAGCATGAAAAAAGAAGGATCTGTGTAAACAAATTAAGATTACCTCTAATGGAGACATTGATGATCTTTAAATTCATAAGTGCTTCCCTTTGGGGTTATCTTGGTTCTGTGGTATCATCTCTTACATTTTGTCAATAATATTACTGTGGCATTTTGATGTTAAGAGACACATGTATCTTGTGGTAAAAAAAACAAATGAAAGCACCAGTCAACTAATAACATGCAAATGGCTTGCATGCAATCTGGTGGTAAGCAATGTGTGAAGTACCAATGAAACTACGACCCAGGACACCCCCTATATAAGGTTTTCTATGTCTGCCATTCATAGGATTCCTACAAGCTGGAGAAGGACACAATGCATAGAGCAGTAGGTAAGAGCACATTATGGGGGAAACAGTGTTTTAACTTGGGTCACTATTATTACATTAACTTTAGCACTGACTTGTCTTTTAAATTCAGTAAGTGCTACTTGTTGGGGTAGTTTTATTTGACTAGTGCACCTAACAAGAACTCAATCATGGCGGTTATAACAAGCATGAAACAATAAGGACCTGTGTAAACAAATTAAGATTACCTCTAATGGAGACATTGATGATCTTTAAATTCATAAGTGCTTCCCTTTGGGGTTATCTTGGTTCTGTGGTATCATCTCTTACATTTTGTCAATAATATTACTGTGGCATTTTGATGTTAAGAGACACATGTATCTTGTGGTAAAAAAACAAATGAAAGCACCAGTCAACTAATAACATGCAAATGGCTTGCATGCAATCTGGTGGTAAGCAATGTGTGAAGTACCAATGAAACTACGACCCAGGACACCCCCTATATAAGGTGTTCTATGTCTGCCATTCATAGCATTCCTACAAGCTGGAGAAGGACACAAGGCATAGAGCAGTAGGTAAGAGCACATTATGGGGGAAACAGTGTTTTAACTTGTGTCACTATTATTACTTTAACTTTAGCACTGACTTGTCTTTTAAATTCAGTAAGTGCTACTTGTTGGAGTAGTTTTAATTGACTGGTGCACATACACTATTGATGGAAATAAACACTGATTAACTCATTATAGCATAGAAGAGTTAACTCATGCACACAAAAATAGCTCCACCTTGATGGAAGCAACAAACTCAGATGTGGTTGAAAGTTGGTGGGAGCAAGTAAACTCAGATTACCTCAAATGGAGGCAGTGATGATGTTTCAATTCATAAGTGCATCTCTTTGGGGTTGTCTTGGTTCTGTATATTCATCTACCATATTATCCTCTGTCACTAGTATTACTTTGACTTTAGCACTGACTTGTTCTTTAAATACAGTAAGTGCTACTTGTTGGGGTAGTTTTATTTGACCAGTGCACCTAACAAGAACTCCATCATGATGGTTGGAAACTCAATTTAACTATGATTGTTTTATGTCACTATTATTACTTTGACTTTAGCACCGACTTGTCCTTTAACTACAGTAAGTGCTACTTGTTGGGGTAGTTTTATTTGACTAGTGCACCTCAACTCAATCATGGCGGTTATAACAAGCATGAAACAAGAAGGATCTGTGTAAACAAATTAAGATTACCTCTAATGGAGACATTGATGATCTTTAAATTCATAAGTGCTTCCCTTTGGGGTTATCTTGGTTCTGTGGTATCATCTCTTACATTTTGTCAATAATATTACTGTGTCATTTTGATGTTAAGAGACACATGTATCTTGTGGTAAAAAAAACAAATGAAAGCACCAGTCAACTAATAACATGCAAATGGCTTGCATGCAATCTGGTGGTAAGCAATGTGTGAAGTACCAATGAAACTACGACCCATGACACCCCCTATATAAGGTGTTCTATGTCTGCCATTCATAGCATTCCTACAAGCTGGAGAAGGACACATGGCATAGAGCAGTAGGTAAGAGCCCATTATTGGGGAAACAGTGTTTTAACTTGTGTCACTATTATTACTTTAACTTTAGCACTGACTTGTCTTTTAAATTCAGTAAGTGCTACTTGTTGGAGTAGTTTTAATTGACTGGTGCACATACACTATTGATGGAAATAAACACTGATTAACTCATTATAGCATAGAAGAGTTAACTCATGCACACAAAAATAGCTCCACCTCGATGGAAGCAACAAACTCAGATGTGGTTGAAAGTTGGTGGGAGCAAGTAAACTCAGATTACCTCAAATGGAGGCAGTGATGATGTTTCAATTCATAAGTGCATCTCTTTGGGGTTGTCTTGGTTCTGTATATTCATCTACCATATTATCCTCTGTCACTAGTATTACTTTGACTTTAGCACTGACTTGTTCTTTAAATACAGTAAGTGCTACTTGTTGGGGTAGTTTTATTTGACCAGTGCACCTAACAAGAACTCCATCATGATGGTTGGAAACTCAATTTAACTATGATTGTTTTATGTCACTATTATTACTTTGACTTTAGCACCGACTTGTCCTTTAACTACAGTAAGTGCTTCTTGTTGGGGTAGTTTTATTTGACTAGTGCACCTAACAAGAACTCAATCATGGCGGTTATAACAAGCATGAAACAAGAAGGATCTGTGTAAACAAATTAAGATTACCTCTAATGGAGACATTGATGATCTTTAAATTCATAAGTGCTTCCCTTTGGGGTTATCTTGGTTCTGTGGTATCATCTCTTACATTTTGTCAATAATATTACTGTGTCATTTTGATGTTAAGAGACACATGTATCTTGTGGTAAAAAAAACAAATGAAAGCACCAGTCAACTAATAACATGCAAATGGCTTGCATGCAATCTGGTGGTAAGCAATGTGTGAAGTACCAATGAAACTACGACCCATGACACCCCCTATATAAGGTGTTCTATGTCTGCCATTCATAGCATTCCTACAAGCTGGAGAAGGACACATGGCATAGAGCAGTAGGTAAGAGCCCATTATTGGGGAAACAGTGTTTTAACTTGTGTCACTATTATTACTTTAACTTTAGCACTGACTTGTCTTTTAAATTCAGTAAGTGCTACTTGTTGGAGTAGTTTTAATTGACTGGTGCACATACACTATTGATGGAAATAAACACTGATTAACTCATTATAGCATAGAAGAGTTAACTCATGCACACAAAAATAGCTCCACCTCGATGGAAGCAACAAACTCAGATGTGGTTGAACGTTGGTGGGAGCAAGTAAACTCAGATTACCTCAAATGGAGGCAGTGATGATGTTTCAATTCATAAGTGCATCTCTTTGGGGTTGTCTTGGTTCTGTATATTCATCTACCATATTATCCTCTGTCACTAGTATTACTTTGACTTTAGCACTGACTTGTTCTTTAAATACAGTAAGTGCTACTTGTTGGGGTAGTTTTATTTGACCAGTGCACCTAACAAGAACTCAATCATGATGGTTGGAAACTCAATTTAACTATGATTGTTTTATGTCACTATTATTACTTTGACTTTAGCACCGACTTGTCCTTTAACTACAGTAAGTGCTACTTGTTGGGGTAGTTTTATTTGACTAGTGCACCTAACAAGAACTCAATCATGGCGGTTATAACAAGCATGAAAAAAGAAGGATCTGTGTAAACAAATTAAGATTACCTCTAATGGAGACATTGATGATCTTTAAATTCATAAGTGCTTCCCTTTGGGGTTATCTTGGTTCTGTGGTATCATCTCTTACATTTTGTCAATAATATTACTGTGGCATTTTGATGTTAAGAGACACATGTATCTTGTGGTAAAAAAAACAAATGAAAGCACCAGTCAACTAATAACATGCAAATGGCTTGCATGCAATCTGGTGGTAAGCAATGTGTGAAGTACCAATGAAACTACGACCCAGGACACCCCCTATATAAGGTTTTCTATGTCTGCCATTCATAGGATTCCTACAAGCTGGAGAAGGACACAATGCATAGAGCAGTAGGTAAGAGCACATTATGGGGGAAACAGTGTTTTAACTTGGGTCACTATTATTACATTAACTTTAGCACTGACTTGTCTTTTAAATTCAGTAAGTGCTACTTGTTGGGGTAGTTTTATTTGACTAGTGCACCTAACAAGAACTCAATCATGGCGGTTATAACAAGCATGAAACAATAAGGACCTGTGTAAACAAATTAAGATTACCTCTAATGGAGACATTGATGATCTTTAAATTCATAAGTGCTTCCCTTTGGGGTTATCTTGGTTCTGTGGTATCATCTCTTACATTTTGTCAATAATATTACTGTGGCATTTTGATGTTAAGAGACACATGTATCTTGTGGTAAAAAAACAAATGAAAGCACCAGTCAACTAATAACATGCAAATGGCTTGCATGCAATCTGGTGGTAAGCAATGTGTGAAGTACCAATGAAACTACGACCCAGGACACCCCCTATATAAGGTGTTCTATGTCTGCCATTCATAGCATTCCTACAAGCTGGAGAAGGACACAAGGCATAGAGCAGTAGGTAAGAGCACATTATGGGGGAAACAGTGTTTTAACTTGTGTCACTATTATTACTTTAACTTTAGCACTGACTTGTCTTTTAAATTCAGTAAGTGCTACTTGTTGGAGTAGTTTTAATTGACTGGTGCACATACACTATTGATGGAAATAAACACTGATTAACTCATTATAGCATAGAAGAGTTAACTCATGCACACAAAAATAGCTCCACCTTGATGGAAGCAACAAACTCAGATGTGGTTGAAAGTTGGTGGGAGCAAGTAAACTCAGATTACCTCAAATGGAGGCAGTGATGATGTTTCAATTCATAAGTGCATCTCTTTGGGGTTGTCTTGGTTCTGTATATTCATCTACCATATTATCCTCTGTCACTAGTATTACTTTGACTTTAGCACTGACTTGTTCTTTAAATACAGTAAGTGCTACTTGTTGGGGTAGTTTTATTTGACCAGTGCACCTAACAAGAACTCCATCATGATGGTTGGAAACTCAATTTAACTATGATTGTTTTATGTCACTATTATTACTTTGACTTTAGCACCGACTTGTCCTTTAACTACAGTAAGTGCTACTTGTTGGGGTAGTTTTATTTAACTAGTGCACCTCAACTCAATCATGGCGGTTATAACAAGCATGAAACAAGAAGGATCTGTGTAAACAAATTAAGATTACCTCTAATGGAGACATTGATGATCTTTAAATTCATAAGTGCTTCCCTTTGGGGTTATCTTGGTTCTGTGGTATCATCTCTTACATTTTGTCAATAATATTACTGTGTCATTTTGATGTTAAGAGACACATGTATCTTGTGGTAAAAAAAACAAATGAAAGCACCAGTCAACTAATAACATGCAAATGGCTTGCATGCAATCTGGTGGTAAGCAATGTGTGAAGTACCAATGAAACTACGACCCATGACACCCCCTATATAAGGTGTTCTATGTCTGCCATTCATAGCATTCCTACAAGCTGGAGAAGGACACATGGCATAGAGCAGTAGGTAAGAGCCCATTATTGGGGAAACAGTGTTTTAACTTGTGTCACTATTATTACTTTAACTTTAGCACTGACTTGTCTTTTAAATTCAGTAAGTGCTACTTGTTGGAGTAGTTTTAATTGACTGGTGCACATACACTATTGATGGAAATAAACACTGATTAACTCATTATAGCATAGAAGAGTTAACTCATGCACACAAAAATAGCTCCACCTCGATGGAAGCAACAAACTCAGATGTGGTTGAACGTTGGTGGGAGCAAGTAAACTCAGATTACCTCAAATGGAGGCAGTGATGATGTTTCAATTCATAAGTGCATCTCTTTGGGGTTGTCTTGGTTCTGTATATTCATCTACCATATTATCCTCTGTCACTAGTATTACTTTGACTTTAGCACTGACTTGTTCTTTAAATACAGTAAGTGCTACTTGTTGGGGTAGTTTTATTTGACCAGTGCACCTAACAAGAACTCAATCATGATGGTTGGAAACTCAATTTAACTATGATTGTTTTATGTCACTATTATTACTTTGACTTTAGCACCGACTTGTCCTTTAACTACAGTAAGTGCTACTTGTTGGGGTAGTTTTATTTGACTAGTGCACCTAACAAGAACTCAATCATGGCGGTTATAACAAGCATGAAAAAAGAAGGATCTGTGTAAACAAATTAAGATTACCTCTAATGGAGACATTGATGATCTTTAAATTCATAAGTGCTTCCCTTTGGGGTTATCTTGGTTCTGTGGTATCATCTCTTACATTTTGTCAATAATATTACTGTGGCATTTTGATGTTAAGAGACACATGTATCTTGTGGTAAAAAAAACAAATGAAAGCACCAGTCAACTAATAACATGCAAATGGCTTGCATGCAATCTGGTGGTAAAGAATGTGTGAAGTACCAATGAAACTACGACCCAGGACACCCCCTATATAAGGTTTTCTATGTCTGCCATTCATAGGATTCCTACAAGCTGGAGAAGGACACAATGCATAGAGCAGTAGGTAAGAGCACATTATGGGGGAAACAGTGTTTTAACTTGGGTCACTATTATTACATTAACTTTAGCACTGACGTGTCTTTTACATTCAGTAAGTGCTACTTGTTGGGGTAGTTTTATTTGACTAGTGCACCTAACAAGAACTCAATCATGGCGGTTATAACAAGCATGAAACAAGAAGGACCTGTGTAAACAAATTAAGATTACCTCTAATGGAGACATTGATGATCTTTAAATTCATAAGCGCTTCCCTTTGGGGTTATCTTGGTTCTGTGGTATCATCTCTTACATTTTGTCAATAATATTACTGTGGCATTTTGATGTTAAGAGACACATGTATCTTGTGGTAAAAAAACAAATGAAAGCACCAGTCAACTAATAACATGCAAATGGCTTGCATGCAATCTGGTGGTAAGCAATGTGTGAAGTACCAATGAAACTACGACCCAGGACACCCCTATATAAGGTGTTCTATGTCTGCCATTCATAGCATTCCTACAAGCTGGAGAAGGACACAAGGCATAGAGCAGTAGGTAAGAGCACATTATGGGGGAAACAGTGTTTTAACTTGTGTCACTATTATTACTTTAACTTTAGCACTGACTTGTCTTTTAAATTCAGTAAGTGCTACTTGTTGGAGTAGTTTTAATTGACTGGTGCACATACACTATTGATGGAAATAAACACTGATTAACTCATTATAGCATAGAAGAGTTAACTCATGCACACAAAAATAGCTCCACCTTGATGGAAGCAACAAACTCAGATGTGGTTGAAAGTTGGTGGGAGCAAGTAAACTCAGATTACCTCAAATGGAGGCAGTGATGATGTTTCAATTCATAAGTGCATCTCTTTGGGGTTGTCTTGGTTCTGTATATTCATCTACCATATTATCCTCTGTCACTAGTATTACTTTGACTTTAGCACTGACTTGTTCTTTAAATACAGTAAGTGCTACTTGTTGGGGTAGTTTTATTTGACCAGTGCACCTAACAAGAACTCCATCATGATGGTTGGAAACTCAATTTAACTATGATTGTTTTATGTCACTATTATTACTTTGACTTTAGCACCGACTTGTCCTTTAACTACAGTAAGTGCTACTTGTTGGGGTAGTTTTATTTGACTAGTGCACCTAACAAGAACTCAATCATGGCGGTTATAACAAGCATGAAACAAGAAGGATCTGTGTAAACAAATTAAGATTACCTCTAATGGAGACATTGATGATCTTTAAATTCATAAGTGCTTCCCTTTGGGGTTATCTTGGTTCTGTGGTATCATCTCTTACATTTTGTCAATAATATTACTGTGGCATTTTGATGTTAAGAGACACATGTATCTTGTGGTAAAAAAAACAAATGAAAGCACCAGTCAACTAATAACATGCAAATGGCTTGCATGCAATCTGGTGGTAAGCAATGTGTGAAGTACCAATGAAACTACGACCCATGACACCCCCTATATAAGGTGTTCTATGTCTGCCATTCATAGCATTCCTACAAGCTGGAGAAGGACACATGGCATAGAGCAGTAGGTAAGAGCCCATTATTGGGGAAACAGTGTTTTAACTTGTGTCACTATTATTACTTTAACTTTAGCACTGACTTGTATTTTAAATTCAGTAAGTGCTACTTGTTGGAGTAGTTTTAATTGACTGGTGCACATACACTATTGATGGAAATAAACACTGATTAACTCATTATAGCATAGAAGAGTTAACTCATGCACACAAAAATAGCTCCACCTCGATGGAAGCAACAAACTCAGATGTGGTTGAAAGTTGGTGGGAGCAAGTAAACTCAGATTACCTCAAATGGAGGCAGTGATGATGTTTCAATTCATAAGTGCATCTCTTTGGGGTTGTCTTGGTTCTGTATATTCATCTACCATATTATCCTCTGTCACTAGTATTACTTTGACTTTAGCACTGACTTGTTCTTTAATTACAGTAAGTGCTACTTGTTGGGGTAGTTTTATTTGACCAGTGCACCTAACAAGAACTCAATCATGATGGTTGGAAACTCAATTTAACTATGATTGTTTTATGTCACTATTATTACTTTGACTTTAGCACCGACTTGTCCTTTAACTACAGTAAGTGCTACTTGTTGGGGTAGTTTTATTTGACTAGTGCACCTAACAAGAACTCAATCATGGCGGTTATAACAAGCATGAAACAAGAAGGATCTGTGTAAACAAATTAAGATTACCTCTAATGGAGACATTGATGATCTTTAAATTCATAAGTGCTTCCCTTTGGGGTTATCTTGGTTCTGTGGTATCATCTCTTACATTTTGTCAATAATATTACTGTGGCATTTTGATGTTAAGAGACACATGTATCTTGTGGTAAAAAAAACAAATGAAAGCACCAGTCAACTAATAACATGCAAATGGCTTGCATGCAATCTGGTGGTAAAGAATGTGTGAAGTACCAATGAAACTACGACCCAGGACACCCCCTATATAAGGTTTTCTATGTCTGCCATTCATAGGATTCCTACAAGCTGGAGAAGGACACAATGCATAGAGCAGTAGGTAAGAGCACATTATGGGGGAAACAGTGTTTTAACTTGGGTCACTATTATTACATTAACTTTAGCACTGACGTGTCTTTTAAATTCAGTAAGTGCTACTTGTTGGGGTAGTTTTATTTGACTAGTGCACCTAACAAGAACTCAATCATGGCGGTTATAACAAGCATGAAACAAGAAGGACCTGTGTAAACAAATTAAGATTACCTCTAATGGAGACATTGATGATCTTTAAATTCATAAGCGCTTCCCTTTGGGGTTATCTTGGTTCTGTGGTATCATCTCTTACATTTTGTCAATAATATTACTGTGGCATTTTGATGTTAAGAGACACATGTATCTTGTGGTAAAAAAACAAATGAAAGCACCAGTCAACTAATAACATGCAAATGGCTTGCATGCAATCTGGTGGTAAGCAATGTGTGAAGTACCAATGAAACTACGACCCAGGACACCCCTATATAAGGTGTTCTATGTCTGCCATTCATAGCATTCCTACAAGCTGGAGAAGGACACAAGGCATAGAGCAGTAGGTAAGAGCACATTATGGGGGAAACAGTGTTTTAACTTGTGTCACTATTATTACTTTAACTTTAGCACTGACTTGTCTTTTAAATGCAGTAAGTGCTACTTGTTGGAGTAGTTTTAATTGACTGGTGCACATACACTATTGATGGAAATAAACACTGATTAACTCATTATAGCATAGAAGAGTTAACTCATGCACACAAAAATAGCTCCACCTTGATGGAAGCAACAAACTCAGATGTGGTTGAAAGTTGGTGGGAGCAAGTAAACTCAGATTACCTCAAATGGAGGCAGTGATGATGTTTCAATTCATAAGTGCATCTCTTTGGGGTTGTCTTGGTTCTGTATATTCATCTACCATATTATCCTCTGTCACTAGTATTACTTTGACTTTAGCACTGACTTGTTCTTTAAATACAGTAAGTGCTACTTGTTGGGGTAGTTTTATTTGACCAGTGCACCTAACAAGAACTCCATCATGATGGTTGGAAACTCAATTTAACTATGATTGTTTTATGTCACTATTATTACTTTGACTTTAGCACCGACTTGTCCTTTAACTACAGTAAGTGCTACTTGTTGGGGTAGTTTTATTTGACTAGTGCACCTCAACTCAATCATGGCGGTTATAACAAGCATGAAACAAGAAGGATCTGTGTAAACAAATTAAGATTACCTCTAATGGAGACATTGATGATCTTTAAATTCATAAGTGCTTCCCTTTGGGGTTATCTTGGTTCTGTGGTATCATCTCTTACATTTTGTCAATAATATTACTGTGTCATTTTGATGTTAAGAGACACATGTATCTTGTGGTAAAAAAAACAAATGAAAGCACCAGTCAACTAATAACATGCAAATGGCTTGCATGCAATCTGGTGGTAAGCAATGTGTGAAGTACCAATGAAACTACGACCCATGACACCCCCTATATAAGGTGTTCTATGTCTGCCATTCATAGCATTCCTACAAGCTGGAGAAGGACACATGGCATAGAGCAGTAGGTAAGAGCCCATTATTGGGGAAACAGTGTTTTAACTTGTGTCACTATTATTACTTTAACTTTAGCACTGACTTGTCTTTTAAATTCAGTAAGTGCTACTTGTTGGAGTAGTTTTAATTGACTGGTGCACATACACTATTGATGGAAATAAACACTGATTAACTCATTATAGCATAGAAGAGTTAACTCATGCACACAAAAATAGCTCCACCTCGATGGAAGCAACAAACTCAGATGTGGTTGAAAGTTGGTGGGAGCAAGTAAACTCAGATTACCTCAAATGGAGGCAGTGATGATGTTTCAATTCATAAGTGCATCTCTTTGGGGTTGTCTTGGTTCTGTATATTCATCTACCATATTATCCTCTGTCACTAGTATTACTTTGACTTTAGCACTGACTTGTTCTTTAAATACAGTAAGTGCTACTTGTTGGGGTAGTTTTATTTGACCAGTGCACCTAACAAGAACTCAATCATGATGGTTGGAAACTCAATTTAACTATGATTGTTTTATGTCACTATTATTACTTTGACTTTAGCACCGACTTGTCCTTTAACTACAGTAAGTGCTACTTGTTGGGGTAGTTTTATTTGACTAGTGCACCTAACAAGAACTCAATCATGGCGGTTATAACAAGCATGAAAAAAGAAGGATCTGTGTAAACAAATTAAGATTACCTCTAATGGAGACATTGATCTTTAAATTCATAAGTGCTTCCCTTTGGGGTTATCTTGGTTCTGTGGTATCATCTCTTACATTTTGTCAATAATATTACTGTGGCATTTTGATGTTAAGAGACACATGTATCTTGTGGTAAAAAAAACAAATGAAAGCACCAGTCAACTAATAACATGCAAATGGCTTGCATGCAATCTGGTGGTAAGCAATGTGTGAAGTACCAATGAAACTACGACCCAGGACACCCCCTATATAAGGTTTTCTATGTCTGCCATTCATAGGATTCCTACAAGCTGGAGAAGGACACAATGCATAGAGCAGTAGGTAAGAGCACATTATGGGGGAAACAGTGTTTTAACTTGGGTCACTATTATTACATTAACTTTAGCACTGACTTGTCTTTTAAATTCAGTAAGTGCTACTTGTTGGGGTAGTTTTATTTGACTAGTGCACCTAACAAGAACTCAATCATGGCGGTTATAACAAGCATGAAACAAGAAGGACCTGTGTAAACAAATTAAGATTACCTCTAATGGAGACATTGATGATCTTTAAATTCATAAGTGCTTCCCTTTGGGGTTATCTTGGTTCTGTGGTATCATCTCTTACATTTTGTCAATAATATTACTGTGTCATTTTGATGTTAAGAGACACATGTATCTTGTGGTAAAAAAAACAAATGAAAGCACCAGTCAACTAATAACATGCAAATGGCTTGCATGCAATCTGGTGGTAAGCAATGTGTGAAGTACCAATGAAACTACGACCCAGGACACCCCCTATATAAGGTGTTCTATGTCTGCCATTCATAGCATTCCTACAAGCTGGAGAAGGGCACATGGCATAGAGCAGTAGGTAAGAGCCCATTATTGGGGAAACAGTGTTTTAACTTGTGTCACTATTATTACTTTAACTTTAGCACTGACTTGTCTTTTAAATTCAGTAAGTGCTACTTGTTGGAGTAGTTTTATTTGACTGGTGCACATACACTATTGATGGAAATAAACACTGATTAACTCATTATAGCATAGAAGAGTTAACTCATACACACAAAAATAGCTCCACCTCGATGGAAGCAACAAACTCAGATGTGGTTGAAAGTTGGTGGGAGCAAGTAAACTCAGATTACCTCAAATGGAGGCAGTGATGATGTTTCAATTCATAAGTGCATCTCTTTGGGGTTGTCTTGGTTCTGTATATTCATCTACCATATTATCCTCTGTCACTAGTATTACTTTGACTTTAGCACTGACTTGTTCTTTAATTACAGTAAGTGCTACTTGTTGGGGTAGTTTTATTTGACCAGTGCACCTAACAAGAACTCAATCATGATGGTTGGAAACTCAATTTAACTATGATTGTTTTATGTCACTATTATTACTTTGACTTTAGCACCGACTTGTCCTTTAACTACAGTAAGTGCTACTTGTTGGGGTAGTTTTATTTGACTAGTGCACCTAACAAGAACTCAATCATGGTGGTTATAACAAGCATGAAACAAGAAGGATCTGTGTAAACAAATTAAGATTACCTCTAATGGAGACATTGATGATCTTTAAATTCATAAGTGCTTCCCTTTGGGGTTATCTTGGTTCTGTGGTATCATCTCTTACATTTTGTCAATAATATTACTGTTGCATTTTGATGTTAAGATACACATGTATCTTGTGGTAAAAAAAACAAATGAAAGCACCAGTCAACTAATAACATGCAAATAGCTTGCATGCAATCTGGTGGTAAGCAATGTGTGAAGTACCAATGAAACTACGACCCATGACACCCCCTATATAAGGTGTTCTATGTCTGCCATTCATAGGATTCCTACAAGCTGGAGAAGGACACAAGGCATAGAGCAGTAGGTAAGAGCCCATTATTGGGGAAACAGTGTTTTAACTTGTGTCACTATTATTACTTTAACTTTAGCACTGACTTGTCTTTTAAATTCAGTAAGTGCTACTTGTTGGAGTAGTTTTAATTGACTGGTGCACATACACTATTGATGGAAATAAACACTGATTAACTCATTATAGCATAGAAGAGTTAACTCATGCACACAAAAATAGCTCCACCTCGATGGAAGCAACAAACTCAGATGTGGTTGAAAGTTGGTGGGAGCAAGTAAACTCAGATTACCTCAAATGGAGGCAGTGATGATGTTTCAATTCATAAGTGCATCTCTTTGGGGTTGTCTTGGTTCTGTATATTCATCTACCATATTATCCTCTGTCACTAGTATTACTTTGACTTTAGCACTGACTTGTTCTTTAAATACAGTAAGTGCTACTTGTTGGGGTAGTTTTATTTGACCAGTGCACCTAACAAGAACTCCATCATGATGGTTGGAAACTCAATTTAACTATGATTGTTTTATGTCACTATTATTACTTTGACTTTAGCACCGACTTGTCCTTTAACTACAGTAAGTGCTACTTGTTGGGGTAGTTTTATTTGACTAGTGCACCTAACAAGAACTCAATCATGGCGGTTATAACAAGCATGAAACAAGAAGGATCTGTGTAAACAAATTAAGATTACCTCTAATGGAGACATTGATGATCTTTAAATTCATAAGTGCTTCCCTTTGGGGTTATCTTGGTTCTGTGGTATCATCTCTTACATTTTGTCAATAATATTACTGTTGCATTTTTATGTTAATAGACACATGTATCTTGTGGTAAAAAAAACAAATGAAAGCACCAGTCAACTACTAACATGCAAATGGCTTGCATGCAATCTGCAAGCAATGTGTGAAGTACCAATGAAACTACGACCCAGGACACCCCCTATATAAGGTTTTCTATGTCTGCCATTCATAGGATTCCTACAAGCTGGAGAAGGACACAATGCATAGAGCAGTAGGTAAGAGCACATTATGGGGGAAACAGTGTTTTAACTTGTGTCACTATTATTACTTTAACTTTAGCACTGACTTGTCTTTTAAATTCAGTAAGTGCTACTTGTTGGAGTAGTTTTAATTGACTGGTGCACATACACTATTGATGGAAATAAACACTGATTAACTCATTATAGCATAGAAGAGTTAACTCATGCACACAAACATAGCTCCACCTTGATGGAAGCAACAAACTCAGATGTGGTTGAAAGTTGGTGGGAGCAAGTAAACTCAGATTACCTCAAATGGAGGCAGTGATGATGTTTCAATTCATAAGTGCATCTCTTTGGGGTTGTCTTGGTTCTGTATATTCATATACCATATTATCCTCTGTCACTAGTATTACTTTGACTTTAGCACTGACTTGTTCTTTAAATACAGTAAGTGCTACTTGTTGGGGTAGTTTTATTTGACCAGTGCACCTAACAAGAACTCCATCATGATGGTTGGAAACTCAATTTAACTATGATTGTTTTATGTCACTATTATTACTTTGACTTTAGCACCGACTTGTCCTTTAACTACAGTAAGTGCTACTTGTTGGGGTAGTTTTATTTGACTAGTGCACCTAACAAGAACTCAATCATGGCGGTTATAACAAGCATGAAACAAGAAGGATCTGTGTAAACAAATTAAGATTACCTCTAATGGAGACATTGATGATCTTTAAATTCATAAGTGCTTCCCTTTGGGGTTATCTTGGTTCTGTGGTATCATCTCTTACATTTTGTCAATAATATTACTGTTGCATTTTGATGTTAAGATACACATGTATCTTGTGGTAAAAAAAACAAATGAAAGCACCAGTCAACTAATAACATGCAAATAGCTTGCATGCAATCTGGTGGTAAGCAATGTGTGAAGTACCAATGAAACTACGACCCATGACACCCCCTATATAAGGTGTTCTATGTCTGCCATTCATAGCATTCCTACAAGCTGGAGAAGGACACAAGGCATAGAGCAGTAGGTAAGAGCCCATTATTGGGGAAACAGTGTTTTAACTTGTGTCACTATTATTACTTTAACTTTAGCACTGACTTGTCTTTTAAATTCAGTAAGTGCTACTTGTTGGAGTAGTTTTAATTGACTGGTGCACATACACTATTGATGGAAATAAACACTGATTAACTCATTATAGCATAGAAGAGTTAACTCATGCACACAAAAATAGCTCCACCTCGATGGAAGCAACAAACTCAGATGTGGTTGAAAGTTGGTGGGAGCAAGTAAACTCAGATTACCTCAAATGGAGGCAGTGATGATGTTTCAATTCATAAGTGCATCTCTTTGGGGTTGTCTTGGTTCTGTATATTCATCTACCATATTATCCTCTGTCACTAGTATTACTTTGACTTTAGCACTGACTTGTTCTTTAATTACAGTAAGTGCTACTTGTTGGGGTAGTTTTATTTGACCAGTGCACCTAACAAGAACTCAATCATGATGGTTGGAAACTCAATTTAACTATGATTGTTTTATGTCACTATTATTACTTTGACTTTAGCACCGACTTGTCCTTTAACTACAGTAAGTGCTACTTGTTGGGGTAGTTTTATTTGACTAGTGCACCTAACAAGAACTCAATCATGGCGGTTATAACAAGCATGAAACAAGAAGGATCTGTGTAAACAAATTAAGATTACCTCTAATGGAGACATTGATGATCTTTAAATTCATAAGTGCTTCCCTTTGGGGTTATCTTGGTTCTGTGGTATCATCTCTTACATTTTGTCAATAATATTACTGTTGCATTTTGATGTTAAGATACACATGTATCTTGTGGTAAAAAAAACAAATGAAAGCACCAGTCAACTAATAACATGCAAATAGCTTGCATGCAATCTGGTGGTAAGCAATGTGTGAAGTACCAATGAAACTACGACCCATGACACCCCCTATATAAGGTGTTCTATGTCTGCCATTCATAGCATTCCTACAAGCTGGAGAAGGACACAAGGCATAGAGCAGTAGGTAAGAGCACATTATGGGGGAAACAGTGTTTTAACTTGTGTCACTATTATTACTTTAACTTTAGCACTGACTTGTCTTTTAAATGCAGTAAGTGCTACTTGTTGGAGTAGTTTTAATTGACTGGTGCACATACACTATTGATGGAAATAAACACTGATTAACTCATTATAGCATAGAAGAGTTAACTCATGCACACAAAAATAGCTCCACCTTGATGGAAGCAACAAACTCAGATGTGGTTGAAAGTTGGTGGGAGCAAGTAAACTCAGATTACCTCAAATGGAGGCAGTGATGATGTTTCAATTCATAAGTGCATCTCTTTGGGGTTGTCTTGGTTCTGTATATTCATCTACCATATTATCCTCTGTCACTAGTATTACTTTGACTTTAGCACTGACTTGTTCTTTAAATACAGTAAGTGCTACTTGTTGGGGTAGTTTTATTTGACCAGTGCACCTAACAAGAACTCCATCATGATGGTTGGAAACTCAATTTAACTATGATTGTTTTATGTCACTATTATTACTTTGACTTTAGCACCGACTTGTCCTTTAACTACAGTAAGTGCTACTTGTTGGGGTAGTTTTATTTGACTAGTGCACCTCAACTCAATCATGGCGGTTATAACAAGCATGAAACAAGAAGGATCTGTGTAAACAAATTAAGATTACCTCTAATGGAGACATTGATGATCTTTAAATTCATAAGTGCTTCCCTTTGGGGTTATCTTGGTTCTGTGGTATCATCTCTTACATTTTGTCAATAATATTACTGTGTCATTTTGATGTTAAGAGACACATGTATCTTGTGGTAAAAAAAACAAATGAAAGCACCAGTCAACTAATAACATGCAAATGGCTTGCATGCAATCTGGTGGTAAGCAATGTGTGAAGTACCAATGAAACTACGACCCATGACACCCCCTATATAAGGTGTTCTATGTCTGCCATTCATAGCATTCCTACAAGCTGGAGAAGGACACATGGCATAGAGCAGTAGGTAAGAGCCCATTATTGGGGAAACAGTGTTTTAACTTGTGTCACTATTATTACTTTAACTTTAGCACTGACTTGTCTTTTAAATTCAGTAAGTGCTACTTGTTGGAGTAGTTTTAATTGACTGGTGCACATACACTATTGATGGAAATAAACACTGATTAACTCATTATAGCATAGAAGAGTTAACTCATGCACACAAAAATAGCTCCACCTCGATGGAAGCAACAAACTCAGATGTGGTTGAAAGTTGGTGGGAGCAAGTAAACTCAGATTACCTCAAATGGAGGCAGTGATGATGTTTCAATTCATAAGTGCATCTCTTTGGGGTTGTCTTGGTTCTGTATATTCATCTACCATATTATCCTCTGTCACTAGTATTACTTTGACTTTAGCACTGACTTGTTCTTTAAATACAGTAAGTGCTACTTGTTGGGGTAGTTTTATTTGACCAGTGCACCTAACAAGAACTCCATCATGATGGTTGGAAACTCAATTTAACTATGATTGTTTTATGTCACTATTATTACTTTGACTTTAGCACCGACTTGTCCTTTAACTACAGTAAGTGCTACTTGTTGGGGTAGTTTTATTTGACTAGTGCACCTAACAAGAACTCAATCATGGCGGTTATAACAAGCATGAAACAAGAAGGATCTGTGTAAACAAATTAAGATTACCTCTAATGGAGACATTGATGATCTTTAAATTCATAAGTGCTTCCCTTTGGGGTTATCTTGGTTCTGTGGTATCATCTCTTACATTTTGTCAATAATATTACTGTGGCATTTTGATGTTAAGAGACACATGTATCTTGTGGTAAAAAAAACAAATGAAAGCACCAGTCAACTAATAACATGCAAATGGCTTGCATGCAATCTGGTGGTAAGCAATGTGTGAAGTACCAATGAAACTACGACCCATGACACCCCCTATATAAGGTGTTCTATGTCTGCCATTCATAGCATTCCTACAAGCTGGAGAAGGACACAAGGCATAGAGCAGTAGGTAAGAGCCCATTATTGGGGAAACAGTGTTTTAACTTGTGTCACTATTATTACTTTAACTTTAGCACTGACTTGTATTTTAAATTCAGTAAGTGCTACTTGTTGGAGTAGTTTTAATTGACTGGTGCACATACACTATTGATGGAAATAAACACTGATTAACTCATTATAGCATAGAAGAGTTAACTCATGCACACAAAAATAGCTCCACCTCGATGGAAGCAACAAACTCAGATGTGGTTGAAAGTTGGTGGGAGCAAGTAAACTCAGATTACCTCAAATGGAGGCAGTGATGATGTTTCAATTCATAAGTGCATCTCTTTGGGGTTGTCTTGGTTCTGTATATTCATCTACCATATTATCCTCTGTCACTAGTATTACTTTGACTTTAGCACTGACTTGTTCTTTAATTACAGTAAGTGCTACTTGTTGGGGTAGTTTTATTTGACCAGTGCACCTAACAAGAACTCAATCATGATGGTTGGAAACTCAATTTAACTATGATTGTTTTATGTCACTATTATTACTTTGACTTTAGCACCGACTTGTCCTTTAACTACAGTAAGTGCTACTTGTTGGGGTAGTTTTATTTGACTAGTGCACCTAACAAGAACTCAATCATGGCGGTTATAACAAGCATGAAACAAGAAGGATCTGTGTAAACAAATTAAGATTACCTCTAATGGAGACATTGATGATCTTTAAATTCATAAGTGCTTCCCTTTGGGGTTATCTTGGTTCTGTGGTATCATCTCTTACATTTTGTCAATAATATTACTGTGGCATTTTGATGTTAAGAGACACATGTATCTTGTGGTAAAAAAAACAAATGAAAGCACCAGTCAACTAATAACATGCAAATGGCTTGCATGCAATCTGGTGGTAAAGAATGTGTGAAGTACCAATGAAACTACGACCCAGGACACCCCCTATATAAGGTTTTCTATGTCTGCCATTCATAGGATTCCTACAAGCTGGAGAAGGACACAATGCATAGAGCAGTAGGTAAGAGCACATTATGGGGGAAACAGTGTTTTAACTTGGGTCACTATTATTACATTAACTTTAGCACTGACGTGTCTTTTAAATTCAGTAAGTGCTACTTGTTGGGGTAGTTTTATTTGACTAGTGCACCTAACAAGAACTCAATCATGGCGGTTATAACAAGCATGAAACAAGAAGGACCTGTGTAAACAAATTAAGATTACCTCTAATGGAGACATTGATGATCTTTAAATTCATAAGCGCTTCCCTTTGGGGTTATCTTGGTTCTGTGGTATCATCTCTTACATTTTGTCAATAATATTACTGTGGCATTTTGATGTTAAGAGACACATGTATCTTGTGGTAAAAAAACAAATGAAAGCACCAGTCAACTAATAACATGCAAATGGCTTGCATGCAATCTGGTGGTAAGCAATGTGTGAAGTACCAATGAAACTACGACCCAGGACACCCCTATATAAGGTGTTCTATGTCTGCCATTCATAGCATTCCTACAAGCTGGAGAAGGACACAAGGCATAGAGCAGTGGGTAAGAGCACATTATGGGGGAAACAGTGTTTTAACTTGTGTCACTATTATTACTTTAACTTTAGCACTGACTTGTCTTTTAAATTCAGTAAGTGCTACTTGTTGGAGTAGTTTTAATTGACTGGTGCACATACACTATTGATGGAAATAAACACTGATTAACTCATTATAGCATAGAAGAGTTAACTCATGCACACAAAAATAGCTCCACCTCGATGGAAGCAACAAACTCAGATGTGGTTGAAAGTTGGTGGGAGCAAGTAAACTCAGATTACCTCAAATGGAGGCAGTGATGATGTTTCAATTCATAAGTGCATCTCTTTGGGGTTGTCTTGGTTCTGTATATTCATCTACCATATTATCCTCTGTCACTAGTATTACTTTGACTTTAGCACTGACTTGTTCTTTAAATACAGTAAGTGGGGGTAGTTTTATTTGACCAGTGCACCTAACAAGAACTCAATCATGATGGTTGGAAACTCAATTTAACTATGATTGTTTTATGTCACTATTATTACTTTGACTTTAGCACCGACTTGTCCTTTAACTACAGTAAGTGCTACTTGTTGGGGTAGTTTTATTTGACTAGTGCACCTAACAAGAACTCAATCATGGCGGTTATAACAAGCATGAAACAAGAAGGATCTGTGTAAACAAATTAAGATTACCTCTAATGGAGACAAAAAAACAAATGAAAGCACCAGTCAACTAATAACATGCAAATGGCTTGCATGCAATCTGGTGGTAAGCAATGTGTGAAGTACCAATGAAACTACGACCCAGGACACCCCTATATAAGGTGTTCTATGTCTGCCATTCATAGCATTCCTACAAGCTGGAGAAGGACACAAGGCATAGAGCAGTGGGTAAGAGCACATTATGGGGGAAACAGTGTTTTAACTTGTGTCACTATTATTACTTTAACTTTAGCACTGACTTGTCTTTTAAATTCAGTAAGTGCTACTTGTTGGAGTAGTTTTAATTGACTGGTGCACATACACTATTGATGGAAATAAACACTGATTAACTCATTATAGCATAGAAGAGTTAACTCATGCACACAAAAATAGCTCCACCTCGATGGAAGCAACAAACTCAGATGTGGTTGAAAGTTGGTGGGAGCAAGTAAACTCAGATTACCTCAAATGGAGGCAGTGATGATGTTTCAATTCATAAGTGCATCTCTTTGGGGTTGTCTTGGTTCTGTATATTCATCTACCATATTATCCTCTGTCACTAGTATTACTTTGACTTTAGCACTGACTTGTTCTTTAAATACAGTAAGTGGGGGTAGTTTTATTTGACCAGTGCACCTAACAAGAACTCAATCATGATGGTTGGAAACTCAATTTAACTATGATTGTTTTATGTCACTATTATTACTTTGACTTTAGCACCGACTTGTCCTTTAACTACAGTAAGTGCTACTTGTTGGGGTAGTTTTATTTGACTAGTGCACCTAACAAGAACTCAATCATGGCGGTTATAACAAGCATGAAACAAGAAGGATCTGTGTAAACAAATTAAGATTACCTCTAATGGAGACATTGATGATCTTTAAATTCATAAGTGCTTCCCTTTGGGGTTATCTTGGTTCTGTGGTATCATCTCTTACATTTTGTCAATAATATTACTGTGGCATTTTGATGTTAAGAGACACATGTATCTTGTGGTGAAAAAAGACAAATGAAAGCACCAGTCAACTAATAACATGCAAATGGCTTGCATGCAATCTGGTGGTAAGCAATGTGTGAAGTACCAATGAAACTACGACCAATGACACCCCCTATATAAGGTGTTCTATGTCTGCCATTCATAGCATTCCTACAAGCTGGAGAAGGACACAAGGCATAGAGCAGTAGGTAAGAGCCCATTATTGGGGAAACAGTGTTTTAACTTGTGTCACTATTATTACTTTAACTTTAGCACTGACTTGTCTTTTAAATTCAGTAAGTGCTACTTGTTGGAGTAGTTTTAATTGACTGGTGCACATACACTATTGATGGAAATAAACACTGATTAACTCATTATAGCATAGAAGAGTTAACTCATGCACACAAAAATAGCTCCACCTTGATGGAAGCAACAAACTCAGATGTGGTTGAAAGTTGGTGGGAGCAAGTAAACTCAGATTACCTCAAATGGAGGCAGTGATGATGTTTCAATTCATAAGTGCATCTCTTTGGGGTTGTCTTGGTTCTGTATATTCATCTACCATATTATCCTCTGTCACTAGTATTACTTTGACTTTAGCACTGACTTGTTCTTTAAATACAGTAAGTGCTACTTGTTGGGGTAGTTTTATTTGACCAGTGCACCTAACAAGAACTCCATCATGATGGTTGGAAACTCAATTTAACTATGATTGTTTTATGTCACTATTATTACTTTGACTTTAGCACCGACTTGTCCTTTAACTACAGTAAGTGCTACTTGTTGGGGTAGTTTTATTTGACTAGTGCACCTAACAAGAACTCAATCATGGCGGTTATAACAAGCATGAAAAAAGAAGGATCTGTGTAAACAAATTAAGATTACCTCTAATGGAGACATTGATGATCTTTAAATTCATAAGTGCTTCCCTTTGGGGTTATCTTGGTTCTGTGGTATCATCTCTTACATTTTGTCAATAATATTACTGTGGCATTTTGATGTTAAGAGACACATGTATCTTGTGGTAAAAAAAACAAATGAAAGCACCAGTCAACTAATAACATGCAAATGGCTTGCATGCAATCTGGTGGTTAGCAATGTGTGAAGTACCAATGAAACTACGACCCAGGACACCCCCTATATAAGGTTTTCTATGTCTGCCATTCATAGGATTCCTACAAGCTGGAGAAGGACACAATGCATAGAGCAGTAGGTAAGAGCACATTATGGGGGAAACAGTGTTTTAACTTGGGTCACTATTATTACATTAACTTTAGCACTGACTTGTCTTTTAAATTCAGTAAGTGCTACTTGTTGGGGTAGTTTTATTTGACTAGTGCACCTAACAAGAACTCAATCATGGCGGTTATAACAAGCATGAAACAAGAAGGACCTGGGTAAACAAATTAAGATTACCTCTAATGGAGACATTGATGATCTTTAAATTCATAAGTGCTTCCCTTTGGGGTTATCTTGGTTCTGTGGTATCATCTCTTACATTTTGTCAATAATATTACTGTGTCATTTTGATGTTAAGAGACACATGTATCTTGTGGTAAAAAAAACAAATGAAAGCACCAGTCAACTAATAACATGCAAATGGCTTGCATGCAATCTGGTGGTAAGCAATGTGTGAAGTACCAATGAAACTACGACCCAGGACACCCCCTATATAAGGTGTTCTATGTCTGCCATTCATAGCATTCCTACAAGCTGGAGAAGGACACATGGCATAGAGCAGTAGGTAAGAGCCCATTATTGGGGAAACAGTGTTTTAACTTGTGTCACTATTATTACTTTAACTTTAGCACTGACTTGTCTTTTAAATTCAGTAAGTGCTACTTGTTGGAGTAGTTTTATTTGACTGGTGCACATACACTATTGATGGAAATAAACACTGATTAACTCATTATAGCATAGAAGAGTTAACTCATGCACACAAAAATAGCTCCACCTCGATGGAAGCAACAAACTCAGATGTGGTTGAAAGTTGGTGGGAGCAAGTAAACTCAGATTACCTCAAATGGAGGCAGTGATGATGTTTCAATTCATAAGTGCATCTCTTTGGGGTTGTCTTGGTTCTGTATATTCATCTACCATATTATCCTCTGTCACTAGTATTACTTTGACTTTAGCACTGACTTGTTCTTTAAATACAGTAAGTGCTACTTGTTGGGGTAGTTTTATTTGACCAGTGCACCTAACAAGAACTCCATCATGATGGTTGGAAACTCAATTTAACTATGATTGTTTTATGTCACTATTATTACTTTGACTTTAGCACCGACTTGTCCTTTAACTACAGTAAGTGCTACTTGTTGGGGTAGTTTTATTTGACTAGTGCACCTAACAAGAACTCAATCATGGCGGTTATAACAAGCATGAAACAAGAAGGATCTGTGTAAACAAATTAAGATTACCTCTAATGGAGACATTGATGATCTTTAAATTCATAAGTGCTTCCCTTTGGGGTTATCTTGGTTCTGTGGTATCATCTCTTACATTTTGTCAATAATATTACTGTGGCATTTTGATGTTAAGAGACACATGTATCTTGTGGTAAAAAAAACAAATGAAAGCACCAGTCAACTAATAACATGCAAATGGCTTGCATGCAATCTGGTGGTAAGCAATGTGTGAAGTACCAATGAAACTACGACCCATGACACCCCCTATATAAGGTGTTCTATGTCTGCCATTCATAGCATTCCTACAAGCTGGAGAAGGACACAAGGCATAGAGCAGTAGGTAAGAGCCCATTATTGGGGAAACAGTGTTTTAACTTGTGTCACTATTATTACTTTAACTTTAGCACTGACTTGTATTTTAAATTCAGTAAGTGCTACTTGTTGGAGTAGTTTTAATTGACTGGTGCACATACACTATTGATGGAAATAAACACTAATTAACTCATTATAGCATAGAAGAGTTAACTCATGCACACAAAAATAGCTCCACCTCGATGGAAGCAACAAACTCAGATGTGGTTGAAAGTTGGTGGGAGCAAGTAAACTCAGATTACCTCAAATGGAGGCAGTGATGATGTTTCAATTCATAAGTGCATCTCTTTGGGGTTGTCTTGGTTCTGTATATTCATCTACCATATTATCCTCTGTCACTAGTATTACTTTGACTTTAGCACTGACTTGTTCTTTAATTACAGTAAGTGCTACTTGTTGGGGTAGTTTTATTTGACCAGTGCACCTAACAAGAACTCAATCATGATGGTTGGAAACTCAATTTAACTATGATTGTTTTATGTCACTATTATTACTTTGACTTTAGCACCGACTTGTCCTTTAACTACAGTAAGTGCTACTTGTTGGGGTAGTTTTATTTGACTAGTGCACCTAACAAGAACTCAATCATGGCGGTTATAACAAGCATGAAACAAGAAGGATCTGTGTAAACAAATTAAGATTACCTCTAATGGAGACATTGATGATCTTTAAATTCATAAGTGCTTCCCTTTGGGGTTATCTTGGTTCTGTGGTATCATCTCTTACATTTTGTCAATAATATTACTGTGGCATTTTGATGTTAAGAGACACATGTATCTTGTGGTAAAAAAAACAAATGAAAGCACCAGTCAACTAATAACATGCAAATGGCTTGCATGCAATCTGGTGGTAAAGAATGTGTGAAGTACCAATGAAACTACGACCCAGGACACCCCCTATATAAGGTTTTCTATGTCTGCCATTCATAGGATTCCTACAAGCTGGAGAAGGACACAATGCATAGAGCAGTAGGTAAGAGCACATTATGGGGGAAACAGTGTTTTAACTTGGGTCACTATTATTACATTAACTTTAGCACTGACGTGTCTTTTAAATTCAGTAAGTGCTACTTGTTGGGGTAGTTTTATTTGACTAGTGCACCTAACAAGAACTCAATCATGGCGGTTATAACAAGCATGAAACAAGAAGGACCTGTGTAAACAAATTAAGATTACCTCTAATGGAGACATTGATGATCTTTAAATTCATAAGCGCTTCCCTTTGGGGTTATCTTGGTTCTGTGGTATCATCTCTTACATTTTGTCAATAATATTACTGTGGCATTTTGATGTTAAGAGACACATGTATCTTGTGGTAAAAAAACAAATGAAAGCACCAGTCAACTAATAACATGCAAATGGCTTGCATGCAATCTGGTGGTAAGCAATGTGTGAAGTACCAATGAAACTACGACCCAGGACACCCCTATATAAGGTGTTCTATGTCTGCCATTCATAGCATTCCTACAAGCTGGAGAAGGACACAAGGCATAGAGCAGTGGGTAAGAGCACATTATGGGGGAAACAGTGTTTTAACTTGTGTCACTATTATTACTTTAACTTTAGCACTGACTTGTCTTTTAAATTCAGTAAGTGCTACTTGTTGGAGTAGTTTTAATTGACTGGTGCACATACACTATTGATGGAAATAAACACTGATTAACTCATTATAGCATAGAAGAGTTAACTCATGCACACAAAAATAGCTCCACCTCGATGGAAGCAACAAACTCAGATGTGGTTGAAAGTTGGTGGGAGCAAGTAAACTCAGATTACCTCAAATGGAGGCAGTGATGATGTTTCAATTCATAAGTGCATCTCTTTGGGGTTGTCTTGGTTCTGTATATTCATCTACCATATTATCCTCTGTCACTAGTATTACTTTGACTTTAGCACTGACTTGTTCTTTAAATACAGTAAGTGCTACTTGTTGGGGTAGTTTTATTTGACCAGTGCACCTAACAAGAACTCAATCATGATGGTTGGAAACTCAATTTAACTATGATTGTTTTATGTCACTATTATTACTTTGACTTTAGCACCGACTTGTCCTTTAACTACAGTAAGTGCTACTTGTTGGGGTAGTTTTATTTGACTAGTGCACCTAACAAGAACTCAATCATGGCGGTTATAACAAGCATGAAACAAGAAGGATCTGTGTAAACAAATTAAGATTACCTCTAATGGAGACATTGATGATCTTTAAATTCATAAGTGCTTCCCTTTGGGGTTATCTTGGTTCTGTGGTATCATCTCTTACATTTTGTCAATAATATTACTGTGGCATTTTGATGTTAAGAGACACATGTATCTTGTGGTGAAAAAAGACAAATGAAAGCACCAGTCAACTAATAACATGCAAAAGGCTTGCATGCAATCTGGTGGTAAGCAATGTGTGAAGTACCAATGAAACTACGACCAATGACACCCCCTATATAAGGTGTTCTATGTCTGCCATTCATAGCATTCCTACAAGCTGGAGAAGGACACAAGGCATAGAGCAGTAGGTAAGAGCCCATTATTGGGGAAACAGTGTTTTAACTTGTGTCACTATTATTACTTTAACTTTAGCACTGACTTGTCTTTTAAATTCAGTAAGTGCTACTTGTTGGAGTAGTTTTAATTGACTGGTGCACATACACTATTGATGGAAATAAACACTGATTAACTCATTATAGCATAGAAGAGTTAACTCATGCACACAAAAATAGCTCCACCTCGATGGAAGCAACAAACTCAGATGTGGTTGAAAGTTGGTGGGAGCAAGTAAACTCAGATTACCTCAAATGGAGGCAGTGATGATGTTTCAATTCATAAGTGCATCTCTTTGGGGTTGTCTTGGTTCTGTATATTCATCTACCATATTATCCTCTGTCACTAGTATTACTTTGACTTTAGCACTGACTTGTTCTTTAAATACAGTAAGTGCTACTTGTTGGGGTAGTTTTATTTGACCAGTGCACCTAACAAGAACTCAAACATGATGGTTGGAAACTCAATTTAACTATGATTGTTTTATGTCACTATTATTACTTTGACTTTAGCACCGACTTGTCCTTTAACTACAGTAAGTGCTACTTGTTGGGGTAGTTTTATTTGACTAGTGCACCTAACAAGAACTCAATCATGGCGGTTATAACAAGCATGAAACAAGAAGGATCTGTGTAAACAAATTAAGATTACCTCTAATGGAGACATTGATGATCTTTAAATTCATAAGTGCTTCCCTTTGGGGTTATCTTGGTTCTGTGGTATCATCTCTTACATTTTGTCAATAATATTACTGTGGCATTTTGATGTTAAGAGACGCATGTATCTTGTGGTAAAAAAAACAAATGAAAGCACCAGTCAACTAATAACATGCAAATGGCTTGCATGCAATCTGGTGGTAAGCAATGTGTGAAGTACCAATGAAACTACGACCCAGGACACCCCCTATATAAGGTTTTCTATGTCTGCCATTCATAGGATTCCTACAAGCTGGAGAAGGACACAATGCATAGAGCAGTAGGTAAGAGCACATTATGGGGGAAACAGTGTTTTAACTTGGGTCACTATTATTACATTAACTTTAGCACTGACTTGTCTTTTAAATTCAGTAAGTGCTACTTGTTGGGGTAGTTTTATTTGACTAGTGCACCTAACAAGAACTCAATCATGGCGGTTATAACAAGCATGAAACAAGAAGGACCTGTGTAAACAAATTAAGATTACCTCTAATGGACACATTGATGATCTTTAAATTCATAAGTGCTTCCCTTTGGGGTTATCTTGGTTCTGTGGTATCATCTCTTACATTTTGTCAATAATATTACTGTGTCATTTTGATTTTAAGAGACACATGTATCTTGTGGTAAAAAAAACAAATGAAAGCACCAGTCAACTAATAACATGCAAATGGCTTGCATGCAATCTGGTGGTAAGCAATGTGTGAAGTACCAATGAAACTACGACCCAGGACACCCCCTATATAAGGTTTTCTATGTCTGCCATTCATAGGATTCCTACAAGCTGGAGAAGGACACAATGCATAGAGCAGTAGGTAAGAGCACATTATGGGGGAAACAGTGTTTTAACTTGTGTCACTATTATTACTTTAACTTTAGCACTGACTTGTCTTTTAAATTCAGTAAGTGCTACTTGTTGGAGTAGTTTTAATTGACTGGTGCACATACACTATTGATGGAAATAAACACTGATTAACTCATTATAGCATAGAAGAGTTAACTCATGCACACAAAAATAGCTCCACCTTGATGGAAGCAACAAACTCAGATGTGGTTGAAAGTTGGTGGGAGCAAGTAAACTCAGATTACCTCAAATGGAGGCAGTGATGATGTTTCAATTCATAAGTGCATCTCTTTGGGGTTGTCTTGGTTCTGTATATTCATCTACCATATTATCCTCTGTCACTAGTATTACTTTGACTTTAGCACTGACTTGTTCTTTAAATACAGTAAGTGCTACTTGTTGGGGTAGTTTTATTTGACCGGTGCACCTAACAAGAACTCCATCATGATGGTTGGAAACTCAATTTAACTATGATTGTTTTATGTCACTATTATTACTTTGACTTAAGCACCGACTTGCCCTTTAACTACAGTAAGTGCTACTTGTTGGGGTAGTTTTATTTGACTAGTGCACCTAACAAGAACTCAATCATGGCGGTTATAACAAGCATGAAACAAGAAGGATCTGTGTAAACAAATTAAGATTACCTCTAATGGAGACATTGATGATCTTTAAATTCATAAGTGCTTCCCTTTGGGGTTATCTTGGTTCTGTGGTATCATCTCTTACATTTTGTCAATAATATTACTGTGGCATTTTGATGTTAAGAGACACATGTATCTTGTGGTAAAAAAAACAAATGAAAGCACCAGTCAACTAATAACATGCAAATGGCTTGCATGCAATCTGGTGGTAAGCAATGTGTGAAGTACCAATGAAACTACGACCCAGGACACCCCCTATATAAGGTTTTCTATGTCTGCCATTCATAGGATTCCTACAAGCTGGAGAAGGACACAATGCATAGAGCAGTAGGTAAGAGCACATTATGGGGGAAACAGTGTTTTAACTTGGGTCACTATTATTACATTAACTTTAGCACTGACGTGTCTTTTAAATTCAGTAAGTGCTACTTGTTGGGGTAGTTTTATTTGACTAGTGCACCTAACAAGAACTCAATCATGGCGGTTATAACAAGCATGAAACAAGAAGGACCTGTGTAAACAAATTAAGATGACCTAATGGAGACATTGATGATCTTTAAATTCATAAGTGCTTCCCTTTGGGGTTATCTTGGTTCTGTGGTATCATCTCTTACATTTTGTCAATAATATTACTGTGGCATTTTGATGTTAAGAGACACATGTATCTTGTGGTAAAAAAAACAAATGAAAGCACCAGTCAACTAATAACATGCAAATGGCTTGCATGCAATCTGGTGGTAAGCAATGTGTGAAGTACCAATGAAACTACGACCCAGGACACCCCCTATATAAGGTGTTCTATGTCTGCCATTCATAGCATTCCTACAAGCTGGAGAAGGACACAAGGCATAGAGCAGTAGGTAAGAGCACATTATGGGGGAAACAGTGTTTTAACTTGTGTCACTATTATTACTTTAACTTTAGCACTGACTTGTCTTTTAAATTCAGTAAGTGCTACTTGTTGGAGTAGTTTTAATTGACTGGTGCACATACACTATTGATGGAAATAAACACTGATTAACTCATAGCATAGAAGAGTTAACTCATGCACACAAAAATAGCTCCACCTTGATGGAAGCAACAAACTCAGATGTGGTTGAAAGTTGGTGGGAGCAAGTAAACTCAGATTACCTCAAATGGAGGCAGTGATGATGTTTCAATTCATAAGTGCATCTCTTTGGGGTTGTCTTGGTTCTGTATATTCATATACCATATTATCCTCTGTCACTAGTATTACTTTGACTTTAGCACTGACTTGTTCTTTAAATACAGTAAGTGCTACTTGTTGGGGTAGTTTTATTTGACCAGTGCACCTAACAAGAACTCCATCATGATGGTTGGAAACTCAATTTAACTATGATTGTTTTATGTCACTATTATTACTTTGACTTTAGCACCGACTTGTCCTTTAACTACAGTAAGTGCTACTTGTTGGGGTAGTTTTATTTGACTAGTGCACCTAACAAGAACTCAATCATGGCGGTTATAACAAGCATGAAACAAGAAGGATCTGTGTAAACAAATTAAGATTACCTCTAATGGAGACATTGATGATCTTTAAATTCATAAGTGCTTCCCTTTGGGGTTATCTTGGTTCTGTGGTATCATCTCTTACATTTTGTCAATAATATTACTGTTGCATTTTGATGTTAAGATACACATGTATCTTGTGGTAAAAAAAACAAATGAAAGCACCAGTCAACTAATAACATGCAAATAGCTTGCATGCAATCTGGTGGTAAGCAATGTGTGAAGTACCAATGAAACTACGACCCATGACACCCCCTATATAAGGTGTTCTATGTCTGCCATTCATAGCATTCCTACAAGCTGGAGAAGGACACAAGGCATAGAGCAGTAGGTAAGAGCCCATTATTGGGGAAACAGTGTTTTAACTTGTGTCACTATTATTACTTTAACTTTAGCACTGACTTGTCTTTTAAATTCAGTAAGTGCTACTTGTTGGAGTAGTTTTAATTGACTGGTGCACATACACTATTGATGGAAATAAACACTGATTAACTCATTATAGCATAGAAGAGTTAACTCATGCACACAAAAATAGCTCCACCTCGATGGAAGCAACAAACTCAGATGTGGTTGAAAGTTGGTGGGAGCAAGTAAACTCAGATTACCTCAAATGGAGGCAGTGATGATGTTTCAATTCATAAGTGCATCTCTTTGGGGTTGTCTTGGTTCTGTATATTCATCTACCATATTATCCTCTGTCACTAGTATTACTTTGACTTTAGCACTGACTTGTTCTTTAAATACAGTAAGTGCTACTTGTTGGGGTAGTTTTATTTGACCAGTGCACCTAACAAGAACTCCATCATGATGGTTGGAAACTCAATTTAACTATGATTGTTTTATGTCACTATTATTACTTTGACTTTAGCACCGACTTGTCCTTTAACTACAGTAAGTGCTACTTGTTGGGGTAGTTTTATTTGACTAGTGCACCTAACAAGAACTCAATCATGGCGGTTATAACAAGCATGAAACAAGAAGGATCTGTGTAAACAAATTAAGATTACCTCTAATGGAGACATTGATGATCTTTAAATTCATAAGTGCTTCCCTTTGGGGTTATCTTGGTTCTGTGGTATCATCTCTTACATTTTGTCAATAATATTACTGTTGCATTTTTATGTTAATAGACACATGTATCTTGTGGTAAAAAAAACAAATGAAAGCACCAGTCAACTACTAACATGCAAATGGCTTGCATGCAATCTGGTGGTAAGCAATGTGTGAAGTACCAATGAAACTACGACCCAGGACACCCCCTATATAAGGTTTTCTATGTCTGCCATTCATAGGATTCCTACAAGCTGGAGAAGGACACAATGCATAGAGCAGTAGGTAAGAGCACATTATGGGGGAAACAGTGTTTTAACTTGTGTCACTATTATTACTTTAACTTTAGCACTGACTTGTCTTTTAAATTCAGTAAGTGCTACTTGTTGGAGTAGTTTTAATTGACTGGTGCACATACACTATTGATGGAAATAAACACTGATTAACTCATTATAGCATAGAAGAGTTAACTCATGCACACAAAAATAGCTCCACCTTGATGGAAGCAACAAACTCAGATGTGGTTGAAAGTTGGTGGGAGCAAGTAAACTCAGATTACCTCAAATGGAGGCAGTGATGATGTTTCAATTCATAAGTGCATCTCTTTGGGGTTGTCTTGGTTCTGTATATTCATCTACCATATTATCCTCTGTCACTAGTATTACTTTGACTTTAGCACTGACTTGTTCTTTAAATACAGTAAGTGCTACTTGTTGGGGTAGTTTTATTTGACCGGTGCACCTAACAAGAACTCCATCATGATGGTTGGAAACTCAATTTAACTATGATTGTTTTATGTCACTATTATTACTTTGACTTAAGCACCGACTTGTCCTTTAACTACAGTAAGTGCTACTTGTTGGGGTAGTTTTATTTGACTAGTGCACCTAACAAGAACTCAATCATGGCGGTTATAACAAGCATGAAACAAGAAGGATCTGTGTAAACAAATTAAGATTACCTCTAATGGAGACATTGATGATCTTTAAATTCATAAGTGCTTCCCTTTGGGGTTATCTTGGTTCTGTGGTATCATCTCTTACATTTTGTCAATAATATTACTGTTGCATTTTGATGTTAAGATAAACATGTATCTTGTGGTAAAAAAAACAAATGAAAGCACCAGTCAACTAATAACATGCAAATAGCTTGCATGCAATCTGGTGGTAAGCAATGTGTGAAGTACCAATGAAACTACGACCCATGACACCCCCTATATAAGGTGTTCTATGTCTGCCATTCATAGCATTCCTACAAGCTGGAGAAGGACACAAGGCATAGAGCAGTAGGTAAGAGCCCATTATTGGGGAAACAGTGTTTTAACTTGTGTCACTATTATTACTTTAACTTTAGCACTGACTTGTCTTTTAAATTCAGTAAGTGCTACTTGTTGGAGTAGTTTTAATTGACTGGTGCACATACACTATTGATGGAAATAAACACTGATTAACTCATTATAGCATAGAAGAGTTAACTCATGCACACAAAAATAGCTCCACCTCGATGGAAGCAACAAACTCAGATGTGGTTGAAAGTTGGTGGGAGCAAGTAAACTCAGATTACCTCAAATGGAGGCAGTGATGATGTTTCAATTCATAAGTGCATCTCTTTGGGGTTGTCTTGGTTCTGTATATTCATCTACCATATTATCCTCTGTCACTAGTATTACTTTGACTTTAGCACTGACTTGTTCTTTAAATACAGTAAGTGCTACTTGTTGGGGTAGTTTTATTTGACCGGTGCACCTAACAAGAACTCCATCATGATGGTTGGAAACTCAATTTAACTATGATTGTTTTATGTCACTATTATTACTTTGACTTAAGCACCGACTTGTCCTTTAACTACAGTAAGTGCTACTTGTTGGGGTAGTTTTATTTGACTAGTGCACCTAACAAGAACTCAATCATGGCGGTTATAACAAGCATGAAACAAGAAGGATCTGTGTAAACAAATTAAGATTACCTCTAATGGAGACATTGATGATCTTTAAATTCATAAGTGCTTCCCTTTGGGGTTATCTTGGTTCTGTGGTATCATCTCTTACATTTTGTCAATAATATTACTGTTGCATTTTTATGTTAAGAGACACATGTATCTTGTGGTAAAAAAAACAAATGAAAGCAACAGTCAACTAATAACATGCAAATAGCTTGCATGCAATCTGGTGGTAAGCAATGTGTGAAGTACCAATGAAACTACGACCCATGACACCCCCTATATAAGGTGTTCTATGTCTGCCATTCATAGCATTCCTACAAGCTGGAGAAGGACACAAGGCATAGAGCAATAGGTAAGAGCCCATTATTGGGGAAACAGTGTTTTAACTTGTGTCACTATTATTACTTTAACTTTAGCACTGACTTGTCTTTTAAATTCAGTAAGTGCTACTTGTTGGAGTAGTTTTAATTGACTGGTGCACATACACTATTGATGGAAATAAACACTGATTAACTCATTATAGCATAGAAGAGTTAACTCATGCACACAAAAATAGCTCCACCTCGATGGAAGCAACAAACTCAGATGTGGTTGAAAGTTGGTGGGAGCAAGTAAACTCAGATTACCTCAAATGGAGGCAGTGATGATGTTTCAATTCATAAGTGCATCTCTTTGGGGTTGTCTTGGTTCTGTATATTCATCTACCATATTATCCTCTGTCACTAGTATTACTTTGACTTTAGCACCGACTTGTCCTTTAACTACAGTAAGTGCTACTTGTTGGGGTAGTTTTATTTGACTAGTGCACCTAACAAGAACTCAATCATGGCGGTTATAACAAGCATGAAACAAGAAGGATCTGTGTAAACAAATTAAGATTACCTCTAATGGAGACATTGATGATCTTTAAATTCATAAGTGCTTCCCTTTGGGGTTATCTTGGTTCTGTGGTATCATCTCTTACATTTTGTCAATAATATTACTGTTGCATTTTGATGTTAAGATACACATGTATCTTGTGGTAAAAAAAACAAATGAAAGCACCAGTCAACTAATAACATGCAAATAGCTTGCATGCAATCTGGTGGTAAGCAATGTGTGAAGTACCAATGAAACTACGACCCATGACACCCCCTATATAAGGTGTTCTATGTCTGCCATTCATAGCATTCCTACAAGCTGGAGAAGGACACAAGGCATAGAGCAGTAGGTAAGAGCCCATTATTGGGGAAACAGTGTTTTAACTTGTGTCACTATTATTACTTTAACTTTAGCACTGACTTGTCTTTTAAATTCAGTAAGTGCTACTTGTTGGAGTAGTTTTAATTGACTGGTGCACATACACTATTGATGGAAATAAACACTGATTAACTCATTATAGCATAGAAGAGTTAACTCATGCACACAAAAATAGCTCCACCTCGATGGAAGCAACAAACTCAGATGTGGTTGAAAGTTGGTGGGAGCAAGTAAACTCAGATTACCTCAAATGGAGGCAGTGATGATGTTTCAATTCATAAGTGCATCTCTTTGGGGTTGTCTTGGTTCTGTATATTCATCTACCATATTATCCTCTGTCACTAGTATTACTTTGACTTTAGCACTGACTTGTTCTTTAAATACAGTAAGTGCTACTTGTTGGGGTAGTTTTATTTGACCAGTGCACCTAACAAGAACTCCATCATGATGGTTGGAAACTCAATTTAACCGTTTTATGTCACTATTATTACTTTGACTTTAGCACCGACTTGTCCTTTAACTACAGTAAGTGCTACTTGTTGGGGTAGTTTTATTTGACTAGTGCACCTAACAAGAACTCAATCATGGCGGTTATAACAAGCATGAAACAAGAAGGATCTGTGTAAACAAATTAAGATTACCTCTAATGGAGACATTGATGATCTTTAAATTCATAAGTGCTTCCCTTTGGGGTTATCTTGGTTCTGTGGTATCATCTCTTATATTTTGTCAATAATATTACTGTTGCATTTTGATGTTAAGAGACACATGTATCTTGTGGTAAAAAAAACAAATGAAAGCACCAGTCAACTAATAACATGCAAATGGCTTGCATGCAATCTGGTGGTAAGCAATGTGTGAAGTACCAATGAAACTACGACCCAGGACACCCCCTATATAAGGTTTTCTATGTCTGCCATTCATAGGATTCCTACAAGCTGGAGAAGGACACAATGCATAGAGCAGTAGGTAAGAGCACATTATGGGGGAAACAGTGTTTTAACTTGGGTCACTATTATTACTTTAACTTTAGCACTGACTTGTCTTTTAAATTCAGTAAGTGCTACTTGTTGTGGTAGTTTTATTTGACTAGTGCACCTAACAAGAACTCAATCATGGCGGTTATAACAAGCATGAAACAAGAAGGACCTGTGTAAACAAATTAAGATTACCTCAAATGGAGGCAGTGATGATGTTTCAATTCATAAGTGCATCTCTTTGGGGTTGTCTTGGTTCTGTATATTCATCTACCATATTATCCTCTGTCACTAGTATTACTTTGACTTTAGCACTGACTTGTTCTTTAAATACAGTAAGTGCTACTTGTTGGGGTAGTTTTATTTGACCGGTGCACCTAACAAGAACTCCATCATGATGGTTGGAAACTCAATTTAACTATGATTGTTTTATGTCACTATTATTACTTTGACTTTAGCACCGACTTGTCCTTTAACTACAGTAAGTGCTACTTGTTGGGGTAGTTTTATTTGACTAGTGCACCTAACAAGAACTCAATCATGGCGGTTATAACAAGCATGAAACAAGAAGGATCTGTGTAAACAAATTAAGATTACCTCTAATGGAGACATTGATGATCTTTAAATTCATAAGTGCTTCCCTTTGGGGTTATCTTGGTTCTGTGGTATCATCTCTTACATTTTGTCAATAATATTACTGTTGCATTTTGATGTTAAGATACACATGTATCTTGTGGTAAAAAAAACAAATGAAAGCACCAGTCAACTAATAACATGCAAATAGCTTGCATGCAATCTGGTGGTAAGCAATGTGTGAAGTACCAATGAAACTACGACCCATGACACCCCCTATATAAGGTGTTCTATGTCTGCCATTCATAGCATTCCTACAAGCTGGAGAAGGACACAAGGCATAGAGCAGTAGGTAAGAGCCCATTATTGGGGAAACAGTGTTTTAACTTGTGTCACTATTATTACTTTAACTTTAGCACTGACTTGTCTTTTAAATTCAGTAAGTGCTACTTGTTGGAGTAGTTTTAATTGACTGGTGCACATACACTATTGATGGAAATAAACACTGATTAACTCATTATAGCATAGAAGAGTTAACTCATGCACACAAAAATAGCTCCACCTCGATGGAAGCAACAAACTCAGATGTGGTTGAAAGTTGGTGGGAGCAAGTAAACTCAGATTACCTCAAATGGAGGCAGTGATGATGTTTCAATTCATAAGTGCATCTCTTTGGGGTTGTCTTGGTTCTGTATATTCATCTACCATATTATCCTCTGTCACTAGTATTACTTTGACTTTAGCACTGACTTGTTCTTTAAATACAGTAAGTGCTACTTGTTGGGGTAGTTTTATTTGACCGGTGCACCTAACAAGAACTCCATCATGATGGTTGGAAACTCAATTTAACTATGATTGTTTTATGTCACTATTATTACTTTGACTTAAGCACCGACTTGTCCTTTAACTACAGTAAGTGCTACTTGTTGGGGTAGTTTTATTTGACTAGTGCACCTAACAAGAACTCAATCATGGCGGTTATAACAAGCATGAAACAAGAAGGATCTGTGTAAACAAATTAAGATTACCTCTAATGGAGACATTGATGATCTTTAAATTCATAAGTGCTTCCCTTTGGGGTTATCTTGGTTCTGTGGTATCATCTCTTACATTTTGTCAATAATATTACTGTTGCATTTTGATGTTAAGATACACATGTATCTTGTGGTAAAAAAAACAAATGAAAGCACCAGTCAACTAATAACATGCAAATAGCTTGCATGCAATCTGGTGGTAAGCAATGTGTGAAGTACCAATGAAACTACGACCCATGACACCCCCTATATAAGGTGTTCTATGTCTGCCATTCATAGCATTCCTACAAGCTGGAGAAGGACACAAGGCATAGAGCAGTAGGTAAGAGCCCATTATTGGGGAAACAGTGTTTTAACTTGTGTCACTATTATTACTTTAACTTTAGCACTGACTTGTCTTTTAAATTCAGTAAGTGCTACTTGTTGGAGTAGTTTTAATTGACTGGTGCACATACACTATTGATGGAAATAAACACTGATTAACTCATTATAGCATAGAAGAGTTAACTCATGCACACAAAAATAGCTCCACCTCGATGGAAGCAACAAACTCAGATGTGGTTGAAAGTTGGTGGGAGCAAGTAAACTCAGATTACCTCAAATGGAGGCAGTGATGATGTTTCAATTCATAAGTGCATCTCTTTGGGGTTGTCTTGGTTCTGTATATTCATCTACCATATTATCCTCTGTCACTAGTATTACTTTGACTTTAGCACTGACTTGTTCTTTAAATACAGTAAGTGCTACTTGTTGGGGTAGTTTTATTTGACCAGTGCACCTAACAAGAACTCCATCATGATGGTTGGAAACTCAATTTAACCGTTTTATGTCACTATTATTACTTTGACTTTAGCACCGACTTGTCCTTTAACTACAGTAAGTGCTACTTGTTGGGGTAGTTTTATTTGACTAGTGCACCTAACAAGAACTCAATCATGGCGGTTATAACAAGCATGAAACAAGAAGGATCTGTGTAAACAAATTAAGATTACCTCTAATGGAGACATTGATGATCTTTAAATTCATAAGTGCTTCCCTTTGGGGTTATCTTGGTTCTGTGGTATCATCTCTTATATTTTGTCAATAATATTACTGTTGCATTTTGATGTTAAGAGACACATGTATCTTGTGGTAAAAAAAACAAATGAAAGCACCAGTCAACTAATAACATGCAAATGGCTTGCATGCAATCTGGTGGTAAGCAATGTGTGAAGTACCAATGAAACTACGACCCAGGACACCCCCTATATAAGGTTTTCTATGTCTGCCATTCATAGGATTCCTACAAGCTGGAGAAGGACACAATGCATAGAGCAGTAGGTAAGAGCACATTATGGGGGAAACAGTGTTTTAACTTGGGTCACTATTATTACTTTAACTTTAGCACTGACTTGTCTTTTAAATTCAGTAAGTGCTACTTGTTGTGGTAGTTTTATTTGACTAGTGCACCTAACAAGAACTCAATCATGGCGGTTATAACAAGCATGAAACAAGAAGGACCTGTGTAAACAAATTAAGATTACCTCAAATGGAGGCAGTGATGATGTTTCAATTCATAAGTGCATCTCTTTGGGGTTGTCTTGGTTCTGTATATTCATCTACCATATTATCCTCTGTCACTAGTATTACTTTGACTTTAGCACTGACTTGTTCTTTAAATACAGTAAGTGCTACTTGTTGTGGTAGTTTTATTTGACTAGTGCACCTAACAAGAACTCAATCATGGCGGTTATAACAAGCATGAAACAAGAAGGACCTGTGTAAACAAATTAAGATTACCTCTAATGGAGACATTGATGATCTTTAAATTCATAAGTGCTTCCCTTTGGGGTTATCTTGGTTCTGTGGTATCATCTCTTACATTTTGTCAATAATATTACTGTTGCATTTTGATGTTAAGATACACATGTATCTTGTGGTAAAAAAAACAAATGAAAGCACCAGTCAACTAATAACATGCAAATAGCTTGCATGCAATCTGGTGGTAAGCAATGTGTGAAGTACCAATGAAACTACGACCCATGACACCCCCTATATAAGGTGTTCTATGTCTGCCATTCATAGCATTCCTACAAGCTGGAGAAGGACACAAGGCATAGAGCAGTAGGTAAGAGCCCATTATTGGGGAAACAGTGTTTTAACTTGTGTCACTATTATTACTTTAACTTTAGCACTGACTTGTCTTTTAAATTCAGTAAGTGCTACTTGTTGGAGTAGTTTTAATTGACTGGTGCACATACACTATTGATGGAAATAAACACTGATTAACTCATTATAGCATAGAAGAGTTAACTCATGCACACACCTCGATGGAAGCAACAAACTCAGATGTGGTTGAAAGTTGGTGGGAGCAAGTAAACTCAGATTACCTCAAATGGAGGCAGTGATGATGTTTCAATTCATAAGTGCATCTCTTTGGGGTTGTCTTGGTTCTGTATATTCATCTACCATATTATCCTCTGTCACTAGTATTACTTTGACTTTAGCACTGACTTGTTCTTTAAATACAGTAAGTGCTACTTGTTGGGGTAGTTTTATTTGACCGGTGCACCTAACAAGAACTCCATCATGATGGTTGGAAACTCAATTTAACTATGATTGTTTTATGTCACTATTATTACTTTGACTTAAGCACCGACTTGTCCTTTAACTACAGTAAGTGCTACTTGTTGGGGTAGTTTTATTTGACTAGTGCACCTAACAAGAACTCAATCATGGCGGTTATAACAAGCATGAAACAAGAAGGATCTGTGTAAACAAATTAAGATTACCTCTAATGGAGACATTGATGATCTTTAAATTCATAAGTGCTTCCCTTTGGGGTTATCTTGGTTCTGTGGTATCATCTCTTACATTTTGTCAATAATATTACTGTTGCATTTTGATGTTAAGATACACATGTATCTTGTGGTAAAAAAAACAAATGAAAGCACCAGTCAACTAATAACATGCAAATAGCTTGCATGCAATCTGGTGGTAAGCAATGTGTGAAGTACCAATGAAACTACGACCCATGACACCCCCTATATAAGGTGTTCTATGTCTGCCATTCATAGCATTCCTACAAGCTGGAGAAGGACACAAGGCATAGAGCAGTAGGTAAGAGCCCATTATTGGGGAAACAGTGTTTTAACTTGTGTCACTATTATTACTTTAACTTTAGCACTGACTTGTCTTTTAAATTCAGTAAGTGCTACTTGTTGGAGTAGTTTTAATTGACTGGTGCACATACACTATTGATGGAAATAAACACTGATTAACTCATTATAGCATAGAAGAGTTAACTCATGCACACAAAAATAGCTCCACCTCGATGGAAGCAACAAACTCAGATGTGGTTGAAAGTTGGTGGGAGCAAGTAAACTCAGATTACCTCAAATGGAGGCAGTGATGATGTTTCAATTCATAAGTGCATCTCTTTGGGGTTGTCTTGGTTCTGTATATTCATCTACCATATTATCCTCTGTCACTAGTATTACTTTGACTTTAGCACTGACTTGTTCTTTAAATACAGTAAGTGCTACTTGTTGGGGTAGTTTTATTTGACCAGTGCACCTAACAAGAACTCCATCATGATGGTTGGAAACTCAATTTAACCGTTTTATGTCACTATTATTACTTTGACTTTAGCACCGACTTGTCCTTTAACTACAGTAAGTGCTACTTGTTGGGGTAGTTTTATTTGACTAGTGCACCTAACAAGAACTCAATCATGTCGGTTATAACAAGCATGAAACAAGAAGGATCTGTGTAAACAAATTAAGATTACCTCTAATGGAGACATTGATGATCTTTAAATTCATAAGTGCTTCCCTTTGGGGTTATCTTGGTTCTGTGGTATCATCTCTTATATTTTGTCAATAATATTACTGTTGCATTTTGATGTTAAGAGACACATGTATCTTGTGGTAAAAAAAACAAATGAAAGCACCAGTCAACTAATAACATGCAAATGGCTTGCATGCAATCTGGTGGTAAGCAATGTGTGAAGTACCAATGAAACTACGACCCAGGACACCCCCTATATAAGGTTTTCTATGTCTGCCATTCATAGGATTCCTACAAGCTGGAGAAGGACACAATGCATAGAGCAGTAGGTAAGAGCACATTATGGGGGAAACAGTGTTTTAACTTGGGTCACTATTATTACTTTAACTTTAGCACTGACTTGTCTTTTAAATTCAGTAAGTGCTACTTGTTGTGGTAGTTTTATTTGACTAGTGCACCTAACAAGAACTCAATCATGGCGGTTATAACAAGCATGAAACAAGAAGGACCTGTGTAAACAAATTAAGATTACCTCAAATGGAGGCAGTGATGATGTTTCAATTCATAAGTGCATCTCTTTGGGGTTGTCTTGGTTCTGTATATTCATCTACCATATTATCCTCTGTCACTAGTATTACTTTGACTTTAGCACTGACTTGTTCTTTAAATACAGTAAGTGCTACTTGTTGGGGTAGTTTTATTTGACCGGTGCACCTAACAAGAACTCCATCATGATGGTTGGAAACTCAATTTAACTATGATTGTTTTATGTCACTATTATTACTTTGACTTAAGCACCGACTTGTCCTTTAACTACAGTAAGTGCTACTTGTTGGGGTAGTTTTATTTGACTAGTGCACCTAACAAGAACTCAATCATGGCGGTTATAACAAGCATGAAACAAGAAGGATCTGTGTAAACAAATTAAGATTACCTCTAATGGAGACATTGATGATCTTTAAATTCATAAGTGCTTCCCTTTGGGGTTATCTTGGTTCTGTGGTATCATCTCTTACATTTTGTCAATAATATTACTGTTGCATTTTGATGTTAAGATGCACATGTATCTTGTGGTAAAAAAAACAAATGAAAGCACCAGTCAACTAATAACATGCAAATAGCTTGCATGCAATCTGGTGGTAAGCAATGTGTGAAGTACCAATGAAACTACGACCCATGACACCCCCTATATAAGGTGTTCTATGTCTGCCATTCATAGCACTCCTACAAGCTGGAGAAGGACACAAGGCATAGAGCAGTAGGTAAGAGCCCATTATTGGGGAAACAGTGTTTTAACTTGTGTCACTATTATTACTTTAACTTTAGCACTGACTTGTCTTTTAAATTCAGTAAGTGCTACTTGTTGGAGTAGTTTTAATTGACTGGTGCACATACACTATTGATGGAAATAAACACTGATTAACTCATTATAGCATAGAAGAGTTAACTCATGCACACAAAAATAGCTCCACCTCGATGGAAGCAACAAACTCAGATGTGGTTGAAAGTTGGTGGGAGCAAGTAAACTCAGATTACCTCAAATGGAGGCAGTGATGATGTTTCAATTCATAAGTGCATCTCTTTGGGGTTGTCTTGGTTCTGTATATTCATCTACCATATTATCCTCTGTCACTAGTATTACTTTGACTTTAGCACTGACTTGTTCTTTAAATACAGTAAGTGCTACTTGTTGGGGTAGTTTTATTTGACCAGTGCACCTAACAAGAACTCCATCATGATGGTTGGAAACTCAATTTAACTATGATTGTTTTATGTCACTATTATTACTTTGACTTTAGCACCGACTTGTCCTTTAACTACAGTAAGTGCTACTTGTTGGGGTAGTTTTATTTGACTAGTGCACCTAACAAGAACTCAATCATGGCGGTTATAACAAGCATGAAACAAGAAGGATCTGTGTAAACAAATTAAGATTACCTCTAATGGAGACATTGATGATCTTTAAATTCATAAGTGCTTCCCTTTGGGGTTATCTTGGTTCTGTGGTATCATCTCTTATATTTTGTCAATAATATTACTGTTGCATTTTGATGTTAAGAGACACATGTATCTTGTGGTAAAAAAAACAAATGAAAGCACCAGTCAACTAATAACATGCAAATGGCTTGCATGCAATCTGGTGGTAAGCAATGTGTGAAGTACCAATGAAACTACGACCCAGGACACCCCCTATATAAGGTTTTCTATGTCTGCCATTCATAGGATTCCTACAAGCTGGAGAAGGACACAATGCATAGAGCAGTAGGTAAGAGCACATTATGGGGGAAACAGTGTTTTAACTTGGGTCACTATTATTACTTTAACTTTAGCACTGACTTGTCTTTTAAATTCAGTAAGTGCTACTTGTTGGGGTAGTTTTATTTGACTAGTGCACCTAACAAGAACTCAATCATGGCGGTTATAACAAGCATGAAACAAGAAGGACCTGTGTAAACAAATTAAGATTACCTCTAATGGAGACATTGATGATCTTTAAATTCATAAGTGCTTCCCTTTGGGGTTATCTTGGTTCTGTGGTATCATCTCTTACATTTTGTCAATAATATTACTGTGGCATTTTGATGTTAAGAGACACATGTATCTTGTGGTAAAAAAAACAAATGAAAGCACCAGTCAACTAATAACATGCAAATAGCTTGCATGCAATCTGGTGGTAAGCAATGTGTGAAGTACCAATGAAACTACGACCCATGACACCCCCTATATAAGGTGTTCTATGTCTGCCATTCATAGCATTCCTACAAGCTGGAGAAGGACAAGCACTGACTTGTTCTTTAAATACAGTAAGTGCTACTTGTTGGGGTAGTTTTATTTGACCAGTGCACCTAACAAGAACTCAATCATGATGGTTATAACAAGCATGAAACAAGAAGGATCTGTGTAAACAAATTAAGATTACCTCTAATGGAGACATTGATGATCTTTAAATTCATAAGTGCTTCCCTTTGGGGTTATCTTGGTTCTGTGGTATCATCTCTTACATTTTGTCAATAATATTACTGTGTCATTTTGATGTTAAGAGACACATGTATCTTGTGGTAAAAAAAACAAATGAAAGCACCAGTCAACTAATAACATGCAAATGGCTTGCATGCAATCTGGTGGTAAGCAATGTGTGAAGTACCAATGAAATTACGACCCATGACACCCCCTATATAAGGTGTTCTATGTCTGCCATTCATAGCATTCCTACAAGCTGGAGAAGGACACAAGGCATAGAACAGTAGGTAAGAGCCCATTATTGGGGAAACAGTGTTTTAACTTGTGTCACTATTATTACTTTAACTTTAGCACTGACTTGTCTTTTAAATTCAGTAAGTGCTACTTGTTGGAGTAGTTTTAATTGACTGGTGCACATACACTATTGATGGAAATAAACACTGATTAACTCATTATAGCATAGAAGAGTTAACTCATGCACACAAAAATAGCTCCACCTCGATGGAAGCAACAAACTCAGATGTGGTTGAAAGTTGGTGGGAGCAAGTAAACTCAGATTACCTCAAATGGAGGCAGTGATGATGTTTCAATTCATAAGTGCATCTCTTTGGGGTTGTCTTGGTTCTGTATATTCATCTACCATATTATCCTCTGTCACTAGTATTACTTTGACTTTATCACTGACTTGTTCTTTAAATACAGTAAGTGCTACTTGTTGGGGTAGTTTTATTTGACCAGTGCACCTAACAAGAACTCCATCATGATGGTTGGAAACTCAATTTAACTATGATTGTTTTATGTCACTATTATTACTTTGACTTTAGCACCGACTTGTCCTTTAACTACAGTAAGTGCTACTTGTTGGGGTAGTTTTATTTGACTAGTGCACCTAACAAGAACTCAATCATGGCGGTTATAACAAGCATGAAACAAGAAGGATCTGTGTAAACAAATTAAGATTACCTCTAATGGAGACATTGATGATCTTTAAATTCATAAGTGCTTCCCTTTGGGGTTATCTTGGTTCTGTGGTATCATCTCTTATATTTTGTCAATAATATTACTGTTGCATTTTGATGTTAAGAGACACATGTATCTTGTGGTAAAAAAAACAAATGAAAGCACCAGTCAACTAATAACATGCAAATGGCTTGCATGCAATCTGGTGGTAAGCAATGTGTGAAGTACCAATGAAACTACGACCCATGACACCCCCTATATAAGGTGTTCTATGTCTGCCATTCATAGCATTCCTACAAGCTGGAGAAGGACACAAGGCATAGAACAGTAGGTAAGAGCCCATTATTGGGGAAACAGTGTTTTAACTTGTGTCACTATTATTACTTTAACTTTAGCACTGACTTGTCTTTTAAATTCAGTAAGTGCTACTTGTTGGAGTAGTTTTAATTGACTGGTGCACATACACTATTGATGGAAATAAACACTGATTAACTCATTATAGCATAGAAGAGTTAACTCATGCACACAAAAATAGCTCCACCTCGATGGAAGCAACAAACTCAGATGTGGTTGAAAGTTGGTGGGAGCAAGTAAACTCAGATTACCTCAAATGGAGGCAGTGATGATGTTTCAATTCATAAGTGCATCTCTTTGGGGTTGTCTTGGTTCTGTATATTCATCTACCATATTATCCTCTGTCACTAGTATTACTTTGACTTTAGCACTGACTTGTTCTTTAAATACAGTAAGTGCTACTTGTTGGGGTAGTTTTATTTGACCAGTGCACCTAACAAGAACTCCATCATGATGGTTGGAAACTCAATTTAACTATGATTGTTTTATGTCACTATTATTACTTTGACTTTAGCACCGACTTGTCCTTTAACTACAGTAAGTGCTACTTGTTGGGGTAGTTTTATTTGACTAGTGCACCTAACAAGAACTCAATCATGGCGGTTATAACAAGCATGAAACAAGAAGGATCTGTGTAAACAAATTAAGATTACCTCTAATGGAGACATTGATGATCTTTAAATTCATAAGTGCTTCCCTTTGGGGTTATCTTGGTTCTGTGGTATCATCTCTTATATTTTGTCAATAATATTACTGTTGCATTTTGATGTTAAGAGACACATGTATCTTGTGGTAAAAAAAACAAATGAAAGCACCAGTCAACTAATAACATGCAAATGGCTTGCATGCAATCTGGTGGTAAGCAATGTGTGAAGTACCAATGAAACTACGACCCAGGACACCCCCTATATAAGGTTTTCTATGTCTGCCATTCATAGGATTCCTACAAGCTGGAGAAGGACACAATGCATAGAGCAGTAGGTAAGAGCACATTATGGGGGAAACAGTGTTTTAACTTGGGTCACTATTATTACTTTAACTTTAGCACTGACTTGTCTTTTAAATTCAGTAAGTGCTACTTGTTGGGGTAGTTTTATTTGACTAGTGCACCTAACAAGAACTCAATCATGGCGGTTATAACAAGCATGAAACAAGAAGGACCTGTGTAAACAAATTAAGATTACCTCTAATGGAGACATTGATGATCTTTAAATTCATAAGTGCTTCCCTTTGGGGTTATCTTGGTTCTGTGGTATCATCTCTTACATTTTGTCAATAATATTACTGTGGCATTTTGATGTTAAGAGACACATGTATCTTGTGGTAAAAAAAACAAATGAAAGCACCAGTCAACTAAAAACATGCAAATAGCTTGCATGCAATCTGGTGGTAAGCAATGTGTGAAGTACCAATGAAACTACGACCCATGACACCCCCTATATAAGGTGTTCTATGTCTGCCATTCATAGCATTCCTACAAGCTGGAGAAGGACACAAGGCATAGAGCAGTAGGTAAGAGCCCATTATTGGGGAAACAGTGTTTTAACTTGTGTCACTATTATTACTTTAACTTTAGCACTGACTTGTCTTTTAAATTCAGTAAGTGCTACTTGTTGGAGTAGTTTTAATTGACTGGTGCACATACACTATTGATGGAAATAAACACTGATTAACTCATTATAGCATAGAAGAGTTAACTCATGCACACAAAAATAGCTCCACCTCGATGGAAGCAACAAACTCAGATGTGGTTGAAAGTTGGTGGGAGCAAGTAAACTCAGATTACCTCAAATGGAGGCAGTGATGATGTTTCAATTCATAAGTGCATCTCTTTGGGGTTGTCTTGGTTCTGTATATTCATCTACCATATTATCCTCTGTCACTAGTATTACTTTGACTTTAGCACTGACTTGTTCTTTAAATACAGTAAGTGCTACTTGTTGGGGTAGTTTTATTTGACCAGTGCACCTAACAAGAACTCAATCATGATGGTTATAACAAGCATGAAACAAGAAGGATCTGTGTAAACAAATTAAGATTACCTCTAATGGAGACATTGATGATCTTTAAATTCATAAGTGCTTCCCTTTGGGGTTATCTTGGTTCTGTGGTATCATCTCTTACATTTTGTCAATAATATTACTGTGTCATTTTGATGTTAAGAGACACATGTATCTTGTGGTAAAAAAAACAAATGAAAGCACCAGTCAACTAATAACATGCAAATGGCTTGCATGCAATCTGGTGGTAAGCAATGTGTGAAGTACCAATGAAATTACGACCCATGACACCCCCTATATAAGGTGTTCTATGTCTGCCATTCATAGCATTCCTACAAGCTGGAGAAGGACACAAGGCATAGAACAGTAGGTAAGAGCCCATTATTGGGGAAACAGTGTTTTAACTTGTGTCACTATTATTACTTTAACTTTAGCACTGACTTGTCTTTTAAATTCAGTAAGTGCTACTTGTTGGAGTAGTTTTAATTGACTGGTGCACATACACTATTGATGGAAATAAACACTGATTAACTCATTATAGCATAGAAGAGTTAACTCATGCACACAAAAATAGCTCCACCTCGATGGAAGCAACAAACTCAGATGTGGTTGAAAGTTGGTGGGAGCAAGTAAACTCAGATTACCTCAAATGGAGGCAGTGATGATGTTTCAATTCATAAGTGCATCTCTTTGGGGTTGTCTTGGTTCTGTATATTCATCTACCATATTATCCTCTGTCACTAGTATTACTTTGACTTTAGCACTGACTTGTTCTTTAAATACAGTAAGTGCTACTTGTTGGGGTAGTTTTATTTGACCAGTGCACCTAACAAGAACTCCATCATGATGGTTGGAAACTCAATTTAACTATGATTGTTTTATGTCACTATTATTACTTTGACTTTAGCACCGACTTGTCCTTTAACTACAGTAAGTGCTACTTGTTGGGGTAGTTTTATTTGACTAGTGCACCTAACAAGAACTCAATCATGGCGGTTATAACAAGCATGAAACAAGAAGGATCTGTGTAAACAAATTAAGATTACCTCTAATGGAGACATTGATGATCTTTAAATTCATAAGTGCTTCCCTTTGGGGTTATCTTGGTTCTGTGGTATCATCTCTTATATTTTGTCAATAATATTACTGTTGCATTTTGATGTTAAGAGACACATGTATCTTGTGGTAAAAAAAACAAATGAAAGCACCAGTCAACTAATAACATGCAAATGGCTTGCATGCAATCTGGTGGTAAGCAATGTGTGAAGTACCAATGAAACTACGACCCATGACACCCCCTATATAAGGTGTTCTATGTCTGCCATTCATAGCATTCCTACAAGCTGGAGAAGGACACAAGGCATAGAACAGTAGGTAAGAGCCCATTATTGGGGAAACAGTGTTTTAACTTGTGTCACTATTATTACTTTAACTTTAGCACTGACTTGTCTTTTAAATTCAGTAAGTGCTACTTGTTGGAGTAGTTTTAATTGACTGGTGCACATACACTATTGATGGAAATAAACACTGATTAACTCATTATAGCATAGAAGAGTTAACTCATGCACACAAAAATAGCTCCACCTCGATGGAAGCAACAAACTCAGATGTGGTTGAAAGTTGGTGGGAGCAAGTAAACTCAGATTACCTCAAATGGAGGCAGTGATGATGTTTCAATTCATAAGTGCATCTCTTTGGGGTTGTCTTGGTTCTGTATATTCATCTACCATATTATCCTCTGTCACTAGTATTACTTTGACTTTAGCACTGACTTGTTCTTTAAATACAGTAAGTGCTACTTGTTGGGGTAGTTTTATTTGACCAGTGCACCTAACAAGAACTCCATCATGATGGTTGGAAACTCAATTTAACTATGATTGTTTTATGTCACTATTATTACTTTGACTTTAGCACCGACTTGTCCTTTAACTACAGTAAGTGCTACTTGTTGGGGTAGTTTTATTTGACTAGTGCACCTAACAAGAACTCAATCATGGCGGTTATAACAAGCATGAAACAAGAAGGATCTGTGTAAACAAATTAAGATTACCTCTAATGGAGACATTGATGATCTTTAAATTCATAAGTGCTTCCCTTTGGGGTTATCTTGGTTCTGTGGTATCATCTCTTATATTTTGTCAATAATATTACTGTTGCATTTTGATGTTAAGAGACACATGTATCTTGTGGTAAAAAAAACAAATGAAAGCACCAGTCAACTAATAACATGCAAATGGCTTGCATGCAATCTGGTGGTAAGCAATGTGTGAAGTACCAATGAAACTACGACCCAGGACACCCCCTATATAAGGTTTTCTATGTCTGCCATTCATAGGATTCCTACAAGCTGGAGAAGGACACAATGCATAGAGCAGTAGGTAAGAGCACATTATGGGGGAAACAGTGTTTTAACTTGGGTCACTATTATTACTTTAACTTTAGCACTGACTTGTCTTTTAAATTCAGTAAGTGCTACTTGTTGGGGTAGTTTTATTTGACTAGTGCACCTAACAAGAACTCAATCATGGCGGTTATAACAAGCATGAAACAAGAAGGACCTGTGTAAACAAATTAAGATTACCTCTAATGGAGACATTGATGATCTTTAAATTCATAAGTGCTTCCCTTTGGGGTTATCTTGGTTCTGTGGTATCATCTCTTACATTTTGTCAATAATATTACTGTGGCATTTTGATGTTAAGAGACACATGTATCTTGTGGTAAAAAAAACAAATGAAAGCACCAGTCAACTAAAAACATGCAAATAGCTTGCATGCAATCTGGTGGTAAGCAATGTGTGAAGTACCAATGAAACTACGACCCATGACACCCCCTATATAAGGTGTTCTATGTCTGCCATTCATAGCATTCCTACAAGCTGGAGAAGGACACAAGGCATAGAGCAGTAGGTAAGAGCCCATTATTGGGGAAACAGTGTTTTAACTTGTGTCACTATTATTACTTTAACTTTAGCACTGACTTGTCTTTTAAATTCAGTAAGTGCTACTTGTTGGAGTAGTTTTAATTGACTGGTGCACATACACTATTGATGGAAATAAACACTGATTAACTCATTATAGCATAGAAGAGTTAACTCATGCACACAAAAATAGCTCCACCTCGATGGAAGCAACAAACTCAGATGTGGTTGAAAGTTGGTGGGAGCAAGTAAACTCAGATTACCTCAAATGGAGGCAGTGATGATGTTTCAATTCATAAGTGCATCTCTTTGGGGTTGTCTTGGTTCTGTATATTCATCTACCATATTATCCTCTGTCACTAGTATTACTTTGACTTTAGCACTGACTTGTTCTTTAAATACAGTAAGTGCTACTTGTTGGGGTAGTTTTATTTGACCAGTGCACCTAACAAGAACTCAATCATGATGGTTATAACAAGCATGAAACAAGAAGGATCTGTGTAAACAAATTAAGATTACCTCTAATGGAGACATTGATGATCTTTAAATTCATAAGTGCTTCCCTTTGGGGTTATCTTGGTTCTGTGGTATCATCTCTTACATTTTGTCAATAATATTACTGTGTCATTTTGATGTTAAGAGACACATGTATCTTGTGGTAAAAAAAACAAATGAAAGCACCAGTCAACTAATAACATGCAAATGGCTTGCATGCAATCTGGTGGTAAGCAATGTGTGAAGTACCAATGAAATTACGACCCATGACACCCCCTATATAAGGTGTTCTATGTCTGCCATTCATAGCATTCCTACAAGCTGGAGAAGGACACAAGGCATAGAACAGTAGGTAAGAGCCCATTATTGGGGAAACAGTGTTTTAACTTGTGTCACTATTATTACTTTAACTTTAGCACTGACTTGTCTTTTAAATTCAGTAAGTGCTACTTGTTGGAGTAGTTTTAATTGACTGGTGCACATACACTATTGATGGAAATAAACACTGATTAACTCATTATAGCATAGAAGAGTTAACTCATGCACACAAAAATAGCTCCACCTCGATGGAAGCAACAAACTCAGATGTGGTTGAAAGTTGGTGGGAGCAAGTAAACTCAGATTACCTCAAATGGAGGCAGTGATGATGTTTCAATTCATAAGTGCATCTCTTTGGGGTTGTCTTGGTTCTGTATATTCATCTACCATATTATCCTCTGTCACTAGTATTACTTTGACTTTAGCACTGACTTGTTCTTTAAATACAGTAAGTGCTACTTGTTGGGGTAGTTTTATTTGACCAGTGCACCTAACAAGAACTCCATCATGATGGTTGGAAACTCAATTTAACTATGATTGTTTTATGTCACTATTATTACTTTGACTTTAGCACCGACTTGTCCTTTAACTACAGTAAGTGCTACTTGTTGGGGTAGTTTTATTTGACTAGTGCACCTAACAAGAACTCAATCATGGCGGTTATAACAAGCATGAAACAAGAAGGATCTGTGTAAACAAATTAAGATTACCTCTAATGGAGACATTGATGATCTTTAAATTCATAAGTGCTTCCCTTTGGGGTTATCTTGGTTCTGTGGTATCATCTCTTATATTTTGTCAATAATATTACTGTTGCATTTTGATGTTAAGAGACACATGTATCTTGTGGTAAAAAAAACAAATGAAAGCACCAGTCAACTAATAACATGCAAATGGCTTGCATGCAATCTGGTGGTAAGCAATGTGTGAAGTACCAATGAAACTACGACCCATGACACCCCCTATATAAGGTGTTCTATGTCTGCCATTCATAGCATTCCTACAAGCTGGAGAAGGACACAAGGCATAGAACAGTAGGTAAGAGCCCATTATTGGGGAAACAGTGTTTTAACTTGTGTCACTATTATTACTTTAACTTTAGCACTGACTTGTCTTTTAAATTCAGTAAGTGCTACTTGTTGGAGTAGTTTTAATTGACTGGTGCACATACACTATTGATGGAAATAAACACTGATTAACTCATTATAGCATAGAAGAGTTAACTCATGCACACAAAAATAGCTCCACCTCGATGGAAGCAACAAACTCAGATGTGGTTGAAAGTTGGTGGGAGCAAGTAAACTCAGATTACCTCAAATGGAGGCAGTGATGATGTTTCAATTCATAAGTGCATCTCTTTGGGGTTGTCTTGGTTCTGTATATTCATCTACCATATTATCCTCTGTCACTAGTATTACTTTGACTTTAGCACTGACTTGTTCTTTAAATACAGTAAGTGCTACTTGTTGGGGTAGTTTTATTTGACCAGTGCACCTAACAAGAACTCCATCATGATGGTTGGAAACTCAATTTAACTATGATTGTTTTATGTCACTATTATTACTTTGACTTTAGCACCGACTTGTCCTTTAACTACAGTAAGTGCTACTTGTTGGGGTAGTTTTATTTGACTAGTGCACCTAACAAGAACTCAATCATGGCGGTTATAACAAGCATGAAACAAGAAGGATCTGTGTAAACAAATTAAGATTACCTCTAATGGAGACATTGATGATCTTTAAATTCATAAGTGCTTCCCTTTGGGGTTATCTTGGTTCTGTGGTATCATCTCTTATATTTTGTCAATAATATTACTGTTGCATTTTGATGTTAAGAGACACATGTATCTTGTGGTAAAAAAAACAAATGAAAGCACCAGTCAACTAATAACATGCAAATGGCTTGCATGCAATCTGGTGGTAAGCAATGTGTGAAGTACCAATGAAACTACGACCCAGGACACCCCCTATATAAGGTTTTCTATGTCTGCCATTCATAGGATTCCTACAAGCTGGAGAAGGACACAATGCATAGAGCAGTAGGTAAGAGCACATTATGGGGGAAACAGTGTTTTAACTTGGGTCACTATTATTACTTTAACTTTAGCACTGACTTGTCTTTTAAATTCAGTAAGTGCTACTTGTTGGGGTAGTTTTATTTGACTAGTGCACCTAACAAGAACTCAATCATGGCGGTTATAACAAGCATGAAACAAGAAGGACCTGTGTAAACAAATTAAGATTACCTCTAATGGAGACATTGATGATCTTTAAATTCATAAGTGCTTCCCTTTGGGGTTATCTTGGTTCTGTGGTATCATCTCTTACATTTTGTCAATAATATTACTGTGGCATTTTGATGTTAAGAGACACATGTATCTTGTGGTAAAAAAAACAAATGAAAGCACCAGTCAACTAAAAACATGCAAATAGCTTGCATGCAATCTGGTGGTAAGCAATGTGTGAAGTACCAATGAAACTACGACCCATGACACCCCCTATATAAGGTGTTCTATGTCTGCCATTCATAGCATTCCTACAAGCTGGAGAAGGACACAAGGCATAGAGCAGTAGGTAAGAGCCCATTATTGGGGAAACAGTGTTTTAACTTGTGTCACTATTATTACTTTAACTTTAGCACTGACTTGTCTTTTAAATTCAGTAAGTGCTACTTGTTGGAGTAGTTTTAATTGACTGGTGCACATACACTATTGATGGAAATAAACACTGATTAACTCATTATAGCATAGAAGAGTTAACTCATGCACACAAAAATAGCTCCACCTCGATGGAAGCAACAAACTCAGATGTGGTTGAAAGTTGGTGGGAGCAAGTAAACTCAGATTACCTCAAATGGAGGCAGTGATGATGTTTCAATTCATAAGTGCATCTCTTTGGGGTTGTCTTGGTTCTGTATATTCATCTACCATATTATCCTCTGTCACTAGTATTACTTTGACTTTAGCACTGACTTGTTCTTTAAATACAGTAAGTGCTACTTGTTGGGGTAGTTTTATTTGACCAGTGCACCTAACAAGAACTCAATCATGATGGTTATAACAAGCATGAAACAAGAAGGATCTGTGTAAACAAATTAAGATTACCTCTAATGGAGACATTGATGATCTTTAAATTCATAAGTGCTTCCCTTTGGGGTTATCTTGGTTCTGTGGTATCATCTCTTACATTTTGTCAATAATATTACTGTGTCATTTTGATGTTAAGAGACACATGTATCTTGTGGTAAAAAAAACAAATGAAAGCACCAGTCAACTAATAACATGCAAATGGCTTGCATGCAATCTGGTGGTAAGCAATGTGTGAAGTACCAATGAAATTACGACCCATGACACCCCCTATATAAGGTGTTCTATGTCTGCCATTCATAGCATTCCTACAAGCTGGAGAAGGACACAAGGCATAGAACAGTAGGTAAGAGCCCATTATTGGGGAAACAGTGTTTTAACTTGTGTCACTATTATTACTTTAACTTTAGCACTGACTTGTCTTTTAAATTCAGTAAGTGCTACTTGTTGGAGTAGTTTTAATTGACTGGTGCACATACACTATTGATGGAAATAAACACTGATTAACTCATTATAGCATAGAAGAGTTAACTCATGCACACAAAAATAGCTCCACCTCGATGGAAGCAACAAACTCAGATGTGGTTGAAAGTTGGTGGGAGCAAGTAAACTCAGATTACCTCAAATGGAGGCAGTGATGATGTTTCAATTCATAAGTGCATCTCTTTGGGGTTGTCTTGGTTCTGTATATTCATCTACCATATTATCCTCTGTCACTAGTATTACTTTGACTTTAGCACTGACTTGTTCTTTAAATACAGTAAGTGCTATTTGTTGGGGTAGTTTTATTTGACCAGTGCACCTAACAAGAACTCCATCATGATGGTTGGAAACTCAATTTAACTATGATTGTTTTATGTCACTATTATTACTTTGACTTTAGCACCGACTTGTCCTTTAACTACAGTAAGTGCTACTTGTTGGGGTAGTTTTATTTGACTAGTGCACCTAACAAGAACTCAATCATGGCGGTTATAACAAGCATGAAACAAGAAGGATCTGTGTAAACAAATTAAGATTACCTCTAATGGAGACATTGATGATCTTTAAATTCATAAGTGCTTCCCTTTGGGGTTATCTTGGTTCTGTGGTATCATCTCTTACATTTTGTCAATAATATTACTGTGGCATTTTGATGTTAAGAGACACATGTATCTTGTGGTAAAAAAAACAAATGAAAGCACCAGTCAACTAATAACATGCAAATAGCTTGCATGCAATCTGGTGGTAAGCAATTTGTGAAGTACCAATGAAACTACGACCCATGACACCCCCTATATAAGGTGTTCTATGTCTGCCATTCATAGCATTCCTACAAGCTGGAGAAGGACACAAGGCATAGAGCAGTAGGTAAGAGCCCATTATTGGGGAAACAGTGTTTTAACTTGTGTCACTATTATTACTTTAACTTTAGCACTGACTTGTCTTTTAAATTCAGTAAGTGCTACTTGTTGGAGTAGTTTTAATTGACTGGTGCACATACACTATTGATGGAAATAAACACTGATTAACTCATTATAGCATAGAAGAGTTAACTCATGCACACAAAAATAGCTCCACCTCGATGGAAGCAACAAACTCAGATGTGGTTGAAAGTTGGTGGGAGCAAGTAAACTCAGATTACCTCAAATGGAGGCAGTGATGATGTTTCAATTCATAAGTGCATCTCTTTGGGGTTGTCTTGGTTCTGTATATTCATCTACCATATTATCCTCTGTCACTAGTATTACTTTGACTTTAGCACTGACTTGTTCTTTAAATACAGTAAGTGCTACTTGTTGGGGTAGTTTTATTTGACCAGTGCACCTAACAAGAACTCAATCATGATGGTTATAACAAGCATGAAACAAGAAGGATCTGTGTAAACAAATTAAGATTACCTCTAATGGAGACATTGATGATCTTTAAATTCATAAGTGCTTCCCTTTGGGGTTATCTTGGTTCTGTGGTATCATCTCTTACATTTTGTCAATAATATTACTGTGTCATTTTGATGTTAAGAGACACATGTATCTTGTGGTAAAAAAAACAAATGAAAGCACCAGTCAACTAATAACATGCAAATGGCTTGCATGCAATCTGGTGGTAAGCAATGTGTGAAGTACCAATGAAATTACGACCCATGACACCCCCTATATAAGGTGTTCTATGTCTGCCATTCATAGCATTCCTACAAGCTGGAGAAGGACACAAGGCATAGAACAGTAGGTAAGAGCCCATTATTGGGGAAACAGTGTTTTAACTTGTGTCACTATTATTACTTTAACTTTAGCACTGACTTGTCTTTTAAATTCAGTAAGTGCTACTTGTTGGAGTAGTTTTAATTGACTGGTGCACATACACTATTGATGGAAATAAACACTGATTAACTCATTATAGCATAGAAGAGTTAACTCATGCACACAAAAATAGCTCCACCTCGATGGAAGCAACAAACTCAGATGTGGTTGAAAGTTGGTGGGAGCAAGTAAACTCAGATTACCTCAAATGGAGGCAGTGATGATGTTTCAATTCATAAGTGCATCTCTTTGGGGTTGTCTTGGTTCTGTATATTCATCTACCATATTATCCTCTGTCACTAGTATTACTTTGACTTTAGCACTGACTTGTTCTTTAAATACAGTAAGTGCTACTTGTTGGGGTAGTTTTATTTGACCAGTGCACCTAACAAGAACTCCATCATGATGGTTGGAAACTCAATTTAACTATGATTGTTTTATGTCACTATTATTACTTTGACTTTAGCACCGACTTGTCCTTTAACTACAGTAAGTGCTACTTGTTGGGGTAGTTTTATTTGACTAGTGCACCTAACAAGAACTCAATCATGGCGGTTATAACAAGCATGAAACAAGAAGGATCTGTGTAAACAAATTAAGATTACCTCTAATGGAGACATTGATGATCTTTAAATTCATAAGTGCTTCCCTTTGGGGTTATCTTGGTTCTGTGGTATCATCTCTTATATTTTGTCAATAATATTACTGTTGCATTTTGATGTTAAGAGACACATGTATCTTGTGGTAAAAAAAACAAATGAAAGCACCAGTCAACTAATAACATGCAAATGGCTTGCATGCAATCTGGTGGTAAGCAATGTGTGAAGTACCAATGAAACTACGACCCATGACACCCCCTATATAAGGTGTTCTATGTCTGCCATTCATAGCATTCCTACAAGCTGGAGAAGGACACAAGGCATAGAACAGTAGGTAAGAGCCCATTATTGGGGAAACAGTGTTTTAACTTGTGTCACTATTATTACTTTAACTTTAGCACTGACTTGTCTTTTAAATTCAGTAAGTGCTACTTGTTGGAGTAGTTTTAATTGACTGGTGCACATACACTATTGATGGAAATAAACACTGATTAACTCATTATAGCATAGAAGAGTTAACTCATGCACACAAAAATAGCTCCACCTCGATGGAAGCAACAAACTCAGATGTGGTTGAAAGTTGGTGGGAGCAAGTAAACTCAGATTACCTCAAATGGAGGCAGTGATGATGTTTCAATTCATAAGTGCATCTCTTTGGGGTTGTCTTGGTTCTGTATATTCATCTACCATATTATCCTCTGTCACTAGTATTACTTTGACTTTAGCACTGACTTGTTCTTTAAATACAGTAAGTGCTATTTGTTGGGGTAGTTTTATTTGACCAGTGCACCTAACAAGAACTCCATCATGATGGTTGGAAACTCAATTTAACTATGATTGTTTTATGTCACTATTATTACTTTGACTTTAGCACCGACTTGTCCTTTAACTACAGTAAGTGCTACTTGTTGGGGTAGTTTTATTTGACTAGTGCACCTAACAAGAACTCAATCATGGCGGTTATAACAAGCATGAAACAAGAAGGATCTGTGTAAACAAATTAAGATTACCTCTAATGGAGACATTGATGATCTTTAAATTCATAAGTGCTTCCCTTTGGGGTTATCTTGGTTCTGTGGTATCATCTCTTACATTTTGTCAATAATATTACTGTGGCATTTTGATGTTAAGAGACACATGTATCTTGTGGTAAAAAAAACAAATGAAAGCACCAGTCAACTAATAACATGCAAATAGCTTGCATGCAATCTGGTGGTAAGCAATTTGTGAAGTACCAATGAAACTACGACCCATGACACCCCCTATATAAGGTGTTCTATGTCTGCCATTCATAGCATTCCTACAAGCTGGAGAAGGACACAAGGCATAGAGCAGTAGGTAAGAGCCCATTATTGGGGAAACAGTGTTTTAACTTGTGTCACTATTATTACTTTAACTTTAGCACTGACTTGTCTTTTAAATTCAGTAAGTGCTACTTGTTGGAGTAGTTTTAATTGACTGGTGCACATACACTATTGATGGAAATAAACACTGATTAACTCATTATAGCATAGAAGAGTTAACTCATGCACACAAAAATAGCTCCACCTCGATGGAAGCAACAAACTCAGATGTGGTTGAAAGTTGGTGGGAGCAAGTAAACTCAGATTACCTCAAATGGAGGCAGTGATGATGTTTCAATTCATAAGTGCATCTCTTTGGGGTTGTCTTGGTTCTGTATATTCATCTACCATATTATCCTCTGTCACTAGTATTACTTTGACTTTAGCACTGACTTGTTCTTTAAATACAGTAAGTGCTACTTGTTGGGGTAGTTTTATTTGACCAGTGCACCTAACAAGAACTCAATCATGATGGTTATAACAAGCATGAAACAAGAAGGATCTGTGTAAACAAATTAAGATTACCTCTAATGGAGACATTGATGATCTTTAAATTCATAAGTGCTTCCCTTTGGGGTTATCTTGGTTCTGTGGTATCATCTCTTACATTTTGTCAATAATATTACTGTGTCATTTTGATGTTAAGAGACACATGTATCTTGTGGTAAAAAAAACAAATGAAAGCACCAGTCAACTAATAACATGCAAATGGCTTGCATGCAATCTGGTGGTAAGCAATGTGTGAAGTACCAATGAAATTACGACCCATGACACCCCCTATATAAGGTGTTCTATGTCTGCCATTCATAGCATTCCTACAAGCTGGAGAAGGACACAAGGCATAGAACAGTAGGTAAGAGCCCATTATTGGGGAAACAGTGTTTTAACTTGTGTCACTATTATTACTTTAACTTTAGCACTGACTTGTCTTTTAAATTCAGTAAGTGCTACTTGTTGGAGTAGTTTTAATTGACTGGTGCACATACACTATTGATGGAAATAAACACTGATTAACTCATTATAGCATAGAAGAGTTAACTCATGCACACAAAAATAGCTCCACCTCGATGGAAGCAACAAACTCAGATGTGGTTGAAAGTTGGTGGGAGCAAGTAAACTCAGATTACCTCAAATGGAGGCAGTGATGATGTTTCAATTCATAAGTGCATCTCTTTGGGGTTGTCTTGGTTCTGTATATTCATCTACCATATTATCCTCTGTCACTAGTATTACTTTGACTTTAGCACTGACTTGTTCTTTAAATACAGTAAGTGCTACTTGTTGGGGTAGTTTTATTTGACCAGTGCACCTAACAAGAACTCCATCATGATGGTTGGAAACTCAATTTAACTATGATTGTTTTATGTCACTATTATTACTTTGACTTTAGCACCGACTTGTCCTTTAACTACAGTAAGTGCTACTTGTTGGGGTAGTTTTATTTGACTAGTGCACCTAACAAGAACTCAATCATGGCGGTTATAACAAGCATGAAACAAGAAGGATCTGTGTAAACAAATTAAGATTACCTCTAATGGAGACATTGATGATCTTTAAATTCATAAGTGCTTCCCTTTGGGGTTATCTTGGTTCTGTGGTATCATCTCTTATATTTTGTCAATAATATTACTGTTGCATTTTGATGTTAAGAGACACATGTATCTTGTGGTAAAAAAAACAAATGAAAGCACCAGTCAACTAATAACATGCAAATGGCTTGCATGCAATCTGGTGGTAAGCAATGTGTGAAGTACCAATGAAACTACGACCCATGACACCCCCTATATAAGGTGTTCTATGTCTGCCATTCATAGCATTCCTACAAGCTGGAGAAGGACACAAGGCATAGAACAGTAGGTAAGAGCCCATTATTGGGGAAACAGTGTTTTAACTTGTGTCACTATTATTACTTTAACTTTAGCACTGACTTGTCTTTTAAATTCAGTAAGTGCTACTTGTTGGAGTAGTTTTAATTGACTGGTGCACATACACTATTGATGGAAATAAACACTGATTAACTCATTATAGCATAGAAGAGTTAACTCATGCACACAAAAATAGCTCCACCTCGATGGAAGCAACAAACTCAGATGTGGTTGAAAGTTGGTGGGAGCAAGTAAACTCAGATTACCTCAAATGGAGGCAGTGATGATGTTTCAATTCATAAGTGCATCTCTTTGGGGTTGTCTTGGTTCTGTATATTCATCTACCATATTATCCTCTGTCACTAGTATTACTTTGACTTTAGCACTGACTTGTTCTTTAAATACAGTAAGTGCTACTTGTTGGGGTAGTTTTATTTGACCAGTGCACCTAACAAGAACTCCATCATGATGGTTGGAAACTCAATTTAACTATGATTGTTTTATGTCACTATTATTACTTTGACTTTAGCACCGACTTGTCCTTTAACTACAGTAAGTGCTACTTGTTGGGGTAGTTTTATTTGACTAGTGCACCTAACAAGAACTCAATCATGGCGGTTATAACAAGCATGAAACAAGAAGGATCTGTGTAAACAAATTAAGATTACCTCTAATGGAGACATTGATGATCTTTAAATTCATAAGTGCTTCCCTTTGGGGTTATCTTGGTTCTGTGGTATCATCTCTTATATTTTGTCAATAATATTACTGTTGCATTTTGATGTTAAGAGACACATGTATCTTGTGGTAAAAAAAACAAATGAAAGCACCAGTCAACTAATAACATGCAAATGGCTTGCATGCAATCTGGTGGTAAGCAATGTGTGAAGTACCAATGAAACTACGACCCAGGACACCCCCTATATAAGGTTTTCTATGTCTGCCATTCATAGGATTCCTACAAGCTGGAGAAGGACACAATGCATAGAGCAGTAGGTAAGAGCACATGATGGGGGAAACAGTGTTTTAACTTGGGTCACTATTATTACTTTAACTTTAGCACTGACTTGTCTTTTAAATTCAGTAAGTGCTACTTGTTGGGGTAGTTTTATTTGACTAGTGCACCTAACAAGAACTCAATCATGGCGGTTATAACAAGCATGAAACAAGAAGGACCTGTGTAAACAAATTAAGATTACCTCTAATGGAGACATTGATGATCTTTAAATTCATAAGTGCTTCCCTTTGGGGTTATCTTGGTTCTGTGGTATCATCTCTTACATTTTGTCAATAATATTACTGTGGCATTTTGATGTTAAGAGACACATGTATCTTGTGGTAAAAAAAACAAATGAAAGCACCAGTCAACTAAAAACATGCAAATAGCTTGCATGCAATCTGGTGGTAAGCAATGTGTGAAGTACCAATGAAACTACGACCCATGACACCCCCTATATAAGGTGTTCTATGTCTGCCATTCATAGCATTCCTACAAGCTGGAGAAGGACACAAGGCATAGAGCAGTAGGTAAGAGCCCATTATTGGGGAAACAGTGTTTTAACTTGTGTCACTATTATTACTTTAACTTTAGCACTGACTTGTCTTTTAAATTCAGTAAGTGCTACTTGTTGGAGTAGTTTTAATTGACTGGTGCACATACACTATTGATGGAAATAAACACTGATTAACTCATTATAGCATAGAAGAGTTAACTCATGCACACAAAAATAGCTCCACCTCGATGGAAGCAACAAACTCAGATGTGGTTGAAAGTTGGTGGGAGCAAGTAAACTCAGATTACCTCAAATGGAGGCAGTGATGATGTTTCAATTCATAAGTGCATCTCTTTGGGGTTGTCTTGGTTCTGTATATTCATCTACCATATTATCCTCTGTCACTAGTATTACTTTGACTTTAGCACTGACTTGTTCTTTAAATACAGTAAGTGCTACTTGTTGGGGTAGTTTTATTTGACCAGTGCACCTAACAAGAACTCAATCATGATGGTTATAACAAGCATGAAACAAGAAGGATCTGTGTAAACAAATTAAGATTACCTCTAATGGAGACATTGATGATCTTTAAATTCATAAGTGCTTCCCTTTGGGGTTATCTTGGTTCTGTGGTATCATCTCTTACATTTTGTCAATAATATTACTGTGTCATTTTGATGTTAAGAGACACATGTATCTTGTGGTAAAAAAAACAAATGAAAGCACCAGTCAACTAATAACATGCAAATGGCTTGCATGCAATCTGGTGGTAAGCAATGTGTGAAGTACCAATGAAATTACGACCCATGACACCCCCTATATAAGGTGTTCTATGTCTGCCATTCATAGCATTCCTACAAGCTGGAGAAGGACACAAGGCATAGAACAGTAGGTAAGAGCCCATTATTGGGGAAACAGTGTTTTAACTTGTGTCACTATTATTACTTTAACTTTAGCACTGACTTGTCTTTTAAATTCAGTAAGTGCTACTTGTTGGAGTAGTTTTAATTGACTGGTGCACATACACTATTGATGGAAATAAACACTGATTAACTCATTATAGCATAGAAGAGTTAACTCATGCACACAAAAATAGCTCCACCTCGATGGAAGCAACAAACTCAGATGTGGTTGAAAGTTGGTGGGAGCAAGTAAACTCAGATTACCTCAAATGGAGGCAGTGATGATGTTTCAATTCATAAGTGCATCTCTTTGGGGTTGTCTTGGTTCTGTATATTCATCTACCATATTATCCTCTGTCACTAGTATTACTTTGACTTTAGCACTGACTTGTTCTTTAAATACAGTAAGTGCTATTTGTTGGGGTAGTTTTATTTGACCAGTGCACCTAACAAGAACTCCATCATGATGGTTGGAAACTCAATTTAACTATGATTGTTTTATGTCACTATTATTACTTTGACTTTAGCACCGACTTGTCCTTTAACTACAGTAAGTGCTACTTGTTGGGGTAGTTTTATTTGACTAGTGCACCTAACAAGAACTCAATCATGGCGGTTATAACAAGCATGAAACAAGAAGGATCTGTGTAAACAAATTAAGATTACCTCTAATGGAGACATTGATGATCTTTAAATTCATAAGTGCTTCCCTTTGGGGTTATCTTGGTTCTGTGGTATCATCTCTTACATTTTGTCAATAATATTACTGTGGCATTTTGATGTTAAGAGACACATGTATCTTGTGGTAAAAAAAACAAATGAAAGCACCAGTCAACTAATAACATGCAAATAGCTTGCATGCAATCTGGTGGTAAGCAATTTGTGAAGTACCAATGAAACTACGACCCATGACACCCCCTATATAAGGTGTTCTATGTCTGCCATTCATAGCATTCCTACAAGCTGGAGAAGGACACAAGGCATAGAGCAGTAGGTAAGAGCCCATTATTGGGGAAACAGTGTTTTAACTTGTGTCACTATTATTACTTTAACTTTAGCACTGACTTGTCTTTTAAATTCAGTAAGTGCTACTTGTTGGAGTAGTTTTAATTGACTGGTGCACATACACTATTGATGGAAATAAACACTGATTAACTCATTATAGCATAGAAGAGTTAACTCATGCACACAAAAATAGCTCCACCTCGATGGAAGCAACAAACTCAGATGTGGTTGAAAGTTGGTGGGAGCAAGTAAACTCAGATTACCTCAAATGGAGGCAGTGATGATGTTTCAATTCATAAGTGCATCTCTTTGGGGTTGTCTTGGTTCTGTATATTCATCTACCATATTATCCTCTGTCACTAGTATTACTTTGACTTTAGCACTGACTTGTTCTTTAAATACAGTAAGTGCTATTTGTTGGGGTAGTTTTATTTGACCAGTGCACCTAACAAGAACTCAATCATGATGGTTGGAAACTCAATTTAACTATGATTGTTTTATGTCACTATTATTACTTTGACTTTAGCACCGACTTGTCCTTTAACTACAGTAAGTGCTACTTGTTGGGGTAGTTTTATTTGACTAGTGCACCTAACAAGAACTCAATCATGGCGGTTATAACAAGCATGAAACAAGAAGGATCTGTGTAAACAAATTAAGATTACCTCTAATGGAGACATTGATGATCTTTAAATTCATAAGTGCTTCCCTTTGGGGTTATCTTGGTTCTGTGGTATCATCTCTTACATTTTGTCAATAATATTACTGTGGCATTTTGATGTTAAGAGACACATGTATCTTGTGGTAAAAAAAACAAATGAAAGCACCAGTCAACTAATAACATGCAAATAGCTTGCATGCAATCTGGTGGTAAGCAATTTGTGAAGTACCAATGAAACTACGACCCATGACACCCCCTATATAAGGTGTTCTATGTCTGCCATTCATAGCATTCCTACAAGCTGGAGAAGGACACAAGGCATAGAGCAGTAGGTAAGAGCCCATTATTGGGGAAACAGTGTTTTAACTTGTGTCACTATTATTACTTTAACTTTAGCACTGACTTGTCTTTTAAATTCAGTAAGTGCTACTTGTTGGAGTAGTTTTAATTGACTGGTGCACATACACTATTGATGGAAATAAACACTGATTAACTCATTATAGCATAGAAGAGTTAACTCATGCACACAAAAATAGCTCCACCTCGATGGAAGCAACAAACTCAGATGTGGTTGAAAGTTGGTGGGAGCAAGTAAACTCAGATTACCTCAAATGGAGGCAGTGATGATGTTTCAATTCATAAGTGCATCTCTTTGGGGTTGTCTTGGTTCTGTATATTCATCTACCATATTATCCTCTGTCACTAGTATTACTTTGACTTTAGCACTGACTTGTTCTTTAAATACAGTAAGTGCTACTTGTTGGGGTAGTTTTATTTGACCAGTGCACCTAACAAGAACTCAATCATGATGGTTATAACAAGCATGAAACAAGAAGGATCTGTGTAAACAAATTAAGATTACCTCTAATGGAGACATTGATGATCTTTAAATTCATAAGTGCTTCCCTTTGGGGTTATCTTGGTTCTGTGGTATCATCTCTTACATTTTGTCAATAATATTACTGTGTCATTTTGATGTTAAGAGACACATGTATCTTGTGGTAAAAAAAAACAAATGAAAGCACCAGTCAACTAATAACATGCAAATGGCTTGCATGCAATCTGGTGGTAAGCAATGTGTGAAGTACCAATGAAATTACGACCCATGACACCCCCTATATAAGGTGTTCTATGTCTGCCATTCATAGCATTCCTACAAGCTGGAGAAGGACACAAGGCATAGAACAGTAGGTAAGAGCCCATTATTGGGGAAACAGTGTTTTAACTTGTGTCACTATTATTACTTTAACTTTAGCACTGACTTGTCTTTTAAATTCAGTAAGTGCTACTTTTTGGAGTAGTTTTAATTGACTGGTGCACATACACTATTGATGGAAATAAACACTGATTAACTCATTATAGCATAGAAGAGTTAACTCATGCACACAAAAATAGCTCCACCTCGATGGAAGCAACAAACTCAGATGTGGTTGAAAGTTGGTGGGAGCAAGTAAACTCAGATTACCTCAAATGGAGGCAGTGATGATGTTTCAATTCATAAGTGCATCTCTTTGGGGTTGTCTTGGTTCTGTATATTCATCTACCATATTATCCTCTGTCACTAGTATTACTTTGACTTTAGCACTGACTTGTTCTTTAAATACAGTAAGTGCTACTTGTTGGGGTAGTTTTATTTGACCAGTGCACCTAACAAGAACTCCATCATGATGGTTGGAAACTCAATTTAACTATGATTGTTTTATGTCACTATTATTACTTTGACTTTAGCACCGACTTGTCCTTTAACTACAGTAAGTGCTACTTGTTGGGGTAGTTTTATTTGACTAGTGCACCTAACAAGAACTCAATCATGGCGGTTATAACAAGCATGAAACAAGAAGGATCTGTGTAAACAAATTAAGATTACCTCTAATGGAGACATTGATGATCTTTAAATTCATAAGTGCTTCCCTTTGGGGTTATCTTGGTTCTGTGGTATCATCTCTTATATTTTGTCAATAATATTACTGTTGCATTTTGATGTTAAGAGACACATGTATCTTGTGGTAAAAAAAACAAATGAAAGCACCAGTCAACTAATAACATGCAAATGGCTTGCATGCAATCTGGTGGTAAGCAATGTGTGAAGTACCAATGAAACTACGACCCATGACACCCCCTATATAAGGTGTTCTATGTCTGCCATTCATAGCATTCCTACAAGCTGGAGAAGGACACAAGGCATAGAACAGTAGGTAAGAGCCCATTATTGGGGAAACAGTGTTTTAACTTGTGTCACTATTATTACTTTAACTTTAGCACTGACTTGTCTTTTAAATTCAGTAAGTGCTACTTGTTGGAGTAGTTTTAATTGACTGGTGCACATACACTATTGATGGAAATAAACACTGATTAACTCATTATAGCATAGAAGAGTTAACTCATGCACACAAAAATAGCTCCACCTCGATGGAAGCAACAAACTCAGATGTGGTTGAAAGTTGGTGGGAGCAAGTAAACTCAGATTACCTCAAATGGAGGCAGTGATGATGTTTCAATTCATAAGTGCATCTCTTTGGGGTTGTCTTGGTTCTGTATATTCATCTACCATATTATCCTCTGTCACTAGTATTACTTTGACTTTAGCACTGACTTGTTCTTTAAATACAGTAAGTGCTACTTGTTGGGGTAGTTTTATTTGACCAGTGCACCTAACAAGAACTCCATCATGATGGTTGGAAACTCAATTTAACTATGATTGTTTTATGTCACTATTATTACTTTGACTTTAGCACCGACTTGTCCTTTAACTACAGTAAGTGCTACTTGTTGGGGTAGTTTTATTTGACTAGTGCACCTAACAAGAACTCAATCATGGCGGTTATAACAAGCATGAAACAAGAAGGATCTGTGTAAACAAATTAAGATTACCTCTAATGGAGACATTGATGATCTTTAAATTCATAAGTGCTTCCCTTTGGGGTTATCTTGGTTCTGTGGTATCATCTCTTATATTTTGTCAATAATATTACTGTTGCATTTTGATGTTAAGAGACACATGTATCTTGTGGTAAAAAAAACAAATGAAAGCACCAGTCAACTAATAACATGCAAATGGCTTGCATGCAATCTGGTGGTAAGCAATGTGTGAAGTACCAATGAAACTACGACCCAGGACACCCCCTATATAAGGTTTTCTATGTCTGCCATTCATAGGATTCCTACAAGCTGGAGAAGGACACAATGCATAGAGCAGTAGGTAAGAGCACATTATGGGGGAAACAGTGTTTTAACTTGGGTCACTATTATTACTTTAACTTTAGCACTGACTTGTCTTTTAAATTCAGTAAGTGCTACTTGTTGGGGTAGTTTTATTTGACTAGTGCACCTAACAAGAACTCAATCATGGCGGTTATAACAAGCATGAAACAAGAAGGACCTGTGTAAACAAATTAAGATTACCTCTAATGGAGACATTGATGATCTTTAAATTCATAAGTGCTTCCCTTTGGGGTTATCTTGGTTCTGTGGTATCATCTCTTACATTTTGTCAATAATATTACTGTGGCATTTTGATGTTAAGAGACACATGTATCTTGTGGTAAAAAAAACAAATGAAAGCACCAGTCAACTAAAAACATGCAAATAGCTTGCATGCAATCTGGTGGTAAGCAATGTGTGAAGTACCAATGAAACTACGACCCATGACACCCCCTATATAAGGTGTTCTATGTCTGCCATTCATAGCATTCCTACAAGCTGGAGAAGGACACAAGGCATAGAGCAGTAGGTAAGAGCCCATTATTGGGGAAACAGTGTTTTAACTTGTGTCACTATTATTACTTTAACTTTAGCACTGACTTGTCTTTTAAATTCAGTAAGTGCTACTTGTTGGAGTAGTTTTAATTGACTGGTGCACATACACTATTGATGGAAATAAACACTGATTAACTCATTATAGCATAGAAGAGTTAACTCATGCACACAAAAATAGCTCCACCTCGATGGAAGCAACAAACTCAGATGTGGTTGAAAGTTGGTGGGAGCAAGTAAACTCAGATTACCTCAAATGGAGGCAGTGATGATGTTTCAATTCATAAGTGCATCTCTTTGGGGTTGTCTTGGTTCTGTATATTCATCTACCATATTATCCTCTGTCACTAGTATTACTTTGACTTTAGCACTGACTTGTTCTTTAAATACAGTAAGTGCTACTTGTTGGGGTAGTTTTATTTGACCAGTGCACCTAACAAGAACTCAATCATGATGGTTATAACAAGCATGAAACAAGAAGGATCTGTGTAAACAAATTAAGATTACCTCTAATGGAGACATTGATGATCTTTAAATTCATAAGTGCTTCCCTTTGGGGTTATCTTGGTTCTGTGGTATCATCTCTTACATTTTGTCAATAATATTACTGTGTCATTTTGATGTTAAGAGACACATGTATCTTGTGGTAAAAAAAACAAATGAAAGCACCAGTCAACTAATAACATGCAAATGGCTTGCATGCAATCTGGTGGTAAGCAATGTGTGAAGTACCAATGAAATTACGACCCATGACACCCCCTATATAAGGTGTTCTATGTCTGCCATTCATAGCATTCCTACAAGCTGGAGAAGGACACAAGGCATAGAACAGTAGGTAAGAGCCCATTATTGGGGAAACAGTGTTTTAACTTGTGTCACTATTATTACTTTAACTTTAGCACTGACTTGTCTTTTAAATTCAGTAAGTGCTACTTGTTGGAGTAGTTTTAATTGACTGGTGCACATACACTATTGATGGAAATAAACACTGATTAACTCATTATAGCATAGAAGAGTTAACTCATGCACACAAAAATAGCTCCACCTCGATGGAAGCAACAAACTCAGATGTGGTTGAAAGTTGGTGGGAGCAAGTAAACTCAGATTACCTCAAATGGAGGCAGTGATGATGTTTCAATTCATAAGTGCATCTCTTTGGGGTTGTCTTGGTTCTGTATATTCATCTACCATATTATCCTCTGTCACTAGTATTACTTTGACTTTAGCACTGACTTGTTCTTTAAATACAGTAAGTGCTACTTGTTGGGGTAGTTTTATTTGACCAGTGCACCTAACAAGAACTCCATCATGATGGTTGGAAACTCAATTTAACTATGATTGTTTTATGTCACTATTATTACTTTGACTTTAGCACCGACTTGTCCTTTAACTACAGTAAGTGCTACTTGTTGGGGTAGTTTTATTTGACTAGTGCACCTAACAAGAACTCAATCATGGCGGTTATAACAAGCATGAAACAAGAAGGATCTGTGTAAACAAATTAAGATTACCTCTAATGGAGACATTGATGATCTTTAAATTCATAAGTGCTTCCCTTTGGGGTTATCTTGGTTCTGTGGTATCATCTCTTATATTTTGTCAATAATATTACTGTTGCATTTTGATGTTAAGAGACACATGTATCTTGTGGTAAAAAAAACAAATGAAAGCACCAGTCAACTAATAACATGCAAATGGCTTGCATGCAATCTGGTGGTAAGCAATGTGTGAAGTACCAATGAAACTACGACCCATGACACCCCCTATATAAGGTGTTCTATGTCTGCCATTCATAGCATTCCTACAAGCTGGAGAAGGACACAAGGCATAGAACAGTAGGTAAGAGCCCATTATTGGGGAAACAGTGTTTTAACTTGTGTCACTATTATTACTTTAACTTTAGCACTGACTTGTCTTTTAAATTCAGTAAGTGCTACTTGTTGGAGTAGTTTTAATTGACTGGTGCACATACACTATTGATGGAAATAAACACTGATTAACTCATTATAGCATAGAAGAGTTAACTCATGCACACAAAAATAGCTCCACCTCGATGGAAGCAACAAACTCAGATGTGGTTGAAAGTTGGTGGGAGCAAGTAAACTCAGATTACCTCAAATGGAGGCAGTGATGATGTTTCAATTCATAAGTGCATCTCTTTGGGGTTGTCTTGGTTCTGTATATTCATCTACCATATTATCCTCTGTCACTAGTATTACTTTGACTTTAGCACTGACTTGTTCTTTAAATACAGTAAGTGCTACTTGTTGGGGTAGTTTTATTTGACCAGTGCACCTAACAAGAACTCCATCATGATGGTTGGAAACTCAATTTAACTATGATTGTTTTATGTCACTATTATTACTTTGACTTTAGCACCGACTTGTCCTTTAACTACAGTAAGTGCTACTTGTTGGGGTAGTTTTATTTGACTAGTGCACCTAACAAGAACTCAATCATGGCGGTTATAACAAGCATGAAACAAGAAGGATCTGTGTAAACAAATTAAGATTACCTCTAATGGAGACATTGATGATCTTTAAATTCATAAGTGCTTCCCTTTGGGGTTATCTTGGTTCTGTGGTATCATCTCTTATATTTTGTCAATAATATTACTGTTGCATTTTGATGTTAAGAGACACATGTATCTTGTGGTAAAAAAAACAAATGAAAGCACCAGTCAACTAATAACATGCAAATGGCTTGCATGCAATCTGGTGGTAAGCAATGTGTGAAGTACCAATGAAACTACGACCCAGGACACCCCCTATATAAGGTTTTCTATGTCTGCCATTCATAGGATTCCTACAAGCTGGAGAAGGACACAATGCATAGAGCAGTAGGTAAGAGCACATTATGGGGGAAACAGTGTTTTAACTTGGGTCACTATTATTACTTTAACTTTAGCACTGACTTGTCTTTTAAATTCAGTAAGTGCTACTTGTTGGGGTAGTTTTATTTGACTAGTGCACCTAACAAGAACTCAATCATGGCGGTTATAACAAGCATGAAACAAGAAGGACCTGTGTAAACAAATTAAGATTACCTCTAATGGAGACATTGATGATCTTTAAATTCATAAGTGCTTCCCTTTGGGGTTATCTTGGTTCTGTGGTATCATCTCTTACATTTTGTCAATAATATTACTGTGGCATTTTGATGTTAAGAGACACATGTATCTTGTGGTAAAAAAAACAAATGAAAGCACCAGTCAACTAAAAACATGCAAATAGCTTGCATGCAATCTGGTGGTAAGCAATGTGTGAAGTACCAATGAAACTACGACCCATGACACCCCCTATATAAGGTGTTCTATGTCTGCCATTCATAGCATTCCTACAAGCTGGAGAAGGACACAAGGCATAGAGCAGTAGGTAAGAGCCCATTATTGGGGAAACAGTGTTTTAACTTGTGTCACTATTATTACTTTAACTTTAGCACTGACTTGTCTTTTAAATTCAGTAAGTGCTACTTGTTGGAGTAGTTTTAATTGACTGGTGCACATACACTATTGATGGAAATAAACACTGATTAACTCATTATAGCATAGAAGAGTTAACTCATGCACACAAAAATAGCTCCACCTCGATGGAAGCAACAAACTCAGATGTGGTTGAAAGTTGGTGGGAGCAAGTAAACTCAGATTACCTCAAATGGAGGCAGTGATGATGTTTCAATTCATAAGTGCATCTCTTTGGGGTTGTCTTGGTTCTGTATATTCATCTACCATATTATCCTCTGTCACTAGTATTACTTTGACTTTAGCACTGACTTGTTCTTTAAATACAGTAAGTGCTACTTGTTGGGGTAGTTTTATTTGACCAGTGCACCTAACAAGAACTCAATCATGATGGTTATAACAAGCATGAAACAAGAAGGATCTGTGTAAACAAATTAAGATTACCTCTAATGGAGACATTGATGATCTTTAAATTCATAAGTGCTTCCCTTTGGGGTTATCTTGGTTCTGTGGTATCATCTCTTACATTTTGTCAATAATATTACTGTGTCATTTTGATGTTAAGAGACACATGTATCTTGTGGTAAAAAAAACAAATGAAAGCACCAGTCAACTAATAACATGCAAATGGCTTGCATGCAATCTGGTGGTAAGCAATGTGTGAAGTACCAATGAAATTACGACCCATGACACCCCCTATATAAGGTGTTCTATGTCTGCCATTCATAGCATTCCTACAAGCTGGAGAAGGACACAAGGCATAGAACAGTAGGTAAGAGCCCATTATTGGGGAAACAGTGTTTTAACTTGTGTCACTATTATTACTTTAACTTTAGCACTGACTTGTCTTTTAAATTCAGTAAGTGCTACTTGTTGGAGTAGTTTTAATTGACTGGTGCACATACACTATTGATGGAAATAAACACTGATTAACTCATTATAGCATAGAAGAGTTAACTCATGCACACAAAAATAGCTCCACCTCGATGGAAGCAACAAACTCAGATGTGGTTGAAAGTTGGTGGGAGCAAGTAAACTCAGATTACCTCAAATGGAGGCAGTGATGATGTTTCAATTCATAAGTGCATCTCTTTGGGGTTGTCTTGGTTCTGTATATTCATCTACCATATTATCCTCTGTCACTAGTATTACTTTGACTTTAGCACTGACTTGTTCTTTAAATACAGTAAGTGCTATTTGTTGGGGTAGTTTTATTTGACCAGTGCACCTAACAAGAACTCCATCATGATGGTTGGAAACTCAATTTAACTATGATTGTTTTATGTCACTATTATTACTTTGACTTTAGCACCGACTTGTCCTTTAACTACAGTAAGTGCTACTTGTTGGGGTAGTTTTATTTGACTAGTGCACCTAACAAGAACTCAATCATGGCGGTTATAACAAGCATGAAACAAGAAGGATCTGTGTAAACAAATTAAGATTACCTCTAATGGAGACATTGATGATCTTTAAATTCATAAGTGCTTCCCTTTGGGGTTATCTTGGTTCTGTGGTATCATCTCTTACATTTTGTCAATAATATTACTGTGGCATTTTGATGTTAAGAGACACATGTATCTTGTGGTAAAAAAAACAAATGAAAGCACCAGTCAACTAATAACATGCAAATAGCTTGCATGCAATCTGGTGGTAAGCAATTTGTGAAGTACCAATGAAACTACGACCCATGACACCCCCTATATAAGGTGTTCTATGTCTGCCATTCATAGCATTCCTACAAGCTGGAGAAGGACACAAGGCATAGAGCAGTAGGTAAGAGCCCATTATTGGGGAAACAGTGTTTTAACTTGTGTCACTATTATTACTTTAACTTTAGCACTGACTTGTCTTTTAAATTCAGTAAGTGCTACTTGTTGGAGTAGTTTTAATTGACTGGTGCACATACACTATTGATGGAAATAAACACTGATTAACTCATTATAGCATAGAAGAGTTAACTCATGCACACAAAAATAGCTCCACCTCGATGGAAGCAACAAACTCAGATGTGGTTGAAAGTTGGTGGGAGCAAGTAAACTCAGATTACCTCAAATGGAGGCAGTGATGATGTTTCAATTCATAAGTGCATCTCTTTGGGGTTGTCTTGGTTCTGTATATTCATCTACCATATTATCCTCTGTCACTAGTATTACTTTGACTTTAGCACTGACTTGTTCTTTAAATACAGTAAGTGCTACTTGTTGGGGTAGTTTTATTTGACCAGTGCACCTAACAAGAACTCAATCATGATGGTTATAACAAGCATGAAACAAGAAGGATCTGTGTAAACAAATTAAGATTACCTCTAATGGAGACATTGATGATCTTTAAATTCATAAGTGCTTCCCTTTGGGGTTATCTTGGTTCTGTGGTATCATCTCTTACATTTTGTCAATAATATTACTGTGTCATTTTGATGTTAAGAGACACATGTATCTTGTGGTAAAAAAAACAAATGAAAGCACCAGTCAACTAATAACATGCAAATGGCTTGCATGCAATCTGGTGGTAAGCAATGTGTGAAGTACCAATGAAATTACGACCCATGACACCCCCTATATAAGGTGTTCTATGTCTGCCATTCATAGCATTCCTACAAGCTGGAGAAGGACACAAGGCATAGAACAGTAGGTAAGAGCCCATTATTGGGGAAACAGTGTTTTAACTTGTGTCACTATTATTACTTTAACTTTAGCACTGACTTGTCTTTTAAATTCAGTAAGTGCTACTTGTTGGAGTAGTTTTAATTGACTGGTGCACATACACTATTGATGGAAATAAACACTGATTAACTCATTATAGCATAGAAGAGTTAACTCATGCACACAAAAATAGCTCCACCTCGATGGAAGCAACAAACTCAGATGTGGTTGAAAGTTGGTGGGAGCAAGTAAACTCAGATTACCTCAAATGGAGGCAGTGATGATGTTTCAATTCATAAGTGCATCTCTTTGGGGTTGTCTTGGTTCTGTATATTCATCTACCATATTATCCTCTGTCACTAGTATTACTTTGACTTTAGCACTGACTTGTTCTTTAAATACAGTAAGTGCTACTTGTTGGGGTAGTTTTATTTGACCAGTGCACCTAACAAGAACTCCATCATGATGGTTGGAAACTCAATTTAACTATGATTGTTTTATGTCACTATTATTACTTTGACTTTAGCACCGACTTGTCCTTTAACTACAGTAAGTGCTACTTGTTGGGGTAGTTTTATTTGACTAGTGCACCTAACAAGAACTCAATCATGGCGGTTATAACAAGCATGAAACAAGAAGGATCTGTGTAAACAAATTAAGATTACCTCTAATGGAGACATTGATGATCTTTAAATTCATAAGTGCTTCCCTTTGGGGTTATCTTGGTTCTGTGGTATCATCTCTTATATTTTGTCAATAATATTACTGTTGCATTTTGATGTTAAGAGACACATGTATCTTGTGGTAAAAAAAACAAATGAAAGCACCAGTCAACTAATAACATGCAAATGGCTTGCATGCAATCTGGTGGTAAGCAATGTGTGAAGTACCAATGAAACTACGACCCATGACACCCCCTATATAAGGTGTTCTATGTCTGCCATTCATAGCATTCCTACAAGCTGGAGAAGGACACAAGGCATAGAACAGTAGGTAAGAGCCCATTATTGGGGAAACAGTGTTTTAACTTGTGTCACTATTATTACTTTAACTTTAGCACTGACTTGTCTTTTAAATTCAGTAAGTGCTACTTGTTGGAGTAGTTTTAATTGACTGGTGCACATACACTATTGATGGAAATAAACACTGATTAACTCATTATAGCATAGAAGAGTTAACTCATGCACACAAAAATAGCTCCACCTCGATGGAAGCAACAAACTCAGATGTGGTTGAAAGTTGGTGGGAGCAAGTAAACTCAGATTACCTCAAATGGAGGCAGTGATGATGTTTCAATTCATAAGTGCATCTCTTTGGGGTTGTCTTGGTTCTGTATATTCATCTACCATATTATCCTCTGTCACTAGTATTACTTTGACTTTAGCACTGACTTGTTCTTTAAATACAGTAAGTGCTACTTGTTGGGGTAGTTTTATTTGACCAGTGCACCTAACAAGAACTCCATCATGATGGTTGGAAACTCAATTTAACTATGATTGTTTTATGTCACTATTATTACTTTGACTTTAGCACCGACTTGTCCTTTAACTACAGTAAGTGCTACTTGTTGGGGTAGTTTTATTTGACTAGTGCACCTAACAAGAACTCAATCATGGCGGTTATAACAAGCATGAAACAAGAAGGATCTGTGTAAACAAATTAAGATTACCTCTAATGGAGACATTGATGATCTTTAAATTCATAAGTGCTTCCCTTTGGGGTTATCTTGGTTCTGTGGTATCATCTCTTATATTTTGTCAATAATATTACTGTTGCATTTTGATGTTAAGAGACACATGTATCTTGTGGTAAAAAAAACAAATGAAAGCACCAGTCAACTAATAACATGCAAATGGCTTGCATGCAATCTGGTGGTAAGCAATGTGTGAAGTACCAATGAAACTACGACCCAGGACACCCCCTATATAAGGTTTTCTATGTCTGCCATTCATAGGATTCCTACAAGCTGGAGAAGGACACAATGCATAGAGCAGTAGGTAAGAGCACATGATGGGGGAAACAGTGTTTTAACTTGGGTCACTATTATTACTTTAACTTTAGCACTGACTTGTCTTTTAAATTCAGTAAGTGCTACTTGTTGGGGTAGTTTTATTTGACTAGTGCACCTAACAAGAACTCAATCATGGCGGTTATAACAAGCATGAAACAAGAAGGACCTGTGTAAACAAATTAAGATTACCTCTAATGGAGACATTGATGATCTTTAAATTCATAAGTGCTTCCCTTTGGGGTTATCTTGGTTCTGTGGTATCATCTCTTACATTTTGTCAATAATATTACTGTGGCATTTTGATGTTAAGAGACACATGTATCTTGTGGTAAAAAAAACAAATGAAAGCACCAGTCAACTAAAAACATGCAAATAGCTTGCATGCAATCTGGTGGTAAGCAATGTGTGAAGTACCAATGAAACTACGACCCATGACACCCCCTATATAAGGTGTTCTATGTCTGCCATTCATAGCATTCCTACAAGCTGGAGAAGGACACAAGGCATAGAGCAGTAGGTAAGAGCCCATTATTGGGGAAACAGTGTTTTAACTTGTGTCACTATTATTACTTTAACTTTAGCACTGACTTGTCTTTTAAATTCAGTAAGTGCTACTTGTTGGAGTAGTTTTAATTGACTGGTGCACATACACTATTGATGGAAATAAACACTGATTAACTCATTATAGCATAGAAGAGTTAACTCATGCACACAAAAATAGCTCCACCTCGATGGAAGCAACAAACTCAGATGTGGTTGAAAGTTGGTGGGAGCAAGTAAACTCAGATTACCTCAAATGGAGGCAGTGATGATGTTTCAATTCATAAGTGCATCTCTTTGGGGTTGTCTTGGTTCTGTATATTCATCTACCATATTATCCTCTGTCACTAGTATTACTTTGACTTTAGCACTGACTTGTTCTTTAAATACAGTAAGTGCTACTTGTTGGGGTAGTTTTATTTGACCAGTGCACCTAACAAGAACTCAATCATGATGGTTATAACAAGCATGAAACAAGAAGGATCTGTGTAAACAAATTAAGATTACCTCTAATGGAGACATTGATGATCTTTAAATTCATAAGTGCTTCCCTTTGGGGTTATCTTGGTTCTGTGGTATCATCTCTTACATTTTGTCAATAATATTACTGTGTCATTTTGATGTTAAGAGACACATGTATCTTGTGGTAAAAAAAACAAATGAAAGCACCAGTCAACTAATAACATGCAAATGGCTTGCATGCAATCTGGTGGTAAGCAATGTGTGAAGTACCAATGAAATTACGACCCATGACACCCCCTATATAAGGTGTTCTATGTCTGCCATTCATAGCATTCCTACAAGCTGGAGAAGGACACAAGGCATAGAACAGTAGGTAAGAGCCCATTATTGGGGAAACAGTGTTTTAACTTGTGTCACTATTATTACTTTAACTTTAGCACTGACTTGTCTTTTAAATTCAGTAAGTGCTACTTGTTGGAGTAGTTTTAATTGACTGGTGCACATACACTATTGATGGAAATAAACACTGATTAACTCATTATAGCATAGAAGAGTTAACTCATGCACACAAAAATAGCTCCACCTCGATGGAAGCAACAAACTCAGATGTGGTTGAAAGTTGGTGGGAGCAAGTAAACTCAGATTACCTCAAATGGAGGCAGTGATGATGTTTCAATTCATAAGTGCATCTCTTTGGGGTTGTCTTGGTTCTGTATATTCATCTACCATATTATCCTCTGTCACTAGTATTACTTTGACTTTAGCACTGACTTGTTCTTTAAATACAGTAAGTGCTATTTGTTGGGGTAGTTTTATTTGACCAGTGCACCTAACAAGAACTCCATCATGATGGTTGGAAACTCAATTTAACTATGATTGTTTTATGTCACTATTATTACTTTGACTTTAGCACCGACTTGTCCTTTAACTACAGTAAGTGCTACTTGTTGGGGTAGTTTTATTTGACTAGTGCACCTAACAAGAACTCAATCATGGCGGTTATAACAAGCATGAAACAAGAAGGATCTGTGTAAACAAATTAAGATTACCTCTAATGGAGACATTGATGATCTTTAAATTCATAAGTGCTTCCCTTTGGGGTTATCTTGGTTCTGTGGTATCATCTCTTACATTTTGTCAATAATATTACTGTGGCATTTTGATGTTAAGAGACACATGTATCTTGTGGTAAAAAAAACAAATGAAAGCACCAGTCAACTAATAACATGCAAATAGCTTGCATGCAATCTGGTGGTAAGCAATTTGTGAAGTACCAATGAAACTACGACCCATGACACCCCCTATATAAGGTGTTCTATGTCTGCCATTCATAGCATTCCTACAAGCTGGAGAAGGACACAAGGCATAGAGCAGTAGGTAAGAGCCCATTATTGGGGAAACAGTGTTTTAACTTGTGTCACTATTATTACTTTAACTTTAGCACTGACTTGTCTTTTAAATTCAGTAAGTGCTACTTGTTGGAGTAGTTTTAATTGACTGGTGCACATACACTATTGATGGAAATAAACACTGATTAACTCATTATAGCATAGAAGAGTTAACTCATGCACACAAAAATAGCTCCACCTCGATGGAAGCAACAAACTCAGATGTGGTTGAAAGTTGGTGGGAGCAAGTAAACTCAGATTACCTCAAATGGAGGCAGTGATGATGTTTCAATTCATAAGTGCATCTCTTTGGGGTTGTCTTGGTTCTGTATATTCATCTACCATATTATCCTCTGTCACTAGTATTACTTTGACTTTAGCACTGACTTGTTCTTTAAATACAGTAAGTGCTATTTGTTGGGGTAGTTTTATTTGACCAGTGCACCTAACAAGAACTCAATCATGATGGTTGGAAACTCAATTTAACTATGATTGTTTTATGTCACTATTATTACTTTGACTTTAGCACCGACTTGTCCTTTAACTACAGTAAGTGCTACTTGTTGGGGTAGTTTTATTTGACTAGTGCACCTAACAAGAACTCAATCATGGCGGTTATAACAAGCATGAAACAAGAAGGATCTGTGTAAACAAATTAAGATTACCTCTAATGGAGACATTGATGATCTTTAAATTCATAAGTGCTTCCCTTTGGGGTTATCTTGGTTCTGTGGTATCATCTCTTACATTTTGTCAATAATATTACTGTGGCATTTTGATGTTAAGAGACACATGTATCTTGTGGTAAAAAAAACAAATGAAAGCACCAGTCAACTAATAACATGCAAATAGCTTGCATGCAATCTGGTGGTAAGCAATTTGTGAAGTACCAATGAAACTACGACCCATGACACCCCCTATATAAGGTGTTCTATGTCTGCCATTCATAGCATTCCTACAAGCTGGAGAAGGACACAAGGCATAGAGCAGTAGGTAAGAGCCCATTATTGGGGAAACAGTGTTTTAACTTGTGTCACTATTATTACTTTAACTTTAGCACTGACTTGTCTTTTAAATTCAGTAAGTGCTACTTGTTGGAGTAGTTTTAATTGACTGGTGCACATACACTATTGATGGAAATAAACACTGATTAACTCATTATAGCATAGAAGAGTTAACTCATGCACACAAAAATAGCTCCACCTCGATGGAAGCAACAAACTCAGATGTGGTTGAAAGTTGGTGGGAGCAAGTAAACTCAGATTACCTCAAATGGAGGCAGTGATGATGTTTCAATTCATAAGTGCATCTCTTTGGGGTTGTCTTGGTTCTGTATATTCATCTACCATATTATCCTCTGTCACTAGTATTACTTTGACTTTAGCACTGACTTGTTCTTTAAATACAGTAAGTGCTACTTGTTGGGGTAGTTTTATTTGACCAGTGCACCTAACAAGAACTCAATCATGATGGTTATAACAAGCATGAAACAAGAAGGATCTGTGTAAACAAATTAAGATTACCTCTAATGGAGACATTGATGATCTTTAAATTCATAAGTGCTTCCCTTTGGGGTTATCTTGGTTCTGTGGTATCATCTCTTACATTTTGTCAATAATATTACTGTGTCATTTTGATGTTAAGAGACACATGTATCTTGTGGTAAAAAAAAACAAATGAAAGCACCAGTCAACTAATAACATGCAAATGGCTTGCATGCAATCTGGTGGTAAGCAATGTGTGAAGTACCAATGAAATTACGACCCATGACACCCCCTATATAAGGTGTTCTATGTCTGCCATTCATAGCATTCCTACAAGCTGGAGAAGGACACAAGGCATAGAACAGTAGGTAAGAGCCCATTATTGGGGAAACAGTGTTTTAACTTGTGTCACTATTATTACTTTAACTTTAGCACTGACTTGTCTTTTAAATTCAGTAAGTGCTACTTTTTGGAGTAGTTTTAATTGACTGGTGCACATACACTATTGATGGAAATAAACACTGATTAACTCATTATAGCATAGAAGAGTTAACTCATGCACACAAAAATAGCTCCACCTCGATGGAAGCAACAAACTCAGATGTGGTTGAAAGTTGGTGGGAGCAAGTAAACTCAGATTACCTCAAATGGAGGCAGTGATGATGTTTCAATTCATAAGTGCATCTCTTTGGGGTTGTCTTGGTTCTGTATATTCATCTACCATATTATCCTCTGTCACTAGTATTACTTTGACTTTAGCACTGACTTGTTCTTTAAATACAGTAAGTGCTACTTGTTGGGGTAGTTTTATTTGACCAGTGCACCTAACAAGAACTCCATCATGATGGTTGGAAACTCAATTTAACTATGATTGTTTTATGTCACTATTATTACTTTGACTTTAGCACCGACTTGTCCTTTAACTACAGTAAGTGCTACTTGTTGGGGTAGTTTTTTTTGACTAGTGCACCTAACAATAACTCAATCATGGCGGTTATAACAAGCATGAAACAAGAAGGATCTGTGTAAACAAATTAAGATTACCTCTAATGGAGACATTGATGATCTTTAAATTAATAAGTGCTTCCCTTTGGGGTTATCTTGGTTCTGTGGTATCATCTCTTATATTTTGTCAATAATATTACTGTTGCATTTTGATGTTAAGAGACACATGTATCTTGTGGTAAAAAAAACAAATGAAAGCACCAGTCAACTAATAACATGCAAATGGCTTGCATGCAATCTGGTGGTAAGCAATGTGTGAAGTACCAATGAAACTACGACCCAGGACACCCCCTATATAAGGTTTTCTATGTCTGCCATTCATAGGATTCCTACAAGCTGGAGAAGGACACAAGGCATAGAGCAGTAGGTAAGAGCACATTATGGGGGAAACAGTGTTTTAACTTGGGTCACTATTATTACTTTAACTTTAGCACTGACTTGTCTTTTAAATTCAGTAAGTGCTACTTGTTGGAGTAGTTTTATTTGACTGGTGCACATACACTATTGATGGAAATAAACACTGTGGTATCATCTCGACCCAGGACACCCCCTATATAAGGTTTTCTATGTCTGCCATTCATAGGATTCCTACAAGCTGGAGAAGGACACAATGCATAGAGCAGTAGGTAAGAGCACATTATGGGGGAAACAGTGTTTTAACTTGGGTCACTATTATTACTTTAACTTTAGCACTGACTTGTCTTTTAAATTCAGTAAGTGCTACTTGTTGGGGTAGTTTTATTTGACTAGTGCACCTAACAAGAACTCAATCATGGCGGTTATAATAAGCATGAAACAAGAAGGACCTGTGTAAACAAATTAAGATTACCTCTAATGGAGACATTGATGATCTTTAAATTCATAAGTGCTTCCCTTTGGGGTTATCTTGGTTCTGTGGTATCATCTCTTACATTTTGTCAATAATATTACTGTGGCATTTTGATGTTAAGAGACACATGTATCTTGTGGTAAAAAAAACAAATGAAAGCACCAGTCAACTAATAACATGCAAATGGCTTGCATGCAATCTGGTGGTAAGCAATGTGTGAAGTACCAATGAAACTACGACCCAGGACACCCCCTATATAAGGTGTTATATGTCTGCCATTCATAGCATTCCTACAAGCTGGAGAAGGACACAAGGCATAGAGCAGTAGGTAAGAGCACATTATGGGGGAAACAGTGTTTTAACTTGTGTCACTATTATTACTTTAACTTTAGCACTGACTTGTCTTTTAAATTCAGTAAGTGCTACTTGTTGGAGTAGTTTTAATTGACTGGTGCACATACACTATTGATGGAAATAAACACTGATTAACTCATTATAGCATAGAAGAGTTAACTCATGCACACAAAAATAGCTCCACCTTGATGGAAGCAACAAACTCAGATGTGGTTGAAAGTTGGTGGGAGCAAGTAAACTCAGATTACCTCAAATGGAGGCAGTGATGATGTTTCAATTCATAAGTGCATCTCTTTGGGGTTGTCTTGGTTCTGTATATTCATCTACCATATTATCCTCTGTCACTAGTATTACTTTGACTTTAGCACTGACTTGTTCTTTAAATACAGTAAGTGCTACTTGTTGGGGTAGTTTTATTTGACCAGTGCACCTAACAAGAACTCCATCATGATGGTTGGAAACTCAATTTAACTATGATTGTTTTATGTCACTATTATTACTTTGACTTTAGCACCGACTTGTCCTTTAACTACAGTAAGTGCTACTTGTTGGGGTAGTTTTATTTGACTAGTGCACCTAACAAGAACTCAATCATGGCGGTTATAACAAGCATGAAACAAGAAGGATCTGTGTAAACAAATTAAGATTACCTCTAATGGAGACATTGATGATCTTTAAATTCATAAGTGCTTCCCTTTGGGGTTATCTTGGTTCTGTGGTATCATCTCTTACATTTTGTCAATAATATTACTGTGGCATTTTGATGTTAAGAGACACATGTATCTTGTGGTAAAAAAAACAAATGAAAGCACCAGTCAACTAATAACATGCAAATAGCTTGCATGCAATCTGGTGGTAAGCAATTTGTGAAGTACCAATGAAACTACGACCCATGACACCCCCTATATAAGGTGTTCTATGTCTGCCATTCATAGCATTCCTACAAGCTGGAGAAGGACACAAGGCATAGAGCAGTAGGTAAGAGCCCATTATTGGGGAAACAGTGTTTTAACTTGTGTCACTATTATTACTTTAACTTTAGCACTGACTTGTCTTTTAAATTCAGTAAGTGCTACTTGTTGGAGTAGTTTTAATTGACTGGTGCACATACACTATTGATGGAAATAAACACTGATTAACTCATTATAGCATAGAAGAGTTAACTCATGCACACAAAAATAGCTCCACCTCGATGGAAGCAACAAACTCAGATGTGGTTGAAAGTTGGTGGGAGCAAGTAAACTCAGATTACCTCAAATGGAGGCAGTGATGATGTTTCAATTCATAAGTGCATCTCTTTGGGGTTGTCTTGGTTCTGTATATTCATCTACCATATTATCCTCTGTCACTAGTATTACTTTGACTTTAGCACTGACTTGTTCTTTAAATACAGTAAGTGCTACTTGTTGGGGTAGTTTTATTTGACCAGTGCACCTAACAAGAACTCAATCATGATGGTTATAACAAGCATGAAACAAGAAGGATCTGTGTAAACAAATTAAGATTACCTCTAATGGAGACATTGATGATCTTTAAATTCATAAGTGCTTCCCTTTGGGGTTATCTTGGTTCTGTGGTATCATCTCTTACATTTTGTCAATAATATTACTGTGTCATTTTGATGTTAAGAGACACATGTATCTTGTGGTAAAAAAAAACAAATGAAAGCACCAGTCAACTAATAACATGCAAATGGCTTGCATGCAATCTGGTGGTAAGCAATGTGTGAAGTACCAATGAAATTACGACCCATGACACCCCCTATATAAGGTGTTCTATGTCTGCCATTCATAGCATTCCTACAAGCTGGAGAAGGACACAAGGCATAGAACAGTAGGTAAGAGCCCATTATTGGGGAAACAGTGTTTTAACTTGTGTCACTATTATTACTTTAACTTTAGCACTGACTTGTCTTTTAAATTCAGTAAGTGCTACTTTTTGGAGTAGTTTTAATTGACTGGTGCACATACACTATTGATGGAAATAAACACTGATTAACTCATTATAGCATAGAAGAGTTAACTCATGCACACAAAAATAGCTCCACCTCGATGGAAGCAACAAACTCAGATGTGGTTGAAAGTTGGTGGGAGCAAGTAAACTCAGATTACCTCAAATGGAGGCAGTGATGATGTTTCAATTCATAAGTGCATCTCTTTGGGGTTGTCTTGGTTCTGTATATTCATCTACCATATTATCCTCTGTCACTAGTATTACTTTGACTTTAGCACTGACTTGTTCTTTAAATACAGTAAGTGCTACTTGTTGGGGTAGTTTTATTTGACCAGTGCACCTAACAAGAACTCCATCATGATGGTTGGAAACTCAATTTAACTATGATTGTTTTATGTCACTATTATTACTTTGACTTTAGCACCGACTTGTCCTTTAACTACAGTAAGTGCTACTTGTTGGGGTAGTTTTTTTTGACTAGTGCACCTAACAATAACTCAATCATGGCGGTTATAACAAGCATGAAACAAGAAGGATCTGTGTAAACAAATTAAGATTACCTCTAATGGAGACATTGATGATCTTTAAATTAATAAGTGCTTCCCTTTGGGGTTATCTTGGTTCTGTGGTATCATCTCTTATATTTTGTCAATAATATTACTGTTGCATTTTGATGTTAAGAGACACATGTATCTTGTGGTAAAAAAAACAAATGAAAGCACCAGTCAACTAATAACATGCAAATGGCTTGCATGCAATCTGGTGGTAAGCAATGTGTGAAGTACCAATGAAACTACGACCCAGGACACCCCCTATATAAGGTTTTCTATGTCTGCCATTCATAGGATTCCTACAAGCTGGAGAAGGACACAAGGCATAGAGCAGTAGGTAAGAGCACATTATGGGGGAAACAGTGTTTTAACTTGGGTCACTATTATTACTTTAACTTTAGCACTGACTTGTCTTTTAAATTCAGTAAGTGCTACTTGTTGGAGTAGTTTTATTTGACTGGTGCACATACACTATTGATGGAAATAAACACTGTGGTATCATCTCGACCCAGGACACCCCCTATATAAGGTTTTCTATGTCTGCCATTCATAGGATTCCTACAAGCTGGAGAAGGACACAATGCATAGAGCAGTAGGTAAGAGCACATTATGGGGGAAACAGTGTTTTAACTTGGGTCACTATTATTACTTTAACTTTAGCACTGACTTGTCTTTTAAATTCAGTAAGTGCTACTTGTTGGGGTAGTTTTATTTGACTAGTGCACCTAACAAGAACTCAATCATGGCGGTTATAATAAGCATGAAACAAGAAGGACCTGTGTAAACAAATTAAGATTACCTCTAATGGAGACATTGATGATCTTTAAATTCATAAGTGCTTCCCTTTGGGGTTATCTTGGTTCTGTGGTATCATCTCTTACATTTTGTCAATAATATTACTGTGGCATTTTGATGTTAAGAGACACATGTATCTTGTGGTAAAAAAAACAAATGAAAGCACCAGTCAACTAATAACATGCAAATGGCTTGCATGCAATCTGGTGGTAAGCAATGTGTGAAGTACCAATGAAACTACGACCCAGGACACCCCCTATATAAGGTGTTATATGTCTGCCATTCATAGCATTCCTACAAGCTGGAGAAGGACACAAGGCATAGAGCAGTAGGTAAGAGCACATTATGGGGGAAACAGTGTTTTAACTTGTGTCACTATTATTACTTTAACTTTAGCACTGACTTGTCTTTTAAATTCAGTAAGTGCTACTTTTTGGAGTAGTTTTAATTGACTGGTGCACATACACTATTGATGGAAATAAACACTGATTAACTCATTATAGCATAGAAGAGTTAACTCATGCACACAAAAATAGCTCCACCTCGATGGAAGCAACAAACTCAGATGTGGTTGAAAGTTGGTGGGAGCAAGTAAACTCAGATTACCTCAAATGGAGGCAGTGATGATGTTTCAATTCATAAGTGCATCTCTTTGGGGTTGTCTTGGTTCTGTATATTCATCTACCATATTATCCTCTGTCACTAGTATTACTTTGACTTTAGCACTGACTTGTTCTTTAAATACAGTAAGTGCTACTTGTTGGGGTAGTTTTATTTGACCAGTGCACCTAACAAGAACTCCATCATGATGGTTGGAAACTCAATTTAACTATGATTGTTTTATGTCACTATTATTACTTTGACTTTAGCACCGACTTGTCCTTTAACTACAGTAAGTGCTACTTGTTGGGGTAGTTTTTTTTGACTAGTGCACCTAACAATAACTCAATCATGGCGGTTATAACAAGCATGAAACAAGAAGGATCTGTGTAAACAAATTAAGATTACCTCTAATGGAGACATTGATGATCTTTAAATTAATAAGTGCTTCCCTTTGGGGTTATCTTGGTTCTGTGGTATCATCTCTTATATTTTGTCAATAATATTACTGTTGCATTTTGATGTTAAGAGACACATGTATCTTGTGGTAAAAAAAACAAATGAAAGCACCAGTCAACTAATAACATGCAAATGGCTTGCATGCAATCTGGTGGTAAGCAATGTGTGAAGTACCAATGAAACTACGACCCAGGACACCCCCTATATAAGGTTTTCTATGTCTGCCATTCATAGGATTCCTACAAGCTGGAGAAGGACACAAGGCATAGAGCAGTAGGTAAGAGCACATTATGGGGGAAACAGTGTTTTAACTTGGGTCACTATTATTACTTTAACTTTAGCACTGACTTGTCTTTTAAATTCAGTAAGTGCTACTTGTTGGAGTAGTTTTATTTGACTGGTGCACATACACTATTGATGGAAATAAACACTGTGGTATCATCTCGACCCAGGACACCCCCTATATAAGGTTTTCTATGTCTGCCATTCATAGGATTCCTACAAGCTGGAGAAGGACACAATGCATAGAGCAGTAGGTAAGAGCACATTATGGGGGAAACAGTGTTTTAACTTGGGTCACTATTATTACTTTAACTTTAGCACTGACTTGTCTTTTAAATTCAGTAAGTGCTACTTGTTGGGGTAGTTTTATTTGACTAGTGCACCTAACAAGAACTCAATCATGGCGGTTATAATAAGCATGAAACAAGAAGGACCTGTGTAAACAAATTAAGATTACCTCTAATGGAGACATTGATGATCTTTAAATTCATAAGTGCTTCCCTTTGGGGTTATCTTGGTTCTGTGGTATCATCTCTTACATTTTGTCAATAATATTACTGTGGCATTTTGATGTTAAGAGACACATGTATCTTGTGGTAAAAAAAACAAATGAAAGCACCAGTCAACTAATAACATGCAAATGGCTTGCATGCAATCTGGTGGTAAGCAATGTGTGAAGTACCAATGAAACTACGACCCAGGACACCCCCTATATAAGGTGTTATATGTCTGCCATTCATAGCATTCCTACAAGCTGGAGAAGGACACAAGGCATAGAGCAGTAGGTAAGAGCACATTATGGGGGAAACAGTGTTTTAACTTGTGTCACTATTATTACTTTAACTTTAGCACTGACTTGTCTTTTAAATTCAGTAAGTGCTACTTGTTGGAGTAGTTTTAATTGACTGGTGCACATACACTATTGATGGAAATAAACACTGATTAACTCATTATAGCATAGAAGAGTTAACTCATGCACACAAAAATAGCTCCACCTTGATGGAAGCAACAAACTCAGATGTGGTTGAAAGTTGGTGGGAGCAAGTAAACTCAGATTACCTCAAATGGAGGCAGTGATGATGTTTCAATTCATAAGTGCATCTCTTTGGGGTTGTCTTGGTTCTGTATATTCATCTACCATATTATCCTCTGTCACTAGTATTACTTTGACTTTAGCACTGACTTGTTCTTTAAATACAGTAAGTGCTACTTGTTGGGGTAGTTTTATTTGACCAGTGCACCTAACAAGAACTCCATCATGATGGTTGGAAACTCAATTTAACTATGATTGTTTTATGTCACTATTATTACTTTGACTTTAGCACCGACTTGTCCTTTAACTACAGTAAGTGCTACTTGTTGGGGTAGTTTTATTTGACTAGTGCACCTAACAAGAACTCAATCATGGCGGTTATAACAAGCATGAAACAAGAAGGATCTGTGTAAACAAATTAAGATTACCTCTAATGGAGACATTGATGATCTTTAAATTCATAAGTGCTTCCCTTTGGGGTTATCTTGGTTCTGTGGTATCATCTCTTACATTTTGTCAATAATATTACTGTGGCATTTTGATGTTAAGAGACACATGTATCTTGTGGTAAAAAAAACAAATGAAAGCACCAGTCAACTAATAACATGCAAATAGCTTGCATGCAATCTGGTGGTAAGCAATTTGTGAAGTACCAATGAAACTACGACCCATGACACCCCCTATATAAGGTGTTCTATGTCTGCCATTCATAGCATTCCTACAAGCTGGAGAAGGACACAAGGCATAGAGCAGTAGGTAAGAGCCCATTATTGGGGAAACAGTGTTTTAACTTGTGTCACTATTATTACTTTAACTTTAGCACTGACTTGTCTTTTAAATTCAGTAAGTGCTACTTGTTGGAGTAGTTTTAATTGACTGGTGCACATACACTATTGATGGAAATAAACACTGATTAACTCATTATAGCATAGAAGAGTTAACTCATGCACACAAAAATAGCTCCACCTCGATGGAAGCAACAAACTCAGATGTGGTTGAAAGTTGGTGGGAGCAAGTAAACTCAGATTACCTCAAATGGAGGCAGTGATGATGTTTCAATTCATAAGTGCATCTCTTTGGGGTTGTCTTGGTTCTGTATATTCATCTACCATATTATCCTCTGTCACTAGTATTACTTTGACTTTAGCACTGACTTGTTCTTTAAATACAGTAAGTGCTACTTGTTGGGGTAGTTTTATTTGACCAGTGCACCTAACAAGAACTCAATCATGATGGTTATAACAAGCATGAAACAAGAAGGATCTGTGTAAACAAATTAAGATTACCTCTAATGGAGACATTGATGATCTTTAAATTCATAAGTGCTTCCCTTTGGGGTTATCTTGGTTCTGTGGTATCATCTCTTACATTTTGTCAATAATATTACTGTGTCATTTTGATGTTAAGAGACACATGTATCTTGTGGTAAAAAAAAACAAATGAAAGCACCAGTCAACTAATAACATGCAAATGGCTTGCATGCAATCTGGTGGTAAGCAATGTGTGAAGTACCAATGAAATTACGACCCATGACACCCCCTATATAAGGTGTTCTATGTCTGCCATTCATAGCATTCCTACAAGCTGGAGAAGGACACAAGGCATAGAACAGTAGGTAAGAGCCCATTATTGGGGAAACAGTGTTTTAACTTGTGTCACTATTATTACTTTAACTTTAGCACTGACTTGTCTTTTAAATTCAGTAAGTGCTACTTTTTGGAGTAGTTTTAATTGACTGGTGCACATACACTATTGATGGAAATAAACACTGATTAACTCATTATAGCATAGAAGAGTTAACTCATGCACACAAAAATAGCTCCACCTCGATGGAAGCAACAAACTCAGATGTGGTTGAAAGTTGGTGGGAGCAAGTAAACTCAGATTACCTCAAATGGAGGCAGTGATGATGTTTCAATTCATAAGTGCATCTCTTTGGGGTTGTCTTGGTTCTGTATATTCATCTACCATATTATCCTCTGTCACTAGTATTACTTTGACTTTAGCACTGACTTGTTCTTTAAATACAGTAAGTGCTACTTGTTGGGGTAGTTTTATTTGACCAGTGCACCTAACAAGAACTCCATCATGATGGTTGGAAACTCAATTTAACTATGATTGTTTTATGTCACTATTATTACTTTGACTTTAGCACCGACTTGTCCTTTAACTACAGTAAGTGCTACTTGTTGGGGTAGTTTTTTTTGACTAGTGCACCTAACAATAACTCAATCATGGCGGTTATAACAAGCATGAAACAAGAAGGATCTGTGTAAACAAATTAAGATTACCTCTAATGGAGACATTGATGATCTTTAAATTAATAAGTGCTTCCCTTTGGGGTTATCTTGGTTCTGTGGTATCATCTCTTATATTTTGTCAATAATATTACTGTTGCATTTTGATGTTAAGAGACACATGTATCTTGTGGTAAAAAAAACAAATGAAAGCACCAGTCAACTAATAACATGCAAATGGCTTGCATGCAATCTGGTGGTAAGCAATGTGTGAAGTACCAATGAAACTACGACCCAGGACACCCCCTATATAAGGTTTTCTATGTCTGCCATTCATAGGATTCCTACAAGCTGGAGAAGGACACAAGGCATAGAGCAGTAGGTAAGAGCACATTATGGGGGAAACAGTGTTTTAACTTGGGTCACTATTATTACTTTAACTTTAGCACTGACTTGTCTTTTAAATTCAGTAAGTGCTACTTGTTGGAGTAGTTTTATTTGACTGGTGCACATACACTATTGATGGAAATAAACACTGTGGTATCATCTCGACCCAGGACACCCCCTATATAAGGTTTTCTATGTCTGCCATTCATAGGATTCCTACAAGCTGGAGAAGGACACAATGCATAGAGCAGTAGGTAAGAGCACATTATGGGGGAAACAGTGTTTTAACTTGGGTCACTATTATTACTTTAACTTTAGCACTGACTTGTCTTTTAAATTCAGTAAGTGCTACTTGTTGGGGTAGTTTTATTTGACTAGTGCACCTAACAAGAACTCAATCATGGCGGTTATAATAAGCATGAAACAAGAAGGACCTGTGTAAACAAATTAAGATTACCTCTAATGGAGACATTGATGATCTTTAAATTCATAAGTGCTTCCCTTTGGGGTTATCTTGGTTCTGTGGTATCATCTCTTACATTTTGTCAATAATATTACTGTGGCATTTTGATGTTAAGAGACACATGTATCTTGTGGTAAAAAAAACAAATGAAAGCACCAGTCAACTAATAACATGCAAATGGCTTGCATGCAATCTGGTGGTAAGCAATGTGTGAAGTACCAATGAAACTACGACCCAGGACACCCCCTATATAAGGTGTTATATGTCTGCCATTCATAGCATTCCTACAAGCTGGAGAAGGACACAAGGCATAGAGCAGTAGGTAAGAGCACATTATGGGGGAAACAGTGTTTTAACTTGTGTCACTATTATTACTTTAACTTTAGCACTGACTTGTCTTTTAAATTCAGTAAGTGCTACTTGTTGGAGTAGTTTTAATTGACTGGTGCACATACACTATTGATGGAAATAAACACTGATTAACTCATTATAGCATAGAAGAGTTAACTCATGCACACAAAAATAGCTCCACCTTGATGGAAGCAACAAACTCAGATGTGGTTGAAAGTTGGTGGGAGCAAGTAAACTCAGATTACCTCAAATGGAGGCAGTGATGATGTTTCAATTCATAAGTGCATCTCTTTGGGGTTGTCTTGGTTCTGTATATTCATCTACCATATTATCCTCTGTCACTAGTATTACTTTGACTTTAGCACTGACTTGTTCTTTAAATACAGTAAGTGCTACTTGTTGGGGTAGTTTTATTTGACCAGTGCACCTAACAAGAACTCCATCATGATGGTTGGAAACTCAATTTAACTATGATTGTTTTATGTCACTATTATTACTTTGACTTTAGCACCGACTTGTCCTTTAACTACAGTAAGTGCTACTTGTTGGGGTAGTTTTATTTGACTAGTGCACCTAACAAGAACTCAATCATGGCGGTTATAACAAGCATGAAACAAGAAGGATCTGTGTAAACAAATTAAGATTACCTCTAATGGAGACATTGATGATCTTTAAATTCATAAGTGCTTCCCTTTGGGGTTATCTTGGTTCTGTGGTATCATCTCTTACATTTTGTCAATAATATTACTGTGTCATTTTGATGTTAAGAGACACATGTATCTTGTGGTAAAAAAAACAAATGAAAGCACCAGTCAACTAATAACATGCAAATGGCTTGCATGCAATCTGGTGGTAAGCAATGTGTGAAGTACCAATGAAAATACGACCCATGACACCCCCTATATAAGGTGTTCTATGTCTGCCATTCATAGCATTCCTACAAGCTGGAGAAGGACACAAGGCATAGAGCAGTAGGTAAGAGCCCATTATTGGGGAAACAGTGTTTTAACTTGTGTCACTATTATTACTTTAACTTTAGCACTGACTTGTCTTTTAAATTCAGTAAGTGCTACTTGTTGGAGTAGTTTTAATTGACTGGTGCACATACACTATTGATGGAAATAAACACTGATTAACTCATTATAGCATAGAAGAGTTAACTCATGCACACAAAAATAGCTCCACCTCGATGGAAGCAACAAACTCAGATGTGGTTGAAAGTTGGTGGGAGCAAGTAAACTCAGATTACCTCAAATGGAGGCAGTGATGATGTTTCAATTCATAAGTGCATCTCTTTGGGGTTGTCTTGGTTCTGTATATTCATCTACCATATTATCCTCTGTCACTAGTATTACTTTGACTTTAGCACTGACTTGTTCTTTAAATACAGTAAGTGCTACTTGTTGGGGTAGTTTTATTTGACCAGTGCACCTAACAAGAACTCAATCATGATGGTTGGAAACTCAATTTAACTATGATTGTTTTATGTCACTATTATTACTTTGACTTTAGCACCGACTTGTCCTTTAACTACAGTAAGTGCTACTTGTTGGGGTAGTTTTATTTGACTAGTGCACCTAACAAGAACTCAATCATGGCGGTTATAACAAGCATGAAACAAGAAGGATCTGTGTAAACAAATTAAGATTACCTCTAATGGAGACATTGATGATCTTTAAATTCATAAGTGCTTCCCTTTGGGGTTATCTTGGTTCTGTGGTATCATCTCTTACATTTTGTCAATAATATTACTGTGGCATTTTGATGTTAAGAGACACATGTATCTTGTGGTAAAAAAAACAAATGAAAGCACCAGTCAACTAATAAAGACACACAAAAATAGCTCCACCTCGATGGAAGCAACAAACTCAGATGTGGTTGAAAGTTGGTGGGAGCAAGTAAACTCAGATTACCTCAAATGGAGGCAGTGATGATGTCTCAATTCATAAGTGCATCTCTTTGGGGTTTTCTTGGTTCTGTATATTCATCTACCATATTATCCTCTGTCACTAGTATTACTTTGACTTTAGCACTGACTTGTTCTTTAAATACAGTAAGTGCTACTTGTTGGGGTAGTTTTATTTGACCAGTGCACCTAACAAGAACTCAATCATGATGGTTGGAAACTCAATTTAACTATGATTGTTTTATGTCACTATTATTACTTTGACTTTAGCACCGACTTGTCCTTTAACTACAGTAAGTGCTACTTGTTGGGGTAGTTTTATTTGACTAGTGCACCTAACAATAACTCAATCATGGCGGTTATAACAAGCATGAAACAAGAAGGATCTGTGTAAACAAATTAAGATTACCTCTAATGGAGACATTGATGATCTTTAAATTCATAAGTGCTTCCCTTTGGGGTTATCTTGGTTCTGTGGTATCATCTCTTACATTTTGTCAATAATATTACTGTGGCATTTTGATGTTAAGAGACACATGTATCTTGTGGTAAAAAAAACAAATTAAAGCACCAGTCAACTAATAAAGACACACACAAAAATAGCTCCACCTCGATGGAAGCAACAAACTCAGATGTGGTTGAAAGTTGGTGGGAGCAAGTAAACTCAGATTACCTCAAATGGAGGCAGTGATGATGTTTCAATTCATAAGTGCATCTCTTTGGGGTTGTCTTGGTTCTGTATATTCATCTACCATATTATCCTCTGTCACTAGTATTACTTTGACTTTAGCACTGACTTGTTCTTTAAATACAGTAAGTGCTACTTGTTGGGGTAGTTTTATTTGACCAGTGCACCTAACAAGAACTCAATCATGATGGTTGGAAACTCAATTTAACTATGATTGTTTTATGTCACTATTATTACTTTGACTTTAGCACCGACTTGTCCTTTAACTACAGTAAGTGCTACTTGTTGGGGTAGTTTTATTTGACTAGTGCACCTAACAAGAACTCAATCATGGCGGTTATAACAAGCATGAAACAAGAAGGATCTGTGTAAACAAATTAAGATTACCTCTAATGGAGACATTGATGATCTTTAAATTCATAAGTGCTTCCCTTTGGGGTTATCTTGGTTCTGTGGTATCATCTCTTACATTTTGTCAATAATATTACTGTTGCATTTTGATGTTAAGAGACACATGTATCTTGTGGTAAAAAAACCAAATGAAAGCACCAGTCAACTAATAACATGCAAATAGCTTGCATGCAATCTGGTGGTAAGCAATGTGTGAAGTACCAATGAAACTATGACCCATGACACCCCCTATATAAGGTGTTCTATGTCTGCCATTCATAGCATTCCTACAAGCTGGAGAAGGACACAAGGCATAGAGCAGTAGGTAAGAGCACATTATGGGGGAAACAGTGTTTTAACTTGTGTCACTATTATTACTTTAACTTTAGCACTGACTTGTCTTTTAAATTCAGTAAGTGCTACTTGTTGGAGTAGTTTTAATTGACTGGTGCACATACACTATTGATGGAAATAAACACTGATTAACTCATTATAGCATAGAAGAGTTAACTCATGCACACAAAAATAGCTCCACCTCGATGGAAGCAACAAACTCAGATGTGGTTGAAAGTTGGTGGGAGCAAGTAAACTCAGATTACCTCAAATGGAGGCAGTGATGATGTTTCAATTCATAAGTGCATCTCTTTGGGGTTGTCTTGGTTCTGTATATTCATCTACCATATTATCCTCTGTCACTAGTATTACTTTGACTTTAGCACTGACTTGTTCTTTAAATACAGTAAGTGCTACTTGTTGGGGTAGTTTTATTTGACCAGTGCACCTAACAAGAACTCAATCATGATGGTTGGAAACTCAATTTAACTATGATTGTTTTATGTCACTATTATTACTTTGACTTTAGCACCGACTTGTCCTTTAACTACAGTAAGTGCTACTTGTTGGGGTAGTTTTATTTGACTAGTGCACCTAACAAGAACTCAATCATGGCGGTTATAACAAGCATGAAACAAGAAGGATCTGTGTAAACAAATTAAGATTACCTCTAATGGAGACATTGATCTTTAAATTCATAAGTGCTTCCCTTTGGGGTTATCTTGGTTCTGTGGTATCATCTCTTACATTTTGTCAATAATATTACTGTGGCATTTTGATGTTAAGAGACACATGTATCTTGTGGTAAAAAAAACAAATGAAAGCACCAGTCAACTAATAAAGACACACACAAAAATAGCTCCACCTCGATGGAAGCAACAAACTCAGATGTGGTTGAAAGTTGGTGGGAGCAAGTAAACTCAGATTACCTCAAATGGAGGCAGTGATGATGTTTCAATTCATAAGTGCATCTCTTTGGGGTTGTCTTGGTTCTGTATATTCATCTACCATATTATCCTCTGTCACTAGTATTACTTTGACTTTAGCACTGACTTGTTCTTTAAATACAGTAAGTGCTACTTGTTGGGGTAGTTTTATTTGACCAGTGCACCTAACAAGAACTCAATCATGATGGTTGGAAACTCAATTTAACTATGATTGTTTTATGTCACTATTATTACTTTGACTTTAGCACCGACTTGTCCTTTAACTACAGTAAGTGCTACTTGTTGGGGTAGTTTTATTTGACTAGTGCACCTAACAAGAACTCAATCATGGCGGTTATAACAAGCATGAAACAAGAAGGATCTGTGTAAACAAATTAAGATTACCTCTAATGGAGACATTGATGATCTTTAAATTCATAAGTGCTTCCCTTTGGGGTTATCTTGGTTCTGTGGTATCATCTCTTACATTTTGTCAATAATATTACTGTTGCATTTTGATGTTAAGAGACACATGTATCTTGTGGTAAAAAAACCAAATGAAAGCACCAGTCAACTAATAACATGCAAATAGCTTGCATGCAATCTGGTGGTAAGCAATGTGTGAAGTACCAATGAAACTACGACCCATGACACCCCCTATATAAGGTGTTCTATGTCTGCCATTCATAGCATTCCTACAAGCTGGAGAAGGACACAAGGCATAGAGCAGTAGGTAAGAGCACATTATGGGGGAAACAGTGTTTTAACTTGTGTCACTATTATTACTTTAACTTTAGCACTGACTTGTCTTTTAAATTCAGTAAGTGCTACTTGTTGGAGTAGTTTTAATTGACTGGTGCACATACACTATTGATGGAAATAAACACTGATTAACTCATTATAGCATAGAAGAGTTAACTCATGCACACAAAAATAGCTCCACCTCGATGGAAGCAACAAACTCAGATGTGGTTGAAAGTTGGTGGGAGCAAGTAAACTCAGATTACCTCAAATGGAGGCAGTGATGATGTTTCAATTCATAAGTGCATCTCTTTGGGGTTGTCTTGGTTCTGTATATTCATCTACCATATTATCCTCTGTCACTAGTATTACTTTGACTTTAGCACTGACTTGTTCTTTAAATACAGTAAGTGCTACTTGTTGGGGTAGTTTTATTTGACCAGTGCACCTAACAAGAACTCAATCATGATGGTTGGAAACTCAATTTAACTATGATTGTTTTATGTCACTATTATTACTTTGACTTTAGCACCGACTTGTCCTTTAACTACAGTAAGTGCTACTTGTTGGGGTAGTTTTATTTGACTAGTGCACCTAACAAGAACTCAATCATGGCGGTTATAACAAGCATGAAACAAGAAGGATCTGTGTAAACAAATTAAGATTACCTCTAATGGAGACATTGATCTTTAAATTCATAAGTGCTTCCCTTTGGGGTTATCTTGGTTCTGTGGTATCATCTCTTACATTTTGTCAATAATATTACTGTGGCATTTTGATGTTAAGAGACACATGTATCTTGTGGTAAAAAAAACAAATGAAAGCACCAGTCAACTAATAAAGACACACAAAAATAGCTCCACCTCGATGGAAGCAACAAACTCAGATGTGGTTGAAAGTTGGTGGGAGCAAGTAAACTCAGATTACCTCAAATGGAGGCAGTGATGATGTCTCAATTCATAAGTGCATCTCTTTGGGGTTTTCTTGGTTCTGTATATTCATCTACCATATTATCCTCTGTCACTAGTATTACTTTGACTTTAGCACTGACTTGTTCTTTAAATACAGTAAGTGCTACTTGTTGGGGTAGTTTTATTTGACCAGTGCACCTAACAAGAACTCAATCATGATGGTTGGAAACTCAATTTAACTATGATTGTTTTATGTCACTATTATTACTTTGACTTTAGCACCGACTTGTCCTTTAACTACAGTAAGTGCTACTTGTTGGGGTAGTTTTATTTGACTAGTGCACCTAACAATAACTCAATCATGGCGGTTATAACAAGCATGAAACAAGAAGGATCTGTGTAAACAAATTAAGATTACCTCTAATGGAGACATTGATGATCTTTAAATTCATAAGTGCTTCCCTTTGGGGTTATCTTGGTTCTGTGGTATCATCTCTTACATTTTGTCAATAATATTACTGTGGCATTTTGATGTTAAGAGACACATGTATCTTGTGGTAAAAAAAACAAATTAAAGCACCAGTCAACTAATAAAGACACACACAAAAATAGCTCCACCTCGATGGAAGCAACAAACTCAGATGTGGTTGAAAGTTGGTGGGAGCAAGTAAACTCAGATTACCTCAAATGGAGGCAGTGATGATGTTTCAATTCATAAGTGCATCTCTTTGGGGTTGTCTTGGTTCTGTATATTCATCTACCATATTATCCTCTGTCACTAGTATTACTTTGACTTTAGCACTGACTTGTTCTTTAAATACAGTAAGTGCTACTTGTTGGGGTAGTTTTATTTGACCAGTGCACCTAACAAGAACTCAATCATGATGGTTGGAAACTCAATTTAACTATGATTGTTTTATGTCACTATTATTACTTTGACTTTAGCACCGACTTGTCCTTTAACTACAGTAAGTGCTACTTGTTGGGGTAGTTTTATTTGACTAGTGCACCTAACAAGAACTCAATCATGGCGGTTATAACAAGCATGAAACAAGAAGGATCTGTGTAAACAAATTAAGATTACCTCTAATGGAGACATTGATGATCTTTAAATTCATAAGTGCTTCCCTTTGGGGTTATCTTGGTTCTGTGGTATCATCTCTTACATTTTGTCAATAATATTACTGTTGCATTTTGATGTTAAGAGACACATGTATCTTGTGGTAAAAAAACCAAATGAAAGCACCAGTCAACTAATAACATGCAAATAGCTTGCATGCAATCTGGTGGTAAGCAATGTGTGAAGTACCAATGAAACTATGACCCATGACACCCCCTATATAAGGTGTTCTATGTCTGCCATTCATAGCATTCCTACAAGCTGGAGAAGGACACAAGGCATAGAGCAGTAGGTAAGAGCACATTATGGGGGAAACAGTGTTTTAACTTGTGTCACTATTATTACTTTAACTTTAGCACTGACTTGTCTTTTAAATTCAGTAAGTGCTACTTGTTGGAGTAGTTTTAATTGACTGGTGCACATACACTATTGATGGAAATAAACACTGATTAACTCATTATAGCATAGAAGAGTTAACTCATGCACACAAAAATAGCTCCACCTCGATGGAAGCAACAAACTCAGATGTGGTTGAAAGTTGGTGGGAGCAAGTAAACTCAGATTACCTCAAATGGAGGCAGTGATGATGTTTCAATTCATAAGTGCATCTCTTTGGGGTTGTCTTGGTTCTGTATATTCATCTACCATATTATCCTCTGTCACTAGTATTACTTTGACTTTAGCACTGACTTGTTCTTTAAATACAGTAAGTGCTACTTGTTGGGGTAGTTTTATTTGACCAGTGCACCTAACAAGAACTCAATCATGATGGTTGGAAACTCAATTTAACTATGATTGTTTTATGTCACTATTATTACTTTGACTTTAGCACCGACTTGTCCTTTAACTACAGTAAGTGCTACTTGTTGGGGTAGTTTTATTTGACTAGTGCACCTAACAAGAACTCAATCATGGCGGTTATAACAAGCATGAAACAAGAAGGATCTGTGTAAACAAATTAAGATTACCTCTAATGGAGACATTGATGATCTTTAAATTCATAAGTGCTTCCCTTTGGGGTTATCTTGGTTCTGTGGTATCATCTCTTACATTTTGTCAATAATATTACTGTGGCATTTTGATGTTAAGAGACACATGTATCTTGTGGTAAAAAAAACAAATGAAAGCACCAGTCAACTAATAAAGACACACAAAAATAGCTCCACCTCGATGGAAGCAACAAACTCAGATGTGGTTGAAAGTTGGTGGGAGCAAGTAAACTCAGATTACCTCAAATGGAGGCAGTGATGATGTCTCAATTCATAAGTGCATCTCTTTGGGGTTTTCTTGGTTCTGTATATTCATCTACCATATTATCCTCTGTCACTAGTATTACTTTGACTTTAGCACTGACTTGTTCTTTAAATACAGTAAGTGCTACTTGTTGGGGTAGTTTTATTTGACCAGTGCACCTAACAAGAACTCAATCATGATGGTTGGAAACTCAATTTAACTATGATTGTTTTATGTCACTATTATTACTTTGACTTTAGCACCGACTTGTCCTTTAACTACAGTAAGTGCTACTTGTTGGGGTAGTTTTATTTGACTAGTGCACCTAACAATAACTCAATCATGGCGGTTATAACAAGCATGAAACAAGAAGGATCTGTGTAAACAAATTAAGATTACCTCTAATGGAGACATTGATGATCTTTAAATTCATAAGTGCTTCCCTTTGGGGTTATCTTGGTTCTGTGGTATCATCTCTTACATTTTGTCAATAATATTACTGTGGCATTTTGATGTTAAGAGACACATGTATCTTGTGGTAAAAAAAACAAATTAAAGCACCAGTCAACTAATAAAGACACACACAAAAATAGCTCCACCTCGATGGAAGCAACAAACTCAGATGTGGTTGAAAGTTGGTGGGAGCAAGTAAACTCAGATTACCTCAAATGGAGGCAGTGATGATGTTTCAATTCATAAGTGCATCTCTTTGGGGTTGTCTTGGTTCTGTATATTCATCTACCATATTATCCTCTGTCACTAGTATTACTTTGACTTTAGCACTGACTTGTTCTTTAAATACAGTAAGTGCTACTTGTTGGGGTAGTTTTATTTGACCAGTGCACCTAACAAGAACTCAATCATGATGGTTGGAAACTCAATTTAACTATGATTGTTTTATGTCACTATTATTACTTTGACTTTAGCACCGACTTGTCCTTTAACTACAGTAAGTGCTACTTGTTGGGGTAGTTTTATTTGACTAGTGCACCTAACAAGAACTCAATCATGGCGGTTATAACAAGCATGAAACAAGAAGGATCTGTGTAAACAAATTAAGATTACCTCTAATGGAGACATTGATGATCTTTAAATTCATAAGTGCTTCCCTTTGGGGTTATCTTGGTTCTGTGGTATCATCTCTTACATTTTGTCAATAATATTACTGTTGCATTTTGATGTTAAGAGACACATGTATCTTGTGGTAAAAAAACCAAATGAAAGCACCAGTCAACTAATAACATGCAAATAGCTTGCATGCAATCTGGTGGTAAGCAATGTGTGAAGTACCAATGAAACTACGACCCATGACACCCCCTATATAAGGTGTTCTATGTCTGCCATTCATAGCATTCCTACAAGCTGGAGAAGGACACAAGGCATAGAGCAGTAGGTAAGAGCCCATTATTGGGGAAACAGTGTTTTAACTTGTGTCACTATTATTACTTTAACTTTAGCACTGACTTGTCTTTTAAATTCAGTAAGTGCTACTTGTTGGAGTAGTTTTAATTGACTGGTGCACATACACTATTGATGGAAATAAACACTGATTAACTCATTATAGCATAGAAGAGTTAACTCATGCACACAAAAATAGCTCCACCTCGATGGAAGCAACAAACTCAGATGTGGTTGAAAGTTGGTGGGAGCAATTAAACTCAGATTACCTCAAATGGAGGCAGTGATGATGTTTCAATTCATAAGTGCATCTCTTTGGGGTTGTCTTGGTTCTGTATATTCATCTACCATATTATCCTCTGTCACTAGTATTACTTTGACTTTAGCACTGACTTGTTCTTTAAATACAGTAAGTGCTACTTGTTGGGGTAGTTTTATTTGACCAGTGCACCTAACAAGAACTCAATCATGATGGTTGGAAACTCAATTTAACTATGATTGTTTTATGTCACTATTATTACTTTGACTTTAGCACTGACTTGTCCTTTAACTACAGTAAGTGCTACTTGTTGGGGTAGTTTTATTTGACTAGTGCACCTAACAAGAACTCAATCATGGCGGTTATAACAAGCATGAAACAAGAAGGATCTGTGTAAACAAATTAAGATTACCTCTAATGGAGACATTGATGATCTTTAAATTCATAAGTGCTTCCCTTTGGGGTTATCTTGGTTCTGTATATTCATCTACCATATTATCCTCTGTCACTAGTATTACTTTGACTTTAGCACTGACTTGTTCTTTAAATACAGTAAGTGCTACTTGTTGGGGTAGTTTTATTTGACCAGTGCACCTAACAAGAACTCAATCATGATGGTTGGAAACTCAATTTAACTATGATTGTTTTATGTCACTATTATTACTTTGACTTTAGCACCGACTTGTCCTTTAACTACAGTAAGTGCTACTTGTTGGGGTAGTTTTATTTGACTAGTGCACCTAACAAGAACTCAATCATGGCGGTTATAACAAGCATGAAACAAGAAGGATCTGTGTAAACAAATTAAGATTACCTCTAATGGAGACATTGATGATCTTTAAATTCATAAGTGCTTCCCTTTGGGGTTATCTTGGTTCTGTGGTATCATCTCTTACATTTTGTCAATAATATTACTGTGGCATTTTGATGTTAAGAGACACATGTATCTTGTGGTAAAAAAAAACAAATGAAAGCACCAGTCAACTAATAAAGACACACACAAAAATAGCTCCACCTCGATGGAAGCAACAAACTCAGATGTGGTTGAAAGTTGGTGGGAGCAAGTAAACTCAGATTACCTCAAATGGAGGCAGTGATGATGTTTCAATTCATAAGTGCATCTCTTTGGGGTTTTCTTGGTTCTGTGGTATCATCTCTTACATTTTGTCAATAATATTACTGTGGCATTTTGATGTTAAGAGACACATGTATCTTATGGTAAAAAAAACAAATTAAAGCACCAGTCAACTAATAAAGACACACACAAAAATAGCTCCACCTCGATGGAAGCAACAAACTCAGATGTGGTTGAAAGTTGGTGGGAGCAAGTAAACTCAGATTACCTCAAATGGAGGCAGTGATGATGTTTCAATTCATAAGTGCATCTCTTTGGGGTTGTCTTGGTTCTGTATATTCATCTACCATATTATCCTCTGTCACTAGTATTACTTTGACTTTAGCACTGACTTGTTCTTTAAATACAGTAAGTGCTACTTGTTGGGGTAGTTTTATTTGACCAGTGCACCTAACAAGAACTCAATCATGATGGTTGGAAACTCAATTTAACTATGATTGTTTTATGTCACTATTATTACTTTGACTTTAGCACCGACTTGTCCTTTAACTACAGTAAGTGCTACTTGTTGGGGTAGTTTTATTTGACTAGTGCACCTAACAAGAACTCAATCATGGCGGTTATAACAAGCATGAAACAAGAAGGATCTGTGTAAACAAATTAAGATTACCTCTAATGGAGACATTGATGATCTTTAAATTCATAAGTGCTTCCCTTTGGGGTTATCTTGGTTCTGTGGTATCATCTCTTACATTTTGTCAATAATATTACTGTTGCATTTTGATGTTAAGAGACACATGTATCTTGTGGTAAAAAAACCAAATGAAAGCACCAGTCAACTAATAACATGCAAATAGCTTGCATGCAATCTGGTGGTAAGCAATGTGTGAAGTACCAATGAAACTACGACCCATGACACCCCCTATATAAGGTGTTCTATGTCTGCCATTCATAGCATTCCTACAAGCTGGAGAAGGACACAAGGCATAGAGCAGTAGGTAAGAGCCCATTATTGGGGAAACAGTGTTTTAACTTGTGTCACTATTATTACTTTAACTTTAGCACTGACTTGTCTTTTAAATTCAGTAAGTGCTACTTGTTGGAGTAGTTTTAATTGACTGGTGCACATACACTATTGATGGAAATAAACACTGATTAACTCATTATAGCATAGAAGAGTTAACTCATGCACACAAAAATAGCTCCACCTCGATGGAAGCAACAAACTCAGATGTGGTTGAAAGTTGGTGGGAGCAATTAAACTCAGATTACCTCAAATGGAGGCAGTGATGATGTTTCAATTCATAAGTGCATCTCTTTGGGGTTGTCTTGGTTCTGTATATTCATCTACCATATTATCCTCTGTCACTAGTATTACTTTGACTTTAGCACTGACTTGTTCTTTAAATACAGTAAGTGCTACTTGTTGGGGTAGTTTTATTTGACCAGTGCACCTAACAAGAACTCAATCATGATGGTTGGAAACTCAATTTAACTATGATTGTTTTATGTCACTATTATTACTTTGACTTTAGCACTGACTTGTCCTTTAACTACAGTAAGTGCTACTTGTTGGGGTAGTTTTATTTGACTAGTGCACCTAACAAGAACTCAATCATGGCGGTTATAACAAGCATGAAACAAGAAGGATCTGTGTAAACAAATTAAGATTACCTCTAATGGAGACATTGATGATCTTTAAATTCATAAGTGCTTCCCTTTGGGGTTATCTTGGTTCTGTATATTCATCTACCATATTATCCTCTGTCACTAGTATTACTTTGACTTTAGCACTGACTTGTTCTTTAAATACAGTAAGTGCTACTTGTTGGGGTAGTTTTATTTGACCAGTGCACCTAACAAGAACTCAATCATGATGGTTGGAAACTCAATTTAACTATGATTGTTTTATGTCACTATTATTACTTTGACTTTAGCACCGACTTGTCCTTTAACTACAGTAAGTGCTACTTGTTGGGGTAGTTTTATTTGACTAGTGCACCTAACAAGAACTCAATCATGGCGGTTATAACAAGCATGAAACAAGAAGGATCTGTGTAAACAAATTAAGATTACCTCTAATGGAGACATTGATGATCTTTAAATTCATAAGTGCTTCCCTTTGGGGTTATCTTGGTTCTGTGGTATCATCTCTTACATTTTGTCAATAATATTACTGTGGCATTTTGATGTTAAGAGACACATGTATCTTGTGGTAAAAAAAAACAAATGAAAGCACCAGTCAACTAATAAAGACACACACAAAAATAGCTCCACCTCGATGGAAGCAACAAACTCAGATGTGGTTGAAAGTTGGTGGGAGCAAGTAAACTCAGATTACCTCAAATGGAGGCAGTGATGATGTTTCAATTCATAAGTGCATCTCTTTGGGGTTTTCTTGGTTCTGTGGTATCATCTCTTACATTTTGTCAATAATATTACTGTTGCATTTTGATGTTAAGAGACACATGTATCTTGTGGTAAAAAAAACAAATGAAAGCACCAGTCAACTAATAACATGCAAATAGCTTGCATGCAATCTGGTGGTAAGCAATGTGTGAAGTACCAATGAAACTACGACCCATGACACCCCCTATATAAGGTGTTCTATGTCTGCCATTCATAGCATTCCTACAAGCTGGAGAAGGACACAAGGCATAGAGCAGTAGGTAAGAGCCCATTATTGGGGAAACAGTGTTTTAACTTGTGTCACTATTATTACTTTAACTTTAGCACTGACTTGTCTTTTAAATTCAGTAAGTGCTACTTGTTGGGGTAGTTTTATTTGACTAGTGCACCTAACAAGAACTCAATCATGGCGGTTATAACAAGCATGAAACAAGAAGGATCTGTGTAAACAAATTCAGATTACCTCTAATGGAGACATTGATGATCTTTAAATTCATAAGTGCTTCCCTTTGGGGTTATCTTGGTTCTGTATATTCATCTACCATATTATCCTCTGTCACTAGTATTACTTTGACTTTAGCACTGACTTGTTCTTTAAATACAGTAAGTGCTACTTGTTGGGGTAGTTTTATTTGACCAGTGCACCTAACAAGAACTCAATCATGATGGTTGGAAACTCAATTTAACTATGATTGTTTTATGTCACTATTATTACTTTGACTTTAGCACCGACTTGTCCTTTAACTACAGTAAGTGCTACTTGTTGGGGTAGTTTTATTTGACTAGTGCACCTAACAAGAACTCAATCATGGCGGTTATAACAAGCATGAAACAAGAAGGATCTGTGTAAACAAATTAAGATTACCTCTAATGGAGACATTGATGATCTTTAAATTCATAAGTGCTTCCCTTTGGGGTTATCTTGGTTCTGTGGTATCATCTCTTACATTTTGTCAATAATATTACTGTTGCATTTTGATGTTAAGAGACACATGTATCTTGTGGTAAAAAAAAACAAATGAAAGCACCAGTCAACTAATAAAGACACACACAAAAATAGCTCCACCTCGATGGAAGCAACAAACTCAGATGTGGTTGAAAGTTGGTGGGAGCAAGTAAACTCAGATTACCTCAAATGGAGGCAGTGATGATGTTTCAATTCATAAGTGCATCTCTTTGGGGTTTTCTTGGTTCTGTGGTATCATCTCTTACATTTTGTCAATAATATTACTGTTGCATTTTGATGTTAAGAGACACATGTATCTTGTGGTAAAAAAAACAAATGAAAGCACCAGTCAACTAATAACATGCAAATAGCTTGCATGCAATCTGGTGGTAAGCAATGTGTGAAGTACCAATGAAACTACGACCCATGACACCCCCTATATAAGGTGTTCTATGTCTGCCATTCATAGCATTCCTACAAGCTGGAGAAGGACACAAGGCATAGAGCAGTAGGTAAGAGCCCATTATTGGGGAAACAGTGTTTTAACTTGTGTCACTATTATTACTTTAACTTTAGCACTGACTTGTCTTTTAAATTCAGTAAGTGCTACTTGTTGGGGTAGTTTTATTTGACTAGTGCACCTAACAAGAACTCAATCATGGCGGTTATAACAAGCATGAAACAAGAAGGATCTGTGTAAACAAATTCAGATTACCTCTAATGGAGACATTGATGATCTTTAAATTCATAAGTGCTTCCCTTTGGGGTTATCTTGGTTCTGTATATTCATCTACCATATTATCCTCTGTCACTAGTATTACTTTGACTTTAGCACTGACTTGTTCTTTAAATACAGTAAGTGCTACTTGTTGGGGTAGTTTTATTTGACCAGTGCACCTAACAAGAACTCAATCATGATGGTTGGAAACTCAATTTAACTATGATTGTTTTATGTCACTATTATTACTTTGACTTTAGCACCGACTTGTCCTTTAACTACAGTAAGTGCTACTTGTTGGGGTAGTTTTATTTGACTAGTGCACCTAACAAGAACTCAATCATGGCGGTTATAACAAGCATGAAACAAGAAGGATCTGTGTAAACAAATTAAGATTACCTCTAATGGAGACATTGATGATCTTTAAATTCATAAGTGCTTCCCTTTGGGGTTATCTTGGTTCTGTGGTATCATCTCTTACATTTTGTCAATAATATTACTGTTGCATTTTGATGTTAAGAGACACATGTATCTTGTGGTAAAAAAACCAAATGAAAGCACCAGTCAACTAATAACATGCAAATAGCTTGCATGCAATCTGGTGGTAAGCAATGTGTGAAGTACCAATGAAACTACGACCCATGACACCCCCTATATAAGGTGTTCTATGTCTGCCATTCATAGCATTCCTACAAGCTGGAGAAGGACACAAGGCATAGAGCAGTAGGTAAGAGCCCATTATTGGGGAAACAGTGTTTTAACTTGTGTCACTATTATTACTTTAACTTTGGCACTGACTTGTCTTTTAAATTCAGTAAGTGCTACTTGTTGGAGTAGTTTTAATTGACTGGTGCACATACACTATTGATGGAAATAAACACTGATTAACTCATTATAGCATAGAAGAGTTAACTCATGCACACAAAAATAGCTCCACCTCGATGGAAGCAACAAACTCAGATGTGGTTGAAAGTTGGTGGGAGCAATTAAACTCAGATTACCTCAAATGGAGGCAGTGATGATGTTTCAATTCATAAGTGCATCTCTTTGGGGTTGTCTTGGTTCTGTATATTCATCTACCATATTATCCTCTGTCACTAGTATTACTTTGACTTTAGCACTGACTTGTTCTTTAAATACAGTAAGTGCTACTTGTTGGGGTAGTTTTATTTGACCAGTGCACCTAACAAGAACTCAATCATGATGGTTGGAAACTCAATTTAACTATGATTGTTTTATGTCACTATTATTACTTTGACTTTAGCACCGACTTGTCCTTTAACTACAGTAAGTGCTACTTGTTGGGGTAGTTTTATTTGACTAGTGCACCTAACAAGAACTCAATCATGGCGGTTATAACAAGCATGAAACAAGAAGGATCTGTGTAAACAAATTAAGATTACCTCTAATGGAGACATTGATGATCTTTAAATTCATAAGTGCTTCCCTTTGGGGTTATCTTGGTTCTGTATATTCATCTACCATATTATCCTCTGTCACTAGTATTACTTTGACTTTAGCACTGACTTGTTCTTTAAATACAGTAAGTGCTACTTGTTGGGGTAGTTTTATTTGACCAGTGCACCTAACAAGAACTCAATCATGATGGTTGGAAACTCAATTTAACTATGATTGTTTTATGTCACTATTATTACTTTGACTTTAGCACCGACTTGTCCTTTAACTACAGTAAGTGCTGTCAAAGATATTTTTAGAACTCATAATCAGAGTCATACACAGGGCAGAGAGTGGCATGAAACAATGATACTTTTTAATACAAGGGATCACGAGCCCAGGGAGACTGCACGCATGCAAGCCTCCTGAGCCCTTTACATTGCTCTCCTTTATACTCACATGAGAGCAGAGAATACATTGAAGGTGTGGTCAGTAGTGGTCAAACATGGTCAGACATTGGTCTCCTGTAAGAATAGGTCCTCTGACGGACAACCAACAGGTGGATAGTATTCTCATTTCAAAACTTCTCTTACATTCCATCCTTTTAGTTTTTTGTCAATGAATCTGAATATTAATTTATATGAATATGAATATTAATTGACACCAAAGAACATGAAATACTATACTCTATGCAAATTTACTACAAAAAGATGACTTTCATATATGGACTATATCCTGGAATGAGCAAGGTTTACATTCAAGTGTATCCAATGTCACACGATCATTTGTTTTATTACACTCAGGACACTTCTGATGGCTGGTAGGGGCGAAAACCCATTCTCTTGGGCGAAAATTCCAATCCTACGATCCTCGATTTGTCTTTTGTGAGCGATCACTTCATATAGCCAGCACTTCAAGTGTATAGTGGTTGCATGGTTTTCCTCCACACAAATGTTCGTTGTGTCACAAGTTGTAGCTTCATGGCATCTAGTCTTTTTCCCCATGGTTGGCACAGCATTCCTTCTTTATCTGGCTCTCCTCACATCTGTCACTGGGGGGTGACCGGGGTTGAATGTGAGTGGGCCTTCGGCCTTGGGAGCCTTGTAGGATGGACATGATGATGTGACTTCACGCATGGGTGTCACTAGCCCATGTGACATATTTATATCTGTCAGGTTCCTCAGAACTATAGAGGGGAAAAAAACACCTTGTGCACATTATTTGTTCACTTGAATTATTCCCACCATGATTAAAAAGGTGGTTATATAGAATTCATTTCATTATTATTCTTTATTTTTACATTAATTGTTTTCATAAAACAGTAGACTAATGTCAATGTATATGTATATTTACCCAACATACAAACCCAGATTGCGTTCTCCTTGTTTCCATTTGGGTTTTTTTCCCTTTTTTTAAACACATCTCCTGATATGTTTCTCTGGATTTCAGAGCTGGAAAAAACAAAACAAACCCTACACTCTATACTAAAACATTTGTTCTCTAAATTTCTCAGATGGTAATTCCTAATTATTTAAGACCTATCTTGATCATGGTTGTCCAATTTCTGGTTAAAACTCTCCTTTATAGTTATTAACTTTATAGACATGTTGCACATTGTTGAATCTTTACACAGTATTTCATCAGATTATTACACTATACTTCTAGTTCAGTATGCCAATCCGAATATTTCAATAATGTCTGAGATCTGTAACACATTCGTGTCTCTTTTGTGGGATTGGTTTCTTACCTTGTCGACGTAATGTGTTAGACAGATACTCATTTCTCCCTTGTAATGTCCTCCTGCAATTGCATTTTTTTATCACAATACCACAAACTCTTCCTAGACAAGTTAATCTAAGGTTTTAGTGAGTTAGTCAATATTACCATATTAACCATGCCGTGCACAATGGGAAAAAGATAATATTCATTAAATTGTCACACATTTAGAGCCATCTCTGATTGTTACATCAGCCATCCTCGCCACCCAGGAACAATTGAATTAACAGTGACTTCCTGGAAAGTAGGAAAGAACAATTTCCATTACATTACAATGATTTTACCTAAAGATAACATGTTATACATAGTGATACATTTTACATTTTAACACTTATAAGCCTATTCAATAAACATCACACACCACACAAACATACCCGGGTCATTCATCCTTGATCACACTCATAGCTAACTCATGTGGCCTAACCAATAGGACAGTACTTGACCTCAGTCACAGACTCAGCTTACTTTTTGGCCAGGTGCCATTGACACCAACAAAACCAACTCCCCAAGTTAATGTTGCTGTTTACTAATTACTCATGTACAAAGCTACAAATAAATCAAACATGATGAATTATTTCACTAGTCACTCCAATTTACTTACAAATAATTAAAATATTTACAAATACTTAAAATGAACTAAATTTAAATGTTCCACTGCCTATCAAATTAATTAAATTACCTATATGTTCCAATACCTATCAAATGAATCAAATTACCTAGCCTATGCAATGAATTAAATTAGCCTATGCGTTCCCCCCCTGTGAGCATTTATTTCTGATTCAGACAGAGAGAACTGCTCACAATCGCTAGGGTAAATATTATCAAGCTATTTAAAACACCACCAACTTATTACCACTAACTGTAACTTTCTCCTTATTTTCCACTCTGGGAATGGCCTCAGACTGTCAGTTTACATGACAGTGTGAAGGAGTCAAGTCAGCTGTTTGATTGACAGCTGCATGACTCGGACTGAACACATTGGTGAGGAAAGACACTCAATGGACATATAATATATACACAATAATGCATAAACGTATCTGGCCCTGTAGTTGGGATCTGCTTTTTCTAAAGATCCTGTCCTTTCAATGGATATATAATATATACACAATAATGCATAAACGTATCTGGCCCTATAGTTGGGATCTGCTTTTTCTAAAGATCCTGTCCTTTCTACCGACGCACTCAATTCTGAGCGAGTTTCAATAAGCTAAAATGGGCCATTCCTAGATTATACATCATGCTGGAAAGGTACGGCCTTATCCGCCTCTAATGGCATGCCCAGGATCTGGTCATCCCACCTTAATGGGATGTTTAAAACATATTTAGGACTGCCGTTAAGCCGATACTGTTAATTTACATAATTCTTTCCCTAACTTCAAATAAACTCATCTCACATTATCTAGAAAACAACAAATCGGAAAGATAACATCTAGGAATAAATTCAGAAAAATCAACAAAATATAATATAATGTAGATTTGGTGGTTTTTTAACTGTTAAATCTCGCTTATTGAAAATAGCTGATCTACAAGTTCCCTCCCGTAGATCAGACCTGCAGGCCAAAATACAAAATACTTACTAAAACCGGATTGCCTCCACCCCCCTCATTTGCGTAAATCATCAACTCACTCAAGATCATCAACTTTACAAGACTTTACAAATCTACAAGATTGCAACCTCACAGCTTGACACAGTGGGCCCAAAATTGGTAAAATTGGTACAAGTCGAGGGCCGGACTGTGTTTCAACACACGGCCCATCTTTGGGGAGAGGGGTAGCTGAAAGTTGACCACAAGTGATATACTTTCACTGCTGATCAATAGTGAAGAGAAGACGCATGATTGCGCTTGTGGGCCCTCGATACGTGACAATGCACTCGCAGTGCATTGTGGGACTTGTAATATTATGGTGGTCCATGCAATATACCACAGGCCCAGTTCTAATACTAATTAAATATCATCCTACGGCCCAGAGATTATTCCTTCATGGGCCTAATTTGGCCCCGGGCCTTGAGTTTGAGGCCTACAGGGAGCCATGGTCAACAACCTGGTCAATGCTGTCACGATGTCACAACGAAAGTTGTAAAATTGACACCGTTAATGACACCAAAAGACTTTGCACACACTCATGTGGGTTGTGAAAGTTGGCACCTCTAATGTTCTCATTGATAAAATAATAATGCTAGTATTTACATGACTCGTAACTTGCATAAACCATAACTTCCAACTAGCAAGTAGAAAATACAAAAACCACACCTGCGAAATGAGGGGTGTTCTATTGTACATCATCATAAATGGCCATTTACTGCTTTCTATATAGATAATATAAGTGATATTATCCATAACTAAACCTTTGGCCTCCTGGGACAAATTATATGATCAGCTAGACACCCAATTAAAATTGAGCCTCATAGCTTATCCTACAAATGTGTATGTGTCTTAATGAACTGATCAGCATGCTTGCTGCCTTCTGTTATGGCATAGAAAAATCCCTGTCTAACACAAGGATGCAAGCTGGAAGTGACAACTGTTTGCACCCCTTCTTGGGATATTTTGCAAGTTTATTCTACTTACAAGGACGAAGCTCTCACTTTCAAAATTGACGTTACTAGCATTTGTTGCTACAATTCAAGTATCCAATTGCAGGTATTCTGACCATTGTTTATCCCATAGGGAAACATGACAGTCACAGACTGATTGCAATGCAACAGCGACTGTTAAATCTAACACCTGAGGTGACTTCTAGAACGCCTTGTTGTTGAAGTGGGACTCATAAATCCCTGTGACTTATAAGGAGTCGCATCTTACAGACTGAATCACCGGGGTGTCCAACACGGACACCTGTTACTTAAGTGACATGCTATGAGCCTCTCACGTAATTTAAAACCAGTTACCTAAAAACTAAAACAATGACCAGCTCAGTGGCCTTGTGGACCACTGCTGTCCGCCCTGAGACTGGGAGGTCGCAGCTCGACCCCCGGCCAGGTCAATCAAAGATTCTAAAAATGGGACCCAGTGCCGCCCTGCTTGACACTCAGCATCAAGGGCTGGACCGGGGTTCAATCCCTGCGACATACTAGTGTCATGTCCAGGGGGTGTACTTATACATCAAGCTGCCTCATGCTACAGAAACAGGAGATGGGCTCTTCTATGGGCCTCATGGCTCGGCAAGGCCCCTTAAATAGGAATACTCTAGTCTGCAGATGATTTTAAATCTTTCGTATCCCACAAATGACATATCTCTTAATGTTCTATACCGTTGTACATTCTCTATTTTATTTAAGGGTACAATATCGTTTACGCATTTCTAATCTACCTATACTTAAGTCAATCTGTAGAGTCGAACTTGCCTCTGACTACAGACCACTATTTGCATGTTATATCTGAGTGGCAATTGACCCCTACACAAAATTACATCCCCTTTTTGGGCTGTAGGGGTTTCTGATTTGAGCGTAATCTTATATAGGCCCCTACATTTTTGGTTCCTCTCAAGAAATCATTATGCCTTTTAAACCTATCTGTTCCTTGATATTTATTCACATCAGGATCAATTCACTATGAGAGTAGTGAGTCCTAAAACTTTAATTTCATTGTCTGATTAGATTATTGACTATAGGAAAATGGTATGGTCATATTTACAAGCCAACACTACATACTCCATATTGAATCAAAAGTATATTCCCTAAAAATGTCAAATGTCAGCTAGTGTAAGCCTACTACCAGAAGTACCAGTATATAAAACTATACGGTCACCTCAGCTCACAAGCTCAATGACCCCCCCCCCCCCCCCTTGAAGGAGAGTGTCTTGTTACCTGTGTCTCGAAAGTCGAAACTGCTTAATTTAGGCATGTATCGTAGCGGAAATAGCACACTTGGCTCATAAGCCACTTTTACTCACCCACTCATTGTGAGATCACCGACACACCACCACCACAACCAGCACATCGCCTCAGAGATGCCCAGTGTTCAATCACATGAAAAGAAAAAGACAATCATTAGTTCATCAAGCCCATGGTCCATTGTTCATCTGTCCGAGTGCTCGCTGTCACTCACATGTCCTTGTTCCCAAAATGTCATTTCCTGCCATTTCCTGCCGTGTTGGGCCCCAAACCAACACATGCAGATATTGTTCAGAAATCCAAGTACAGGACAGTCTACTGACTGTGCATGTGGCTTGTATTGACCTCTCTTTAGCAACTGTGCGATGTGATAGGTAGTGTTATCAGTGGTTCAACAATAAACAGGTTACGCAAAAACACAGTACTATTCATTTCTATGTTTGGTAAATCAACTCTGCTAATAAGACTCATGTAAGAGTTCCGCACGTTTCACTTTGGTTCATATAATACCATTACTCAATACTCCAATGTGGTAACTCAAGTTTCTGCTTGTTTATATATGACCAACACAATTCCAATTTCATTATCCCTAATGGATGGACCTATTAGTATATTTAGGTGGGACTGCGTCTCGCGCTCAATTAAATAGTCCCAACCCACATACTTCAGCCCTTCATACATTTTAGCCATGTCGGAATATCTGTCCTACATGGGCACACTTTTGTGAGCTTGTCGATCTGCTAAATTTAAAAGGGTTTCTTAAATATAGCCACAGCCAATATCAATTTACTTAAGTAAGCCTATGTTTGAATTCTACAATTACTTGTTACAGAATATACTTATAGCGATTACGTAATACATCTTAGAAACTTTCTCCTGTAATGCTGTAACACTGAACTTAATTCTAGACTCATTAACACTCACCCAAAAATCCTCCTTGCTTGCCTCATCTCATCTGGTGTGTGGCCACTCAGGACAGCTGCTATGGAGGATGGGGGTGAACACTGCCTATCCTGACAAATGTCCATTTAGCTAAATCTGACCTTAGGTTCCCTGAGGACCTTCTAGTATTTCTCAAAAATGCACAATGATATATTCTGTATAGTAACAAAACAAAACGGGAAATCTCCCAGGAAAAACACACATGGGTTCCTGTCTTGACTAGGTAAAAAATATGATGATAGTTACACACATTACCTTATTCTATATGGAATACTATAATCTACCTATATATATTTTTTTTTTATGCTTAGAGTATAATCTTGCCTATCGATTTAGTCCAAATATAGGAAGCGACAAAGCACAATTACTCTATATATACATACATATATATATACATATACATATATATTATTATTTTTTTCCCCCTTGCCATAGCACTGGAACATTGCTATACTGTCATTACATTTATGATAAGACTAATAGCATACTATATGGCCAAAATAATTAGTTAATCATGTTGCTGTTAGTTAATTACTTTGAATACTTGAATTTTAACCATTTCCTACCTACTGCTCTGCTATCCTGCTTGACACATGCCAACAAGGTTACACTGTTGTCCCTTCACTCTTCGTGGTGACACCATGGACAGTGCTATTCCTGGCTGACTACCAGGAATACATTCTTTATACTCTTTTGTTCAAAATGCCACAACCATACTATAGGATCATGATTGATTTTTACAAAATAGTATTTCCGTTCATCCATATGTAAGTGTACATTCTACATTGCACATTCATACTCAGCTGCTCGAGTCTTACGCACAGAACCTATGAATTAATCTCATACAATTTGCTGTCTCACAATTCTCCTTTGCCCTCCCCGGTGAGCTTGTCGGTCCCACACGGAGAGAAATGAAAGAGAATTTCAATGGACGCTATTTGTATGATATTCCTATACTTGCTCCATCCCATTGACATTTTATTTAGTTTTTTTTTATATAAATGCCTAACAATACAGGCTTCATTTTTCGCTTGCTACTGGACAACGATTTTGATCCTGTTCTATTTTACGGGCTCCGACATCTGTAATTATATTCACTTTACATTACTGCCAACGTATTCATTATATTGTCTGTAATGTGAAAATAATTATTTAAACGTGTAGTTCAATATCACGCCTATTTTCCTTTGTCCCTGTTTTAATGATCGATATGTTACATCGGCATATCGATTATATGCGCAACATAACTATGGACTTCAGTCGATTTATACCGGTTATATACCGATAAAGGACTTCTAACCTACTTATTTATGCCAGTGATATACTGATAAAGAACTTCTATCCTACTTATTTATGCCAGTAATATACTGATAAAGGACTTCTATCCTACTTATTTATGCCAGTGATATACTGATAAAGGACTTCTATCCTACTTATTTATGCCAGTGATTATACTGATAAAGGACTTCTATCCTACTTATTTATGCCAGTGATATACTGATAAAGGACTTCTAGCCTATTTATTTATGCCAGTGATATACTGATAAAGGACTTCTAGCCTATTTATTTATGCCAGTGATATACTGATAAAGGACTTCTAGCCTATTTATTTATGCCAGTGATATACTGATAAAGGACTTCTAGCCTATTTATTTATGCCAGTGATATACTGATAAAGGACTTCTAGCCTATTTATTTATCAAAATACTTGATAAGGGCAATGTCACCCTTGGAGTGGATACTACCACATGGTCTTATAGCCACAAACATATTTATCAAAATACTTGATAAGGGAAATGTCACCCTTGGAGTGGATACTACCACATGGCCTTATAGCCACAAACATATTTATCAAAATACTTGATAAGGGAAATGTCACCCTTGGAGTGGATACTACCACATGGCCTTGAGCCAAAAACATATTTATCAATACAATTGATAAGGGAAATGTCACCCTTTTAAGAATACTAGTATCTTGTATGGTTGTATCTGTAACGACACAGCTTTAAAATACAAAACCCTAAATTAAACATTAAGTCAAACCACTCTTACCCCAAGTCCGTTTTTTGTTATCCCTGTCGATCAGCAACTCAGATTCATATGTACAGCGCTATATCCTGAAAAAGAGAATGCTGACGGACAGTGGAAAAACCCTGCTCACAGCGCCATAATTGTCAAAGATATTTTTAGAACTCATAATCAGAGTCATTAAGAAATACACAGGGCAGAGAGTGGCATGAAACAATGATACTTTTTAATACAAGGGATCACGAGCCCAGGGAGACTGCACGCATGCAAGCCTCCTGAGCCCATCCCATTGACATTTTATTTAGTTTTTTTTTATATAAATGCCTAACAATACAGGCTTCATTTTTCGCTTGCTACTGGACAACGATTTTGATCCTGTTCTATTTTACGGGCTCCGACATCTGTAATTATATTCACTTTACATTACTGCCAACGTATTCATTATATTGTCTGTAATGTGAAAATAATTATTTAAACGTGTAGTTCAATATCACGCCTATTTTCCTTTGTCCCTGTTTTAATGATCGATATGTTACATCGGCATATCGATTATATGCGCAACATAACTATGGACTTCAGTCGATTTATACCGGTTATATACCGATAAAGGACTTCTAACCTACTTATTTATGCCAGTGATATACTGATAAAGAACTTCTATCCTACTTATTTATGCCAGTAATATACTGATAAAGGACTTCTATCCTACTTATTTATGCCAGTGATATACTGATAAAGGACTTCTATCCTACTTATTTATGCCAGTGATTATACTGATAAAGGACTTCTATCCTACTTATTTATGCCAGTGATATACTGATAAAGGACTTCTAGCCTATTTATTTATGCCAGTGATATACTGATAAAGGACTTCTAGCCTATTTATTTATGCCAGTGATATACTGATAAAGGACTTCTAGCCTATTTATTTATGCCAGTGATATACTGATAAAGGACTTCTAGCCTATTTATTTATGCCAGTGATATACTGATAAAGGACTTCTAGCCTATTTATTTATCAAAATACTTGATAAGGGCAATGTCACCCTTGGAGTGGATACTACCACATGGTCTTATAGCCACAAACATATTTATCAAAATACTTGATAAGGGAAATGTCACCCTTGGAGTGGATACTACCACATGGCCTTATAGCCACAAACATATTTATCAAAATACTTGATAAGGGAAATGTCACCCTTGGAGTGGATACTACCACATGGCCTTGAGCCAAAAACATATTTATCAATACAATTGATAAGGGAAATGTCACCCTTTTAAGAATACTAGTATCTTGTATGGTTGTATCTGTAACGACACAGCTTTAAAATACAAAACCCTAAATTAAACATTAAGTCAAACCACTCTTACCCCAAGTCCGTTTTTTGTTATCCCTGTCGATCAGCAACTCAGATTCATATGTACAGCGCTATATCCTGAAAAAGAGAATGCTGACGGACAGTGGAAAAACCCTGCTCACAGCGCCATAATTGTCAAAGATATTTTTAGAACTCATAATCAGAGTCATTAAGAAATACACAGGGCAGAGAGTGGCATGAAACAATGATACTTTTTAATACAAGGGATCACGAGCCCAGGGAGACTGCACGCATGCAAGCCTCCTGAGCCCTTTACATTGCTCTCCTTTATACTCACATGAGAGCAGAGAATACATTGAAGGTGTGGTCAGTAGTGGTCAAACATGGTCAGACATTGGTCTCCTGTAAGAATAGGTCCTCTGACGGACAACCAACAGGTGGATAGTATTCTCATTTCAAAACTTCTCTTACAGTGCTACTTGTTGGGGTAGTTTTATTTGACTAGTGCACCTAACAAGAACTCAATCATGGCGGTTATAACAAGCATGAAACAAGAAGGATCTGTGTAAACAAATTAAGATTACCTCTAATGGAGACATTGATGATCTTTAAATTCATAAGTGCTTCCCTTTGGGGTTATCTTGGTTCTGTGGTATCATCTCTTACATTTTGTCAATAATATTACTGTGGCATTTTGATGTTAAGAGACACATGTATCTTGTGGTAAAAAAAAACAAATGAAAGCACCAGTCAACTAATAAAGACACACACAAAAATAGCTCCACCTCGATGGAAGCAACAAACTCAGATGTGGTTGAAAGTTGGTGGGAGCAAGTAAACTCAGATTACCTCAAATGGAGGCAGTGATGATGTTTCAATTCATAAGTGCATCTCTTTGGGGTTTTCTTGGTTCTGTGGTATCATCTCTTACATTTTGTCAATAATATTACTGTTGCATTTTGATGTTAAGAGACACATGTATCTTGTGGTAAAAAAACCAAATGAAAGCACCAGTCAACTAATAACATGCAAATAGCTTGCATGCAATCTGGTGGTAAGCAATGTGTGAAGTACCAATGAAACTACGACCCATGACACCCCCTATATAAGGTGTTCTATGTCTGCCATTCATAGCATTCCTACAAGCTGGAGAAGGACACAAGGCATAGAGCAGTAGGTAAGAGCCCATTATTGGGGAAACAGTGTTTTAACTTGTGTCACTATTATTACTTTAACTTTAGCACTGACTTGTCTTTTAAATTCAGTAAGTGCTACTTGTTGGAGTAGTTTTATTTGACTGGTGCACATACACTATTGATGGAAATAAACACTGATTAACTCATTATAGCATAGAAGAGTTAACTCATGCACACAAAAATAGCTCCACCTCGATGGAAGCAACAAACTCAGATGTGGTTGAAAGTTGGTGGGAGCAATTAAACTCAGATTACCTCAAATGGAGGCAGTGATGATGTTTCAATTCATAAGTGCATCTCTTTGGGGTTGTCTTGGTTCTGTATATTCATCTACCATATTATCCTCTTAACTATGATTGTTTTATGTCACTATTATTACTTTGACTTTAGCACCGACTTGTCCTTTAACTACAGTAAGTGCTACTTGTTGGGGTAGTTTTATTTGACTAGTGCACCTAACAAGAACTCAATCATGGCGGTTATAACAAGCATGAAACAAGAAGGATCTGTGTAAACAAATTAAGATTACCTCTAATGGAGACATTGATGATCTTTAAATTCATAAGTGCTTCCCTTTGGGGTTATCTTGGTTCTGTGGTATCATCTCTTACATTTTGTCAATAATATTACTGTGTCATTTTGATGTTAAGAGACACATGTATCTTGTGGTAAAAAAAACAAATGAAAGCACCAGTCAACTAATAACATGCAAATGGCTTGCATGCAATCTGGTGGTAAGCAATGTGTGAAGTACCAATGAAACTACGACCCATGACACCCCCTATATAAGGTGTTCTATGTCTGCCATTCATAGCATTCCTACAAGCTGGAGAAGGACACAAGGCATAGAACAGTAGGTAAGAGGCCATTATTGGGGAAACAGTGTTTTAACTTGTGTCACTATTATTACTTTAACTTTAGCACTGACTTGTCTTTTAAATTCAGTAAGTGCTACTTGTTGGAGTAGTTTTAATTGACTGGTGCACATACACTATTGATGGAAATAAACACTGATTAACTCATTATAGCATAGAAGAGTTAACTCATGCACACAAAAATAGCTCCACCTCGATGGAAGCAACAAACTCAGATGTGGTTGAAAGTTGGTGGGAGCAAGTAAACTCAGATTACCTCAAATGGAGGCAGTGATGATGTTTCAATTCATAAGTGCATCTCTTTGGGGTTTTCTTGGTTCTGTATATTCATCTACCATATTATCCTCTGTCACTAGTATTACTTTGACTTTAGCACTGACTTGTTCTTTAAATACAGTAAGTGCTACTTGTTGGGGTAGTTTTATTTGACCAGTGCACCTAACAAGAACTCAATCATGATGTTTGGAAACTCAATTTAACTATGATTGTTTTATGTCACTATTATTACTTTGACTTTAGCACCGACTTGTCCTTTAACTACAGTAAGTGCTACTTGTTGGGGTAGTTTTATTTGACTAGTGCACCTAACAAGAACTCAATCATGGCGGTTATAACAAGCATGAAACAAGAAGGATCTGTGTAAACAAATTAAGATTACCTCTAATGGAGACATTGATGATCTTTAAATTCATAAGTGCTTCCCTTTGGGGTTATCTTGGTTCTGTGGTATCATCTCTTACATTTTGTCAATAATATTACTGTGGCATTTTGATGTTAAGAGACACATGTATCTTGTGGTAAAAAAAAAAAAATGAAAGCACCAGTCAACTAATAAAGACACACAAAAATAGCTCCACCTCGATGGAAGCAACAAACTCAGATGTGGTTGAAAGTTGGTGGGAGCAAGTAAACTCAGATTACCTCAAATGGAGGCAGTGATGATGTTTCAATTCATAAGTGCATCTCTTTGGGGTTTTCTTGGTTCTGTGGTATCATCTCTTACATTTTGTCAATAATATTACTGTTGCATTTTGATGTTAAGAGACACATGTATCTTGTGGTAAAAAAAACAAATGAAAGCACCAGTCAACTAATAACATGCAAATAGCTTGCATGCAATCTGGTGGTAAGCAATGTGTGAAGTACCAATGAAACTACGACCCATGACACCCCCTATATAAGGTGTTCTATGTCTGCCATTCATAGCATTCCTACAAGCTGGAGAAGGACACAAGGCATAGAGCAGTAGGTAAGAGCCCATTATTGGGGAAACAGTGTTTTAACTTGTGTCACTATTATTACTTTAACTTTAGCACTGACTTGTCTTTTAAATTCAGTAAGTGCTACTTGTTGGAGTAGTTTTAATTGACTGGTGCACATACACTATTGATGGAAATAAACACTGATTAACTCATTATAGCATAGAAGAGTTAACTCATGCACACAAAAATAGCTCCACCTCGATGGAAGCAACAAACTCAGATGTGGTTGAAAGTTGGTGGGAGCAAGTAAACTCAGATTACCTCAAATGGAGGGAGTGATGATGTTTCAATTCATAAGTGCATCTCTTTGGGGTTGTCTTGGTTCTGTATATTCATCTACCATATTATCCTCTGTCACTAGTATTACTTTGACTTTAGCACTGACTTGTTCTTTAAATACAGTAAGTGCTACTTGTTGGGGTAGTTTTATTTGACCAGTGCACCTAACAAGAACTCAATCATGATGGTTGGAAACTCAATTTAACTATGATTGTTTTATGTCACTATTATTACTTTGACTTTAGCACCGACTTGTCCTTTAACTACAGTAAGTGCTACTTGTTGGGGTAGTTTTATTTGACTAGTGCACCTAACAAGAACTCAATCATGGCGGTTATAACAAGCATGAAACAAGAAGGATCTGTGTAAACAAATTAAGATTACCTCTAATGGAGACATTGATGATCTTTAAATTCATAAGTGCTTCCCTTTGGGGTTATCTTGGTTCTGTGGTATCATCTCTTACATTTTGTCAATAATATTACTGTTGCATTTTGATGTTAAGAGACACATGTATCTTGTGGTAAAAAAACCAAATGAAAGCACCAGTCAACTAATAACATGCAAATAGCTTGCATGCAATCTGGTGGTAAGCAATGTGTGAAGTACCAATGAAACTACGACCCATGACACCCCCTATATAAGGTGTTCTATGTCTGCCATTCATAGCATTCCTACAAGCTGGAGAAGGACACAAGGCATAGAGCAGTAGGTAAGAGCCCATTATTGGGGAAACAGTGTTTTAACTTGTGTCACTATTATTACTTTAACTTTGGCACTGACTTGTCTTTTAAATTCAGTAAGTGCTACTTGTTGGAGTAGTTTTAATTGACTGGTGCACATACACTATTGATGGAAATAAACACTGATTAACTCATTATAGCATAGAAGAGTTAACTCATGCACACAAAAATAGCTCCACCTCGATGGAAGCAACAAACTCAGATGTGGTTGAAAGTTGGTGGGAGCAATTAAACTCAGATTACCTCAAATGGAGGCAGTGATGATGTTTCAATTCATAAGTGCATCTCTTTGGGGTTGTCTTGGTTCTGTATATTCATCTACCATATTATCCTCTGTCACTAGTATTACTTTGACTTTAGCACTGACTTGTTCTTTAAATACAGTAAGTGCTACTTGTTGGGGTAGTTTTATTTGACCAGTGCACCTAACAAGAACTCAATCATGATGGTTGGAAACTCAATTTAACTATGATTGTTTTATGTCACTATTATTACTTTGACTTTAGCACCGACTTGTCCTTTAACTACAGTAAGTGCTACTTGTTGGGGTAGTTTTATTTGACTAGTGCACCTAACAAGAACTCAATCATGGCGGTTATAACAAGCATGAAACAAGAAGGATCTGTGTAAACAAATTAAGATTACCTCTAATGGAGACATTGATGATCTTTAAATTCATAAGTGCTTCCCTTTGGGGTTATCTTGGTTCTGTGGTATCATCTCTTACATTTTGTCAATAATATTACTGTGGCATTTTGATGTTAAGAGACACATGTATCTTGTGGTAAAAAAAAAAAAATGAAAGCACCAGTCAACTAATAAAGACACACAAAAATAGCTCCACCTCGATGGAAGCAACAAACTCAGATGTGGTTGAAAGTTGGTGGGAGCAAGTAAACTCAGATTACCTCAAATGGAGGCAGTGATGATGTTTCAATTCATAAGTGCATCTCTTTGGGGTTTTCTTGGTTCTGTGGTATCATCTCTTACATTTTGTCAATAATATTACTGTTGCATTTTGATGTTAAGAGACACATGTATCTTGTGGTAAAAAAAACAAATGAAAGCACCAGTCAACTAATAACATGCAAATAGCTTGCATGCAATCTGGTGGTAAGCAATGTGTGAAGTACCAATGAAACTACGACCCATGACACCCCCTATATAAGGTGTTCTATGTCTGCCATTCATAGCATTCCTACAAGCTGGAGAAGGACACAAGGCATAGAGCAGTAGGTAAGAGCCCATTATTGGGGAAACAGTGTTTTAACTTGTGTCACTATTATTACTTTAACTTTAGCACTGACTTGTCTTTTAAATTCAGTAAGTGCTACTTGTTGGAGTAGTTTTAATTGACTGGTGCACATACACTATTGATGGAAATAAACACTGATTAACTCATTATAGCATAGAAGAGTTAACTCATGCACACAAAAATAGCTCCACCTCGATGGAAGCAACAAACTCAGATGTGGTTGAAAGTTGGTGGGAGCAAGTAAACTCAGATTACCTCAAATGGAGGGAGTGATGATGTTTCAATTCATAAGTGCATCTCTTTGGGGTTGTCTTGGTTCTGTATATTCATCTACCATATTATCCTCTGTCACTAGTATTACTTTGACTTTAGCACTGACTTGTTCTTTAAATACAGTAAGTGCTACTTGTTGGGGTAGTTTTATTTGACCAGTGCACCTAACAAGAACTCAATCATGATGGTTGGAAACTCAATTTAACTATGATTGTTTTATGTCACTATTATTACTTTGACTTTAGCACCGACTTGTCCTTTAACTACAGTAAGTGCTACTTGTTGGGGTAGTTTTATTTGACTAGTGCACCTAACAAGAACTCAATCATGGCGGTTATAACAAGCATGAAACAAGAAGGATCTGTGTAAACAAATTAAGATTACCTCTAATGGAGACATTGATGATCTTTAAATTCATAAGTGCTTCCCTTTGGGGTTATCTTGGTTCTGTGGTATCATCTCTTACATTTTGTCAATAATATTACTGTTGCATTTTGATGTTAAGAGACACATGTATCTTGTGGTAAAAAAACCAAATGAAAGCACCAGTCAACTAATAACATGCAAATAGCTTGCATGCAATCTGGTGGTAAGCAATGTGTGAAGTACCAATGAAACTACGACCCATGACACCCCCTATATAAGGTGTTCTATGTCTGCCATTCATAGCATTCCTACAAGCTGGAGAAGGACACAAGGCATAGAGCAGTAGGTAAGAGCCCATTATTGGGGAAACAGTGTTTTAACTTGTGTCACTATTATTACTTTAACTTTGGCACTGACTTGTCTTTTAAATTCAGTAAGTGCTACTTGTTGGAGTAGTTTTAATTGACTGGTGCACATACACTATTGATGGAAATAAACACTGATTAACTCATTATAGCATAGAAGAGTTAACTCATGCACACAAAAATAGCTCCACCTCGATGGAAGCAACAAACTCAGATGTGGTTGAAAGTTGGTGGGAGCAATTAAACTCAGATTACCTCAAATGGAGGCAGTGATGATGTTTCAATTCATAAGTGCATCTCTTTGGGGTTGTCTTGGTTCTGTATATTCATCTACCATATTATCCTCTGTCACTAGTATTACTTTGACTTTAGCACTGACTTGTTCTTTAAATACAGTAAGTGCTACTTGTTGGGGTAGTTTTATTTGACCAGTGCACCTAACAAGAACTCAATCATGATGGTTGGAAACTCAATTTAACTATGATTGTTTTATGTCACTATTATTACTTTGACTTTAGCACCGACTTGTCCTTTAACTACAGTAAGTGCTACTTGTTGGGGTAGTTTTATTTGACTAGTGCACCTAACAAGAACTCAATCATGGCGGTTATAACAAGCATGAAACAAGAAGGATCTGTGTAAACAAATTAAGATTACCTCTAATGGAGACATTGATGATCTTTAAATTCATAAGTGCTTCCCTTTGGGGTTATCTTGGTTCTGTGGTATCATCTCTTACATTTTGTCAATAATATTACTGTGGCATTTTGATGTTAAGAGACACATGTATCTTGTGGTAAAAAAAAACAAATGAAAGCACCAGTCAACTAATAAAGACACACACAAAAATAGCTCCACCTCGATGGAAGCAACAAACTCAGATGTGGTTGAAAGTTGGTGGGAGCAAGTAAACTCAGATTACCTCAAATGGAGGCAGTGATGATGTTTCAATTCATAAGTGCATCTCTTTGGGGTTTTCTTGGTTCTGTGGTATCATCTCTTACATTTTGTCAATAATATTACTGTTGCATTTTGATGTTAAGAGACACATGTATCTTGTGGTAAAAAAAACAAATGAAAGCACCAGTCAACTAATAACATGCAAATAGCTTGCATGCAATCTGGTGGTAAGCAATGTGTGAAGTACCAATGAAACTACGACCCATGACACCCCCTATATAAGGTGTTCTATGTCTGCCATTCATAGCATTCCTACAAGCTGGAGAAGGACACAAGGCATAGAGCAGTAGGTAAGAGCCCATTATTGGGGAAACAGTGTTTTAACTTGTGTCACTATTATTACTTTAACTTTAGCACTGACTTGTCTTTTAAATTCAGTAAGTGCTACTTGTTGGGGTAGTTTTATTTGACTAGTGCACCTAACAAGAACTCAATCATGGCGGTTATAACAAGCATGAAACAAGAAGGATCTGTGTAAACAAATTCAGATTACCTCTAATGGAGACATTGATGATCTTTAAATTCATAAGTGCTTCCCTTTGGGGTTATCTTGGTTCTGTGGTATCATCTCTTACAATTTGTCAATAATATTACTGTTGCATTTTGATGTTAAGAGACACATGTATCTTGTGGTAAAAAAAACCAAATGAAAGCACCAGTCAACTAATAACATGCAAATAGCTTGCATGCAATCTGGTGGTAAGCAATGTGTGAAGTACCAATGAAACTACGACCCATGACACCCCCTATATAAGGTGTTCTATGTCTGCCATTCATAGCATTCCTACAAGCTGGAGAAGGACACAAGGCATAGAGCAGTAGGTAAGAGCCCATTATTGGGGAAACAGTGTTTTAACTTGTGTCACTATTATTACTTTAACTTTAGCACTGACTTGTCTTTTAAATTCAGTAAGTGCTACTTGTTGGAGTAGTTTTATTTGACTGGTGCACATACACTATTGATGGAAATAAACACTGATTAACTCATTATAGCATAGAAGAGTTAACTCATGCACACAAAAATAGCTCCACCTCGATGGAAGCAACAAACTCAGATGTGGTTGAAAGTTGGTGGGAGCAATTAAACTCAGATTACCTCAAATGGAGGCAGTGATGATGTTTCAATTCATAAGTGCTTCCCTTTGGGGTTATCTTGGTTCTGTGGTATCATCTCTTACATTTTGTCAATAATATTACTGTGTCATTTTGATGTTAAGAGACACATGTATCTTGTGGTAAAAAAAACAAATGAAAGCACCAGTCAACTAATAACATGCAAATGGCTTGCATGCAATCTGGTGGTAAGCAATGTGTGAAGTACCAATGAAACTACGACCCATGACACCCCCTATATAAGGTGTTCTATGTCTGCCATTCATAGCATTCCTACAAGCTGGAGAAGGACACAAGGCATAGAACAGTAGGTAAGAGGCCATTATTGGGGAAACAGTGTTTTAACTTGTGTCACTATTATTACTTTAACTTTAGCACTGACTTGTCTTTTAAATTCAGTAAGTGCTACTTGTTGGAGTAGTTTTAATTGACTGGTGCACATACACTATTGATGGAAATAAACACTGATTAACTCATTATAGCATAGAAGAGTTAACTCATGCACACAAAAATAGCTCCACCTCGATGGAAGCAACAAACTCAGATGTGGTTGAAAGTTGGTGGGAGCAAGTAAACTCAGATTACCTCAAATGGAGGCAGTGATGATGTTTCAATTCATAAGTGCATCTCTTTGGGGTTTTCTTGGTTCTGTATATTCATCTACCATATTATCCTCTGTCACTAGTATTACTTTGACTTTAGCACTGACTTGTTCTTTAAATACAGTAAGTGCTACTTGTTGGGGTAGTTTTATTTGACCAGTGCACCTAACAAGAACTCAATCATGATGTTTGGAAACTCAATTTAACTATGATTGTTTTATGTCACTATTATTACTTTGACTTTAGCACCGACTTGTCCTTTAACTACAGTAAGTGCTACTTGTTGGGGTAGTTTTATTTGACTAGTGCACCTAACAAGAACTCAATCATGGCGGTTATAACAAGCATGAAACAAGAAGGATCTGTGTAAACAAATTAAGATTACCTCTAATGGAGACATTGATGATCTTTAAATTCATAAGTGCTTCCCTTTGGGGTTATCTTGGTTCTGTGGTATCATCTCTTACATTTTGTCAATAATATTACTGTGGCATTTTGATGTTAAGAGACACATGTATCTTGTGGTAAAAAAAAAAAAATGAAAGCACCAGTCAACTAATAAAGACACACAAAAATAGCTCCACCTCGATGGAAGCAACAAACTCAGATGTGGTTGAAAGTTGGTGGGAGCAAGTAAACTCAGATTACCTCAAATGGAGGCAGTGATGATGTTTCAATTCATAAGTGCATCTCTTTGGGGTTTTCTTGGTTCTGTGGTATCATCTCTTACATTTTGTCAATAATATTACTGTTGCATTTTGATGTTAAGAGACACATGTATCTTGTGGTAAAAAAAACAAATGAAAGCACCAGTCAACTAATAACATGCAAATAGCTTGCATGCAATCTGGTGGTAAGCAATGTGTGAAGTACCAATGAAACTACGACCCATGACACCCCCTATATAAGGTGTTCTATGTCTGCCATTCATAGCATTCCTACAAGCTGGAGAAGGACACAAGGCATAGAGCAGTAGGTAAGAGCCCATTATTGGGGAAACAGTGTTTTAACTTGTGTCACTATTATTACTTTAACTTTAGCACTGACTTGTCTTTTAAATTCAGTAAGTGCTACTTGTTGGAGTAGTTTTAATTGACTGGTGCACATACACTATTGATGGAAATAAACACTGATTAACTCATTATAGCATAGAAGAGTTAACTCATGCACACAAAAATAGCTCCACCTCGATGGAAGCAACAAACTCAGATGTGGTTGAAAGTTGGTGGGAGCAAGTAAACTCAGATTACCTCAAATGGAGGGAGTGATGATGTTTCAATTCATAAGTGCATCTCTTTGGGGTTGTCTTGGTTCTGTATATTCATCTACCATATTATCCTCTGTCACTAGTATTACTTTGACTTTAGCACTGACTTGTTCTTTAAATACAGTAAGTGCTACTTGTTGGGGTAGTTTTATTTGACCAGTGCACCTAACAAGAACTCAATCATGATGGTTGGAAACTCAATTTAACTATGATTGTTTTATGTCACTATTATTACTTTGACTTTAGCACCGACTTGTCCTTTAACTACAGTAAGTGCTACTTGTTGGGGTAGTTTTATTTGACTAGTGCACCTAACAAGAACTCAATCATGGCGGTTATAACAAGCATGAAACAAGAAGGATCTGTGTAAACAAATTAAGATTACCTCTAATGGAGACATTGATGATCTTTAAATTCATAAGTGCTTCCCTTTGGGGTTATCTTGGTTCTGTGGTATCATCTCTTACATTTTGTCAATAATATTACTGTTGCATTTTGATGTTAAGAGACACATGTATCTTGTGGTAAAAAAACCAAATGAAAGCACCAGTCAACTAATAACATGCAAATAGCTTGCATGCAATCTGGTGGTAAGCAATGTGTGAAGTACCAATGAAACTACGACCCATGACACCCCCTATATAAGGTGTTCTATGTCTGCCATTCATAGCATTCCTACAAGCTGGAGAAGGACACAAGGCATAGAGCAGTAGGTAAGAGCCCATTATTGGGGAAACAGTGTTTTAACTTGTGTCACTATTATTACTTTAACTTTGGCACTGACTTGTCTTTTAAATTCAGTAAGTGCTACTTGTTGGAGTAGTTTTAATTGACTGGTGCACATACACTATTGATGGAAATAAACACTGATTAACTCATTATAGCATAGAAGAGTTAACTCATGCACACAAAAATAGCTCCACCTCGATGGAAGCAACAAACTCAGATGTGGTTGAAAGTTGGTGGGAGCAATTAAACTCAGATTACCTCAAATGGAGGCAGTGATGATGTTTCAATTCATAAGTGCATCTCTTTGGGGTTGTCTTGGTTCTGTATATTCATCTACCATATTATCCTCTGTCACTAGTATTACTTTGACTTTAGCACTGACTTGTTCTTTAAATACAGTAAGTGCTACTTGTTGGGGTAGTTTTATTTGACCAGTGCACCTAACAAGAACTCAATCATGATGGTTGGAAACTCAATTTAACTATGATTGTTTTATGTCACTATTATTACTTTGACTTTAGCACCGACTTGTCCTTTAACTACAGTAAGTGCTACTTGTTGGGGTAGTTTTATTTGACTAGTGCACCTAACAAGAACTCAATCATGGCGGTTATAACAAGCATGAAACAAGAAGGATCTGTGTAAACAAATTAAGATTACCTCTAATGGAGACATTGATGATCTTTAAATTCATAAGTGCTTCCCTTTGGGGTTATCTTGGTTCTGTGGTATCATCTCTTACATTTTGTCAATAATATTACTGTTGCATTTTGATGTTAAGAGACACATGTATCTTGTGGTAAAAAAACCAAATGAAAGCACCAGTCAACTAATAACATGCAAATAGCTTGCATGCAATCTGGTGGTAAGCAATGTGTGAAGTACCAATGAAACTACGACCCATGACACCCCCTATATAAGGTGTTCTATGTCTGCCATTCATAGCATTCCTACAAGCTGGAGAAGGACACAAGGCATAGAGCAGTAGGTAAGAGCCCATTATTGGGGAAACAGTGTTTTAACTTGTGTCACTATTATTACTTTAACTTTGGCACTGACTTGTCTTTTAAATTCAGTAAGTGCTACTTGTTGGAGTAGTTTTAATTGACTGGTGCACATACACTATTGATGGAAATAAACACTGATTAACTCATTATAGCATAGAAGAGTTAACTCATGCACACAAAAATAGCTCCACCTCGATGGAAGCAACAAACTCAGATGTGGTTGAAAGTTGGTGGGAGCAATTAAACTCAGATTACCTCAAATGGAGGCAGTGATGATGTTTCAATTCATAAGTGCATCTCTTTGGGGTTGTCTTGGTTCTGTATATTCATCTACCATATTATCCTCTGTCACTAGTATTACTTTGACTTTAGCACTGACTTGTTCTTTAAATACAGTAAGTGCTACTTGTTGGGGTAGTTTTATTTGACCAGTGCACCTAACAAGAACTCAATCATGATGGTTGGAAACTCAATTTAACTATGATTGTTTTATGTCACTATTATTACTTTGACTTTAGCACCGACTTGTCCTTTAACTACAGTAAGTGCTACTTGTTGGGGTAGTTTTATTTGACTAGTGCACCTAACAAGAACTCAATCATGGCGGTTATAACAAGCATGAAACAAGAAGGATCTGTGTAAACAAATTAAGATTACCTCTAATGGAGACATTGATGATCTTTAAATTCATAAGTGCTTCCCTTTGGGGTTATCTTGGTTCTGTGGTATCATCTCTTACATTTTGTCAATAATATTACTGTGGCATTTTGATGTTAAGAGACACATGTATCTTGTGGTAAAAAAAAACAAATGAAAGCACCAGTCAACTAATAAAGACACACACAAAAATAGCTCCACCTCGATGGAAGCAACAAACTCAGATGTGGTTGAAAGTTGGTGGGAGCAAGTAAACTCAGATTACCTCAAATGGAGGCAGTGATGATGTTTCAATTCATAAGTGCATCTCTTTGGGGTTTTCTTGGTTCTGTGGTATCATCTCTTACATTTTGTCAATAATATTACTGTTGCATTTTGATGTTAAGAGACACATGTATCTTGTGGTAAAAAAAACAAATGAAAGCACCAGTCAACTAATAACATGCAAATAGCTTGCATGCAATCTGGTGGTAAGCAATGTGTGAAGTACCAATGAAACTACGACCCATGACACCCCCTATATAAGGTGTTCTATGTCTGCCATTCATAGCATTCCTACAAGCTGGAGAAGGACACAAGGCATAGAGCAGTAGGTAAGAGCCCATTATTGGGGAAACAGTGTTTTAACTTGTGTCACTATTATTACTTTAACTTTAGCACTGACTTGTCTTTTAAATTCAGTAAGTGCTACTTGTTGGGGTAGTTTTATTTGACTAGTGCACCTAACAAGAACTCAATCATGGCGGTTATAACAAGCATGAAACAAGAAGGATCTGTGTAAACAAATTCAGATTACCTCTAATGGAGACATTGATGATCTTTAAATTCATAAGTGCTTCCCTTTGGGGTTATCTTGGTTCTGTGGTATCATCTCTTACAATTTGTCAATAATATTACTGTTGCATTTTGATGTTAAGAGACACATGTATCTTGTGGTAAAAAAACCCAAATGAAAGCACCAGTCAACTAATAACATGCAAATAGCTTGCATGCAATCTGGTGGTAAGCGATGTGTGAAGTACCAATGAAACTACGACCCATGACACCCCCTATATAAGGTGTTCTATGTCTGCCATTCATAGCATTCCTACAAGCTGGAGAAGGACACAAGGCATAGAGCAGTAGGTAAGAGCCCATTATTGGGGAAACAGTGTTTTAACTTGTGTCACTATTATTACTTTAACTTTAGCACTGACTTGTCTTTTAAATTCAGTAAGTGCTACTTGTTGGAGTAGTTTTATTTGACTGGTGCACATACACTATTGATGGAAATAAACACTGATTAACTCATTATAGCATAGAAGAGTTAACTCATGCACACAAAAATAGCTCCACCTCGATGGAAGCAACAAACTCAGATGTGGTTGAAAGTTGGTGGGAGCAATTAAACTCAGATTACCTCAAATGGAGGCAGTGATGATGTTTCAATTCATAAGTGCATCTCTTTGGGGTTGTCTTGGTTCTGTATATTCATCTACCATATTATCCTCTTAACTATGATTGTTTTATGTCACTATTATTACTTTGACTTTAGCACCGACTTGTCCTTTAACTACAGTAAGTGCTACTTGTTGGGGTAGTTTTATTTGACTAGTGCACCTAACAAGAACTCAATCATGGCGGTTATAACAAGCATGAAACAAGAAGGATCTGTGTAAACAAATTAAGATTACCTCTAATGGAGACATTGATGATCTTTAAATTCATAAGTGCTTCCCTTTGGGGTTATCTTGGTTCTGTGGTATCATCTCTTACATTTTGTCAATAATATTACTGTGTCATTTTGATGTTAAGAGACACATGTATCTTGTGGTAAAAAAAACAAATGAAAGCACCAGTCAACTAATAACATGCAAATGGCTTGCATGCAATCTGGTGGTAAGCAATGTGTGAAGTACCAATGAAACTACGACCCATGACACCCCCTATATAAGGTGTTCTATGTCTGCCATTCATAGCATTCCTACAAGCTGGAGAAGGACACAAGGCATAGAACAGTAGGTAAGAGGCCATTATTGGGGAAACAGTGTTTTAACTTGTGTCACTATTATTACTTTAACTTTAGCACTGACTTGTCTTTTAAATTCAGTAAGTGCTACTTGTTGGAGTAGTTTTAATTGACTGGTGCACATACACTATTGATGGAAATAAACACTGATTAACTCATTATAGCATAGAAGAGTTAACTCATGCACACAAAAATAGCTCCACCTCGATGGAAGCAACAAACTCAGATGTGGTTGAAAGTTGGTGGGAGCAAGTAAACTCAGATTACCTCAAATGGAGGCAGTGATGATGTTTCAATTCATAAGTGCATCTCTTTGGGGTTTTCTTGGTTCTGTATATTCATCTACCATATTATCCTCTGTCACTAGTATTACTTTGACTTTAGCACTGACTTGTTCTTTAAATACAGTAAGTGCTACTTGTTGGGGTAGTTTTATTTGACCAGTGCACCTAACAAGAACTCAATCATGATGTTTGGAAACTCAATTTAACTATGATTGTTTTATGTCACTATTATTACTTTGACTTTAGCATCGACTTGTCCTTTAACTACAGTAAGTGCTACTTGTTGGGGTAGTTTTATTTGACTAGTGCACCTAACAAGAACTCAATCATGGCGGTTAGAACAAGCATGAAACAAGAAGGATCTGTGTAAACAAATTAAGATTACCTGTAATGGAGACATTGATGATCTTTAAATTCATAAGTGCTTCCCTTTGGGGTTATCTTGGTTCTGTGGTATCATCTCTTACATTTTGTCAATAATATTACTGTGGCATTTTGATGTTAAGAGACACATGTATCTTGTGGTAAAAAAAAAAAAATGAAAGCACCAGTCAACTAATAAAGACACACAAAAATAGCTCCACCTCGATGGAAGCAACAAACTCAGATGTGGTTGAAAGTTGGTGGGAGCAAGTAAACTCAGATTACCTCAAATGGAGGCAGTGATGATGTTTCAATTCATAAGTGCATCTCTTTGGGGTTTTCTTGGTTCTGTGGTATCATCTCTTACATTTTGTCAATAATATTACTGTTGCATTTTGATGTTAAGAGACACATGTATCTTGTGGTAAAAAAAACAAATGAAAGCACCAGTCAACTAATAACATGCAAATAGCTTGCATGCAATCTGGTGGTAAGCAATGTGTGAAGTACCAATGAAACTACGACCCATGACACCCCCTATATAAGGTGTTCTATGTCTGCCATTCATAGCATTCCTACAAGCTGGAGAAGGACACAAGGCATAGAGCAGTAGGTAAGAGCCCATTATTGGGGAAACAGTGTTTTAACTTGTGTCACTATTATTACTTTAACTTTAGCACTGACTTGTCTTTTAAATTCAGTAAGTGCTACTTGTTGGAGTAGTTTTAATTGACTGGTGCACATACACTATTGATGGAAATAAACACTGATTAACTCATTATAGCATAGAAGAGTTAACTCATGCACACAAAAATAGCTCCACCTCGATGGAAGCAACAAACTCAGATGTGGTTGAAAGTTGGTGGGAGCAAGTAAACTCAGATTACCTCAAATGGAGGGAGTGATGATGTTTCAATTCATAAGTGCATCTCTTTGGGGTTGTCTTGGTTCTGTATATTCATCTACCATATTATCCTCTGTCACTAGTATTACTTTGACTTTAGCACTGACTTGTTCTTTAAATACAGTAAGTGCTACTTGTTGGGGTAGTTTTATTTGACCAGTGCACCTAACAAGAACTCAATCATGATGGTTGGAAACTCAATTTAACTATGATTGTTTTATGTCACTATTATTACTTTGACTTTAGCACCGACTTGTCCTTTAACTACAGTAAGTGCTACTTGTTGGGGTAGTTTTATTTGACTAGTGCACCTAACAAGAACTCAATCATGGCGGTTATAACAAGCATGAAACAAGAAGGATCTGTGTAAACAAATTAAGATTACCTCTAATGGAGACATTGATGACCTTTAAATTCATAAGTGCTTCCCTTTGGGGTTATCTTGGTTCTGTGGTATCATCTCTTACATTTTGTCAATAATATTACTGTTGCATTTTGATGTTAAGAGACACATGTATCTTGTGGTAAAAAAACCAAATGAAAGCACCAGTCAACTAATAACATGCAAATAGCTTGCATGCAATCTGGTGGTAAGCAATGTGTGAAGTACCAATGAAACTACGACCCATGACACCCCCTATATAAGGTGTTCTATGTCTGCCATTCATAGCATTCCTACAAGCTGGAGAAGGACACAAGGCATAGAGCAGTAGGTAAGAGCCCATTATTGGGGAAACAGTGTTTTAACTTGTGTCACTATTATTACTTTAACTTTGGCACTGACTTGTCTTTTAAATTCAGTAAGTGCTACTTGTTGGAGTAGTTTTAATTGACTGGTGCACATACACTATTGATGGAAATAAACACTGATTAACTCATTATAGCATAGAAGAGTTAACTCATGCACACAAAAATAGCTCCACCTCGATGGAAGCAACAAACTCAGATGTGGTTGAAAGTTGGTGGGAGCAATTAAACTCAGATTACCTCAAATGGAGGCAGTGATGATGTTTCAATTCATAAGTGCATCTCTTTGGGGTTGTCTTGGTTCTGTATATTCATCTACCATATTATCCTCTGTCACTAGTATTACTTTGACTTTAGCACTGACTTGTTCTTTAAATACAGTAAGTGCTACTTGTTGGGGTAGTTTTATTTGACCAGTGCACCTAACAAGAACTCAATCATGATGGTTGGAAACTCAATTTAACTATGATTGTTTTATGTCACTATTATTACTTTGACTTTAGCACCGACTTGTCCTTTAACTACAGTAAGTGCTACTTGTTGGGGTAGTTTTATTTGACTAGTGCACCTAACAAGAACTCAATCATGGCGGTTATAACAAGCATGAAACAAGAAGGATCTGTGTAAACAAATTAAGATTACCTCTAATGGAGACATTGATGATCTTTAAATTCATAAGTGCTTCCCTTTGGGGTTATCTTGGTTCTGTGGTATCATCTCTTACATTTTGTCAATAATATTACTGTGGCATTTTGATGTTAAGAGACACATGTATCTTGTGGTAAAAAAAAACAAATGAAAGCACCAGTCAACTAATAAAGACACACACAAAAATAGCTCCACCTCGATGGAAGCAACAAACTCAGATGTGGTTGAAAGTTGGTGGGAGCAAGTAAACTCAGATTACCTCAAATGGAGGCAGTGATGATGTTTCAATTCATAAGTGCATCTCTTTGGGGTTTTCTTGGTTCTGTGGTATCATCTCTTACATTTTGTCAATAATATTACTGTTGCATTTTGATGTTAAGAGACACATGTATCTTGTGGTAAAAAAAACAAATGAAAGCACCAGTCAACTAATAACATGCAAATAGCTTGCATGCAATCTGGTGGTAAGCAATGTGTGAAGTACCAATGAAACTACGACCCATGACACCCCCTATATAAGGTGTTCTATGTCTGCCATTCATAGCATTCCTACAAGCTGGAGAAGGACACAAGGCATAGAGCAGTAGGTAAGAGCCCATTATTGGGGAAACAGTGTTTTAACTTGTGTCACTATTATTACTTTAACTTTAGCACTGACTTGTCTTTTAAATTCAGTAAGTGCTACTTGTTGGGGTAGTTTTATTTGACTAGTGCACCTAACAAGAACTCAATCATGGCGGTTATAACAAGCATGAAACAAGAAGGATCTGTGTAAACAAATTCAGATTACCTCTAATGGAGACATTGATGATCTTTAAATTCATAAGTGCTTCCCTTTGGGGTTATCTTGGTTCTGTGGTATCATCTCTTACAATTTGTCAATAATATTACTGTTGCATTTTGATGTTAAGAGACACATGTATCTTGTGGTAAAAAAACCCAAATGAAAGCACCAGTCAACTAATAACATGCAAATAGCTTGCATGCAATCTGGTGGTAAGCGATGTGTGAAGTACCAATGAAACTACGACCCATGACACCCCCTATATAAGGTGTTCTATGTCTGCCATTCATAGCATTCCTACAAGCTGGAGAAGGACACAAGGCATAGAGCAGTAGGTAAGAGCCCATTATTGGGGAAACAGTGTTTTAACTTGTGTCACTATTATTACTTTAACTTTAGCACTGACTTGTCTTTTAAATTCAGTAAGTGCTACTTGTTGGAGTAGTTTTATTTGACTGGTGCACATACACTATTGATGGAAATAAACACTGATTAACTCATTATAGCATAGAAGAGTTAACTCATGCACACAAAAATAGCTCCACCTCGATGGAAGCAACAAACTCAGATGTGGTTGAAAGTTGGTGGGAGCAATTAAACTCAGATTACCTCAAATGGAGGCAGTGATGATGTTTCAATTCATAAGTGCATCTCTTTGGGGTTGTCTTGGTTCTGTATATTCATCTACCATATTATCCTCTTAACTATGATTGTTTTATGTCACTATTATTACTTTGACTTTAGCACCGACTTGTCCTTTAACTACAGTAAGTGCTACTTGTTGGGGTAGTTTTATTTGACTAGTGCACCTAACAAGAACTCAATCATGGCGGTTATAACAAGCATGAAACAAGAAGGATCTGTGTAAACAAATTAAGATTACCTCTAATGGAGACATTGATGATCTTTAAATTCATAAGTGCTTCCCTTTGGGGTTATCTTGGTTCTGTGGTATCATCTCTTACATTTTGTCAATAATATTACTGTGTCATTTTGATGTTAAGAGACACATGTATCTTGTGGTAAAAAAAACAAATGAAAGCACCAGTCAACTAATAACATGCAAATGGCTTGCATGCAATCTGGTGGTAAGCAATGTGTGAAGTACCAATGAAACTACGACCCATGACACCCCCTATATAAGGTGTTCTATGTCTGCCATTCATAGCATTCCTACAAGCTGGAGAAGGACACAAGGCATAGAACAGTAGGTAAGAGGCCATTATTGGGGAAACAGTGTTTTAACTTGTGTCACTATTATTACTTTAACTTTAGCACTGACTTGTCTTTTAAATTCAGTAAGTGCTACTTGTTGGAGTAGTTTTAATTGACTGGTGCACATACACTATTGATGGAAATAAACACTGATTAACTCATTATAGCATAGAAGAGTTAACTCATGCACACAAAAATAGCTCCACCTCGATGGAAGCAACAAACTCAGATGTGGTTGAAAGTTGGTGGGAGCAAGTAAACTCAGATTACCTCAAATGGAGGCAGTGATGATGTTTCAATTCATAAGTGCATCTCTTTGGGGTTTTCTTGGTTCTGTATATTCATCTACCATATTATCCTCTGTCACTAGTATTACTTTGACTTTAGCACTGACTTGTTCTTTAAATACAGTAAGTGCTACTTGTTGGGGTAGTTTTATTTGACCAGTGCACCTAACAAGAACTCAATCATGATGTTTGGAAACTCAATTTAACTATGATTGTTTTATGTCACTATTATTACTTTGACTTTAGCATCGACTTGTCCTTTAACTACAGTAAGTGCTACTTGTTGGGGTAGTTTTATTTGACTAGTGCACCTAACAAGAACTCAATCATGGCGGTTAGAACAAGCATGAAACAAGAAGGATCTGTGTAAACAAATTAAGATTACCTGTAATGGAGACATTGATGATCTTTAAATTCATAAGTGCTTCCCTTTGGGGTTATCTTGGTTCTGTGGTATCATCTCTTACATTTTGTCAATAATATTACTGTGGCATTTTGATGTTAAGAGACACATGTATCTTGTGGTAAAAAAAAAAAAATGAAAGCACCAGTCAACTAATAAAGACACACAAAAATAGCTCCACCTCGATGGAAGCAACAAACTCAGATGTGGTTGAAAGTTGGTGGGAGCAAGTAAACTCAGATTACCTCAAATGGAGGCAGTGATGATGTTTCAATTCATAAGTGCATCTCTTTGGGGTTTTCTTGGTTCTGTGGTATCATCTCTTACATTTTGTCAATAATATTACTGTTGCATTTTGATGTTAAGAGACACATGTATCTTGTGGTAAAAAAAACAAATGAAAGCACCAGTCAACTAATAACATGCAAATAGCTTGCATGCAATCTGGTGGTAAGCAATGTGTGAAGTACCAATGAAACTACGACCCATGACACCCCCTATATAAGGTGTTCTATGTCTGCCATTCATAGCATTCCTACAAGCTGGAGAAGGACACAAGGCATAGAGCAGTAGGTAAGAGCCCATTATTGGGGAAACAGTGTTTTAACTTGTGTCACTATTATTACTTTAACTTTAGCACTGACTTGTCTTTTAAATTCAGTAAGTGCTACTTGTTGGAGTAGTTTTAATTGACTGGTGCACATACACTATTGATGGAAATAAACACTGATTAACTCATTATAGCATAGAAGAGTTAACTCATGCACACAAAAATAGCTCCACCTCGATGGAAGCAACAAACTCAGATGTGGTTGAAAGTTGGTGGGAGCAAGTAAACTCAGATTACCTCAAATGGAGGGAGTGATGATGTTTCAATTCATAAGTGCATCTCTTTGGGGTTGTCTTGGTTCTGTATATTCATCTACCATATTATCCTCTGTCACTAGTATTACTTTGACTTTAGCACTGACTTGTTCTTTAAATACAGTAAGTGCTACTTGTTGGGGTAGTTTTATTTGACCAGTGCACCTAACAAGAACTCAATCATGATGGTTGGAAACTCAATTTAACTATGATTGTTTTATGTCACTATTATTACTTTGACTTTAGCACCGACTTGTCCTTTAACTACAGTAAGTGCTACTTGTTGGGGTAGTTTTATTTGACTAGTGCACCTAACAAGAACTCAATCATGGCGGTTATAACAAGCATGAAACAAGAAGGATCTGTGTAAACAAATTAAGATTACCTCTAATGGAGACATTGATGACCTTTAAATTCATAAGTGCTTCCCTTTGGGGTTATCTTGGTTCTGTGGTATCATCTCTTACATTTTGTCAATAATATTACTGTTGCATTTTGATGTTAAGAGACACATGTATCTTGTGGTAAAAAAACCAAATGAAAGCACCAGTCAACTAATAACATGCAAATAGCTTGCATGCAATCTGGTGGTAAGCAATGTGTGAAGTACCAATGAAACTACGACCCATGACACCCCCTATATAAGGTGTTCTATGTCTGCCATTCATAGCATTCCTACAAGCTGGAGAAGGACACAAGGCATAGAGCAGTAGGTAAGAGCCCATTATTGGGGAAACAGTGTTTTAACTTGTGTCACTATTATTACTTTAACTTTGGCACTGACTTGTCTTTTAAATTCAGTAAGTGCTACTTGTTGGAGTAGTTTTAATTGACTGGTGCACATACACTATTGATGGAAATAAACACTGATTAACTCATTATAGCATAGAAGAGTTAACTCATGCACACAAAAATAGCTCCACCTCGATGGAAGCAACAAACTCAGATGTGGTTGAAAGTTGGTGGGAGCAATTAAACTCAGATTACCTCAAATGGAGGCAGTGATGATGTTTCAATTCATAAGTGCATCTCTTTGGGGTTGTCTTGGTTCTGTATATTCATCTACCATATTATCCTCTGTCACTAGTATTACTTTGACTTTAGCACTGACTTGTTCTTTAAATACAGTAAGTGCTACTTGTTGGGGTAGTTTTATTTGACCAGTGCACCTAACAAGAACTCAATCATGATGGTTGGAAACTCAATTTAACTATGATTGTTTTATGTCACTATTATTACTTTGACTTTAGCACCGACTTGTCCTTTAACTACAGTAAGTGCTACTTGTTGGGGTAGTTTTATTTGACTAGTGCACCTAACAAGAACTCAATCATGGAGGTTATAACAAGCATGAAACAAGAAGGATCTGTGTAAACAAATTAAGATTACCTCTAATGGAGACATTGATGATCTTTAAATTCATAAGTGCTTCCCTTTGGGGTTATCTTGGTTCTGTATATTCATCTACCATATTATCCTCTGTCACTAGTATTACTTTGACTTTAGCACTGACTTGTTCTTTAAATACAGTAAGTGCTACTTGTTGGGGTAGTTTTATTTGACCAGTGCACCTAACAAGAACTCAATCATGATGGTTGGAAACTCAATTTAACTATGATTGTTTTATGTCACTATTATTACTTTGACTTTAGCACCGACTTGTCCTTTAACTACAGTAAGTGCTACTTGTTGGGGTAGTTTTATTTGACTAGTGCACCTAACAAGAACTCAATCATGGCGGTTATAACAAGCATGAAACAAGAAGGATCTGTGTAAACAAATTAAGATTACCTCTAATGGAGACATTGATGATCTTTAAATTCATAAGTGCTTCCCTTTGGGGTTATCTTGGTTCTGTGGTATCATCTCTTACATTTTGTCAATAATATTACTGTGGCATTTTGATGTTAAGAGACACATGTATCTTGTGGTAAAAAAACCAAATGAAAGCACCAGTCAACTAATAACATGCAAATAGCTTGCATGCAATCTGGTGGTAAGCAATGTGTGAAGTACCAATGAAACTACGACCCATGACACCCCCTATATAAGGTGTTCTATGTCTGCCATTCATAGCATTCCTACAAGCTGGAGAAGGACACAAGGCATAGAGCAGTAGGTAAGAGCCCATTATTGGGGAAACAGTGTTTTAACTTGTGTCACTATTATTACTTTAACTTTAGCACTGACATGTCTTTTAAATTCAGTAAGTGCTACTTGTTGGGGTAGTTTTATTTGACTAGTGATGTTAAGAGACACATGTATCTTGTGGTAAAAAAAACAAATGAAAGCACCAGTCAACTAATAACATGCAAATAGCTTGCATGCAATCTGGTGGTAAGCAATGTGTGAAGTACCAATGAAACTACGACCCATGACACCCCCTATATAAGGTGTTCTATGTCTGCCATTCATAGCATTCCTACAAGCTGGAGAAGGACACAAGGCATAGAGCAGTAGGTAAGAGCCCATTATTGGGGAAACAGTGTTTTAACTTGTGTCACTATTATTACTTTAACTTTAGCACCGACTTGTCCTTTAACTACAGTAAGTGCTACTTGTTGGGGTAGTTTTATTTGACTAGTGCACCTAACAAGAACTCAATCATGGCGGTTATAACAAGCATGAAACAAGAAGGATCTGTGTAAACAAATTAAGATTACCTCTAATGGAGACATTGATGATCTTTAAATTCATAAGTGCTTCCCTTTGGGGTTATCTTGGTTCTGTGGTATAATCTCTTACATTTTGTCAATAATATTACTGTGGCATTTTGATGTTAAGAGACACATGTATCTTGTGGTAAAAAAAAAAAAATGAAAGCACCAGTCAACTAATAAAGACACACAAAAATAGCTCCACCTCGATGGAAGCAACAAACTCAGATGTGGTTGAAAGTTGGTGGGAGCAAGTAAACTCAGATTACCTCAAATGGAGGCAGTGATGATGTTTCAATTCATAAGTGCATCTCTTTGGGGTTTTCTTGGTTCTGTGGTATCATCTCTTACATTTTGTCAATAATATTACTGTTGCATTTTGATGTTAAGAGACACATGTATCTTGTGGTAAAAAAAACAAATGAAAGCACCAGTCAACTAATAACATGCAAATAGCTTGCATGCAATCTGGTGGTAAGCAATGTGTGAAGTACCAATGAAACTACGACCCATGACACCCCCTATATAAGGTGTTCTATGTCTGCCATTCATAGCATTCCTACAAGCTGGAGAAGGACACAAGGCATAGAGCAGTAGGTAAGAGCCCATTATTGGGGAAACAGTGTTTTAACTTGTGTCACTATTATTACTTTAACTTTAGCACTGACTTGTCTTTTAAATTCAGTAAGTGCTACTTGTTGGAGTAGTTTTAATTGACTGGTGCACATACACTATTGATGGAAATAAACACTGATTAACTCATTATAGCATAGAAGAGTTAACTCATGCACACAAAAATAGCTCCACCTCGATGGAAGCAACAAACTCAGATGTGGTTGAAAGTTGGTGGGAGCAAGTAAACTCAGATTACCTCAAATGGAGGGAGTGATGATGTTTCAATTCATAAGTGCATCTCTTTGGGGTTGTCTTGGTTCTGTATATTCATCTACCATATTATCCTCTGTCACTAGTATTACTTTGACTTTAGCACTGACTTGTTCTTTAAATACAGTAAGTGCTACTTGTTGGGGTAGTTTTATTTGACCAGTGCACCTAACAAGAACTCAATCATGATGGTTGGAAACTCAATTTAACTATGATTGTTTTATGTCACTATTATTACTTTGACTTTAGCACCGACTTGTCCTTTAACTACAGTAAGTGCTACTTGTTGGGGTAGTTTTATTTGACTAGTGCACCTAACAAGAACTCAATCATGGCGGTTATAACAAGCATGAAACAAGAAGGATCTGTGTAAACAAATTAAGATTACCTCTAATGGAGACATTGATGATCTTTAAATGCATAAGTGCTTCCCTTTGGGGTTATCTTGGTTCTGTGGTATCATCTCTTACATTTTGTCAATAATATTACTGTTGCATTTTGATGTTAAGAGACACATGTATCTTGTGGTAAAAAAACCACACCAGTCAACTAATAACATGCAAATAGCTTGCATGCAATCTGGTGGTAAGCAATGTGTGAAGTACGAAAGAAACTACGACCCATGACACCCCCTATATAAGGTGTTCTATGTCTGCCATTCATAGCATTCCTACAAGCTGGAGAAGGACACAAGGCATAGAGCAGTAGGTAAGAGCCCATTATTGGGGAAACAGTGTTTTAACTTGTGTCACTATTATTACTTTAACTTTAGCACTGACTTGTCTTTTAAATTCAGTAAGTGCTACTTGTTGGAGTAGTTTTAATTGACTGGTGCACATACACTATTGATGGAAATAAACACTGATTAACTCATTATAGCATAGAAGAGTTAACTCATGCACACAAAAATAGCTCCACCTCGATGGAAGCAACAAACTCAGATGTGGTTGAAAGTTGGTGGGAGCAATTAAACTCAGATTACCTCAAATGGAGGCAGTGATGATGTTTCAATTCATAAGTGCATCTCTTTGGGGTTGTCTTGGTTCTGTATATTCATCTACCATATTATCCTCTGTCACTAGTATTACTTTGACTTTAGCACTGACTTGTTCTTTAAATACAGTAAGTGCTACTTGTTGGGGTAGTTTTATTTGACCAGTGCACCTAACAAGAACTCAATCATGATGGTTGGAAACTCTATTTAACTATGATTGTTTTATGTCACTATTATTACTTTGACTTTAGCACCGACTTGTCCTTTAACTACAGTAAGTGCTACTTGTTGGGGTAGTTTTATTTGACTAGTGCACCTAACAAGAACTCAATCATGGCGGTTATAACAAGCATGAAACAAGAAGGATCTGTGTAAACAAATTAAGATTACCTCTAATGGAGACATTGATGATCTTTAAATTCATAAGTGCTTCCCTTTGGGGTTATCTTGGTTCTGTATATTCATCTACCATATTATCCTCTGTCACTAGTATTACTTTGACTTTAGCACTGACTTGTTCTTTAAATACAGTAAGTGCTACTTGTTGGGGTAGTTTTATTTGACCAGTGCACCTAACAAGAACTCAATCATGATGGTTGGAAACTCAATTTAACTATGATTGTTTTATGTCACTATTATTACTTTGACTTTAGCACCGACTTGTCCTTTAACTACAGTAAGTGCTACTTGTTGGGGTAGTTTTATTTGACTAGTGCACCTAACAAGAACTCAATCATGGCGGTTATAACAAGCATGAAACAAGAAGGATCTGTGTAAACAAATTAAGATTACCTCTAATGGAGACATTGATGATCTTTAAATTCATAAGTGCTTCCCTTTGGGGTTATCTTGGTTCTGTGGTATCATCTCTTACATTTTGTCAATAATATTACTGTGGCATTTTGATGTTAAGAGACACATGTATCTTGTGTTAAAAAAACCAAATGAAAGCACCAGTCAACTAATAACATGCAAATAGCTTGCATGCAATCTGGTGGTAAGCAATGTGTGAAGTACCAATGAAACTACGACCCATGACACCCCCTATATAAGGTGTTCTATGTCTGCCATTCATAGCATTCCTACAAGCTGGAGAAGGACACAAGGCATAGAGCAGTAGGTAAGAGCCCATTATTGGGGAAACAGTGTTTTAACTTGTGTCACTATTATTACTTTAACTTTAGCACTGACATGTCTTTTAAATTCAGTAAGTGCTACTTGTTGGGGTAGTTTTATTTGACTAGTGATGTTAAGAGACACATGTATCTTGTGGTAAAAAAAACAAATGAAAGCACCAGTCAACTAATAACATGCAAATAGCTTGCATGCAATCTGGTGGTAAGCAATGTGTGAAGTACCAATGAAACTACGACCCATGACACCCCCTATATAAGGTGTTCTATGTCTGCCATTCATAGCATTCCTACAAGCTGGAGAAGGACACAAGGCATAGAGCAGTAGGTAAGAGCCCATTATTGGGGAAACAGTGTTTTAACTTGTGTCACTATTATTACTTTAACTTTAGCACCGACTTGTCCTTTAACTACAGTAAGTGCTACTTGTTGGGGTAGTTTTATTTGACTAGTGCACCTAACAAGAACTCAATCATGGCGGTTATAACAAGCATGAAACAAGAAGGATCTGTGTAAACAAATTAAGATTACCTCTAATGGAGACATTGATGATCTTTAAATTCATAAGTGCTTCCCTTTGGGGTTATCTTGGTTCTGTGGTATCATCTCTTACATTTTGTCAATAATATTACTGTGGCATTTTGATGTTAAGAGACACATGTATCTTGTGGTAAAAAAAAAAAAATGAAAGCACCAGTCAACTAATAAAGACACACAAAAATAGCTCCACCTCGATGGAAGCAACAAACTCAGATGTGGTTGAAAGTTGGTGGGAGCAAGTAAACTCAGATTACCTCAAATGGAGGCAGTGATGATGTTTCAATTCATAAGTGCATCTCTTTGGGGTTTTCTTGGTTCTGTGGTATCATCTCTTACATTTTGTCAATAATATTACTGTTGCATTTTGATGTTAAGAGACACATGTATCTTGTGTTAAAAAAACCAAATGAAAGCACCAGTCAACTAATAACATGCAAATAGCTTGCATGCAATCTGGTGGTAAGCAATGTGTGAAGTACCAATGAAACTACGACCCATGACACCCCCTATATAAGGTGTTCTATGTCTGCCATTCATAGCATTCCTACAAGCTGGAGAAGGACACAAGGCATAGAGCAGTAGGTAAGAGCCCATTATTGGGGAAACAGTGTTTTAACTTGTGTCACTATTATTACTTTAACTTTAGCACTGACATGTCTTTTAAATTCAGTAAGTGCTACTTGTTGGGGTAGTTTTATTTGACTAGTGATGTTAAGAGACACATGTATCTTGTGGTAAAAAAAACAAATGAAAGCACCAGTCAACTAATAACATGCAAATAGCTTGCATGCAATCTGGTGGTAAGCAATGTGTGAAGTACCAATGAAACTACGACCCATGACACCCCCTATATAAGGTGTTCTATGTCTGCCATTCATAGCATTCCTACAAGCTGGAGAAGGACACAAGGCATAGAGCAGTAGGTAAGAGCCCATTATTGGGGAAACAGTGTTTTAACTTGTGTCACTATTATTACTTTAACTTTAGCACCGACTTGTCCTTTAACTACAGTAAGTGCTACTTGTTGGGGTAGTTTTATTTGACTAGTGCACCTAACAAGAACTCAATCATGGCGGTTATAACAAGCATGAAACAAGAAGGATCTGTGTAAACAAATTAAGATTACCTCTAATGGAGACATTGATGATCTTTAAATTCATAAGTGCTTCCCTTTGGGGTTATCTTGGTTCTGTGGTATCATCTCTTACATTTTGTCAATAATATTACTGTGGCATTTTGATGTTAAGAGACACATGTATCTTGTGGTAAAAAAAAAAAAATGAAAGCACCAGTCAACTAATAAAGACACACAAAAATAGCTCCACCTCGATGGAAGCAACAAACTCAGATGTGGTTGAAAGTTGGTGGGAGCAAGTAAACTCAGATTACCTCAAATGGAGGCAGTGATGATGTTTCAATTCATAAGTGCATCTCTTTGGGGTTTTCTTGGTTCTGTGGTATCATCTCTTACATTTTGTCAATAATATTACTGTTGCATTTTGATGTTAAGAGACACATGTATCTTGTGGTAAAAAAAACAAATGAAAGCACCAGTCAACTAATAACATGCAAATAGCTTGCATGCAATCTGGTGGTAAGCAATGTGTGAAGTACCAATGAAACTACGACCCATGACACCCCCTATATAAGGTGTTCTATGTCTGCCATTCATAGCATTCCTACAAGCTGGAGAAGGACACAAGGCATAGAGCAGTAGGTAAGAGCCCATTATTGGGGAAACAGTGTTTTAACTTGTGTCACTATTATTACTTTAACTTTAGCACTGACTTGTCTTTTAAATTCAGTAAGTGCTACTTGTTGGAGTAGTTTTAATTGACTGGTGCACATACACTATTGATGGAAATAAACACTGATTAACTCATTATAGCATAGAAGAGTTAACTCATGCACACAAAAATAGCTCCACCTCGATGGAAGCAACAAACTCAGATGTGGTTGAAAGTTGGTGGGAGCAAGTAAACTCAGATTACCTCAAATGGAGGGAGTGATGATGTTTCAATTCATAAGTGCATCTCTTTGGGGTTGTCTTGGTTCTGTATATTCATCTACCATATTATCCTCTGTCACTAGTATTACTTTGACTTTAGCACTGACTTGTTCTTTAAATACAGTAAGTGCTACTTGTTGGGGTAGTTTTATTTGACCAGTGCACCTAACAAGAACTCAATCATGATGGTTGGAAACTCAATTTAACTATGATTGTTTTATGTCACTATTATTACTTTGACTTTAGCACCGACTTGTCCTTTAACTACAGTAAGTGCTACTTGTTGGGGTAGTTTTATTTGACTAGTGCACCTAACAAGAACTCAATCATGGCGGTTATAACAAGCATGAAACAAGAAGGATCTGTGTAAACAAATTAAGATTACCTCTAATGGAGACATTGATGATCTTTAAATTCATAAGTGCTTCCCTTTGGGGTTATCTTGGTTCTGTGGTATCATCTCTTACATTTTGTCAATAATATTACTGTTGCATTTTGATGTTAAGAGACACATGTATCTTGTGGTAAAAAAACCAAATGAAAGCACCAGTCAACTAATAACATGCAAATAGCTTGCATGCAATCTGGTGGTAAGCAATGTGTGAAGTACCAATGAAACTACGACCCATGACACCCCCTATATAAGGTGTTCTATGTCTGCCATTCATAGCATTCCTACAAGCTGGAGAAGGACACAAGGCATAGAGCAGTAGGTAAGAGCCCATTATTGGGGAAACAGTGTTTTAACTTGTGTCACTATTATTACTTTAACTTTGGCACTGACTTGTCTTTTAAATTCAGTAAGTGCTACTTGTTGGAGTAGTTTTAATTGACTGGTGCACATACACTATTGATGGAAATAAACACTGATTAACTCATTATAGCATAGAAGAGTTAACTCATGCACACAAAAATAGCTCCACCTCGATGGAAGCAACAAACTCAGATGTGGTTGAAAGTTGGTGGGAGCAATTAAACTCAGATTACCTCAAATGGAGGCAGTGATGATGTTTCAATTCATAAGTGCATCTCTTTGGGGTTGTCTTGGTTCTGTATATTCATCTACCATATTATCCTCTGTCACTAGTATTACTTTGACTTTAGCACTGACTTGTTCTTTAAATACAGTAAGTGCTACTTGTTGGGGTAGTTTTATTTGACCAGTGCACCTAACAAGAACTCAATCATGATGGTTGGAAACTCAATTTAACTATGATTGTTTTATGTCACTATTATTACTTTGACTTTAGCACCGACTTGTCCTTTAACTACAGTAAGTGCTACTTGTTGGGGTAGTTTTATTTGACTAGTGCACCTAACAAGAACTCAATCATGGCGGTTATAACAAGCATGAAACAAGAAGGATCTGTGTAAACAAATTAAGATTACCTCTAATGGAGACATTGATGATCTTTAAATTCATAAGTGCTTCCCTTTGGGGTTATCTTGGTTCTGTGGTATCATCTCTTACATTTTGTCAATAATATTACTGTGGCATTTTGATGTTAAGAGACACATGTATCTTGTGTTAAAAAAACCAAATGAAAGCACCAGTCAACTAATAACATGCAAATAGCTTGCATGCAATCTGGTGGTAAGCAATGTGTGAAGTACCAATGAAACTACGACCCATGACACCCCCTATATAAGGTGTTCTATGTCTGCCATTCATAGCATTCCTACAAGCTGGAGAAGGACACAAGGCATAGAGCAGTAGGTAAGAGCCCATTATTGGGGAAACAGTGTTTTAACTTGTGTCACTATTATTACTTTAACTTTAGCACTGACATGTCTTTTAAATTCAGTAAGTGCTACTTGTTGGGGTAGTTTTATTTGACTAGTGATGTTAAGAGACACATGTATCTTGTGGTAAAAAAAACAAATGAAAGCACCAGTCAACTAATAACATGCAAATAGCTTGCATGCAATCTGGTGGTAAGCAATGTGTGAAGTACCAATGAAACTACGACCCATGACACCCCCTATATAAGGTGTTCTATGTCTGCCATTCATAGCATTCCTACAAGCTGGAGAAGGACACAAGGCATAGAGCAGTAGGTAAGAGCCCATTATTGGGGAAACAGTGTTTTAACTTGTGTCACTATTATTACTTTAACTTTAGCACCGACTTGTCCTTTAACTACAGTAAGTGCTACTTGTTGGGGTAGTTTTATTTGACTAGTGCACCTAACAAGAACTCAATCATGGCGGTTATAACAAGCATGAAACAAGAAGGATCTGTGTAAACAAATTAAGATTACCTCTAATGGAGACATTGATGATCTTTAAATTCATAAGTGCTTCCCTTTGGGGTTATCTTGGTTCTGTGGTATCATCTCTTACATTTTGTCAATAATATTACTGTGGCATTTTGATGTTAAGAGACACATGTATCTTGTGGTAAAAAAAAATAAATGAAAGCACCAGTCAACTAATAAAGACACACAAAAATAGCTCCACCTCGATGGAAGCAACAAACTCAGATGTGGTTGAAAGTTGGTGGGAGCAAGTAAACTCAGATTACCTCAAATGGAGGCAGTGATGATGTTTCAATTCATAAGTGCATCTCTTTGGGGTTTTCTTGGTTCTGTGGTATCATCTCTTACATTTTGTCAATAATATTACTGTTGCATTTTGATGTTAAGAGACACATGTATCTTGTGGTAAAAAAAACAAATGAAAGCACCAGTCAACTAATAACATGCAAATAGCTTGCATGCAATCTGGTGGTAAGCAATGTGTGAAGTACCAATGAAACTACGACCCATGACACCCCCTATATAAGGTGTTCTATGTCTGCCATTCATAGCATTCCTACAAGCTGGAGAAGGACACAAGGCATAGAGCAGTAGGTAAGAGCCCATTATTGGGGAAACAGTGTTTTAACTTGTGTCACTATTATTACTTTAACTTTAGCACTGACTTGTCTTTTAAATTCAGTAAGTGCTACTTGTTGGAGTACCAGTCACCAGTCAACTAATAAAGACACACAAAAATAGCTCCACCTCGATGGAAGCAACAAACTCAGATGTGGTTGAAAGTTGGTGGGAGCAAGTAAACTCAGATTACCTCAAATGGAGGCAGTGATGATGTTTCAATTCATAAGTGCATCTCTTTGGGGTTTTCTTGGTTCTGTGGTATCATCTCTTACATTTTGTCAATAATATTACTGTTGCATTTTGATGTTAAGAGACACATGTATCTTGTGGTAAAAAAAACAAATGAAAGCACCAGTCAACTAATAACATGCAAATAGCTTGCATGCAATCTGGTGGTAAGCAATGTGTGAAGTACCAATGAAACTACGACCCATGACACCCCCTATATAAGGTGTTCTATGTCTGCCATTCATAGCATTCCTACAAGCTGGAGAAGGACACAAGGCATAGAGCAGTAGGTAAGAGCCCATTATTGGGGAAACAGTGTTTTAACTTGTGTCACTATTATTACTTTAACTTTAGCACTGACATGTCTTTTAAATTCAGTAAGTGCTACTTGTTGGGGTAGTTTTATTTGACTAGTGATGTTAAGAGACACATGTATCTTGTGGTAAAAAAAACAAATGAAAGCACCAGTCAACTAATAACATGCAAATAGCTTGCATGCAATCTGGTGGTAAGCAATGTGTGAAGTACCAATGAAACTACGACCCATGACACCCCCTATATAAGGTGTTCTATGTCTGCCATTCATAGCATTCCTACAAGCTGGAGAAGGACACAAGGCATAGAGCAGTAGGTAAGAGCCCATTATTGGGGAAACAGTGTTTTAACTTGTGTCACTATTATTACTTTAACTTTAGCACCGACTTGTCCTTTAACTACAGTAAGTGCTACTTGTTGGGGTAGTTTTATTTGACTAGTGCACCTAACAAGAACTCAATCATGGCGGTTATAACAAGCATGAAACAAGAAGGATCTGTGTAAACAAATTAAGATTACCTCTAATGGAGACATTGATGATCTTTAAATTCATAAGTGCTTCCCTTTGGGGTTATCTTGGTTCTGTGGTATCATCTCTTACATTTTGTCAATAATATTACTGTGGCATTTTGATGTTAAGAGACACATGTATCTTGTGGTAAAAAAAAATAAATGAAAGCACCAGTCAACTAATAAAGACACACAAAAATAGCTCCACCTCGATGGAAGCAACAAACTCAGATGTGGTTGAAAGTTGGTGGGAGCAAGTAAACTCAGATTACCTCAAATGGAGGCAGTGATGATGTTTCAATTCATAAGTGCATCTCTTTGGGGTTTTCTTGGTTCTGTGGTATCATCTCTTACATTTTGTCAATAATATTACTGTTGCATTTTGATGTTAAGAGACACATGTATCTTGTGGTAAAAAAAACAAATGAAAGCACCAGTCAACTAATAACATGCAAATAGCTTGCATGCAATCTGGTGGTAAGCAATGTGTGAAGTACCAATGAAACTACGACCCATGACACCCCCTATATAAGGTGTTCTATGTCTGCCATTCATAGCATTCCTACAAGCTGGAGAAGGACACAAGGCATAGAGCAGTAGGTAAGAGCCCATTATTGGGGAAACAGTGTTTTAACTTGTGTCACTATTATTACTTTAACTTTAGCACTGACTTGTCTTTTAAATTCAGTAAGTGCTACTTGTTGGAGTACCAGTCACCAGTCAACTAATAAAGACACACAAAAATAGCTCCACCTCGATGGAAGCAACAAACTCAGATGTGGTTGAAAGTTGGTGGGAGCAAGTAAACTCAGATTACCTCAAATGGAGGCAGTGATGATGTTTCAATTCATAAGTGCATCTCTTTGGGGTTTTCTTGGTTCTGTGGTATCATCTCTTACATTTTGTCAATAATATTACTGTTGCATTTTGATGTTAAGAGACACATGTATCTTGTGTTAAAAAAACCAAATGAAAGCACCAGTCAACTAATAACATGCAAATAGCTTGCATGCAATCTGGTGGTAAGCAATGTGTGAAGTACCAATGAAACTACGACCCATGACACCCCCTATATAAGGTGTTCTATGTCTGCCATTCATAGCATTCCTACAAGCTGGAGAAGGACACAAGGCATAGAGCAGTAGGTAAGAGCCCATTATTGGGGAAACAGTGTTTTAACTTGTGTCACTATTATTACTTTAACTTTAGCACTGACATGTCTTTTAAATTCAGTAAGTGCTACTTGTTGGGGTAGTTTTATTTGACTAGTGATGTTAAGAGACACATGTATCTTGTGGTAAAAAAAACAAATGAAAGCACCAGTCAACTAATAACATGCAAATAGCTTGCATGCAATCTGGTGGTAAGCAATGTGTGAAGTACCAATGAAACTACGACCCATGACACCCCCTATATAAGGTGTTCTATGTCTGCCATTCATAGCATTCCTACAAGCTGGAGAAGGACACAAGGCATAGAGCAGTAGGTAAGAGCCCATTATTGGGGAAACAGTGTTTTAACTTGTGTCACTATTATTACTTTAACTTTAGCACCGACTTGTCCTTTAACTACAGTAAGTGCTACTTGTTGGGGTAGTTTTATTTGACTAGTGCACCTAACAAGAACTCAATCATGGCGGTTATAACAAGCATGAAACAAGAAGGATCTGTGTAAACAAATTAAGATTACCTCTAATGGAGACATTGATGATCTTTAAATTCATAAGTGCTTCCCTTTGGGGTTATCTTGGTTCTGTGGTATCATCTCTTACATTTTGTCAATAATATTACTGTGGCATTTTGATGTTAAGAGACACATGTATCTTGTGGTAAAAAAAAAAAAATGAAAGCACCAGTCAACTAATAAAGACACACAAAAATAGCTCCACCTCGATGGAAGCAACAAACTCAGATGTGGTTGAAAGTTGGTGGGAGCAAGTAAACTCAGATTACCTCAAATGGAGGCAGTGATGATGTTTCAATTCATAAGTGCATCTCTTTGGGGTTTTCTTGGTTCTGTGGTATCATCTCTTACATTTTGTCAATAATATTACTGTTGCATTTTGATGTTAAGAGACACATGTATCTTGTGGTAAAAAAAACAAATGAAAGCACCAGTCAACTAATAACATGCAAATAGCTTGCATGCAATCTGGTGGTAAGCAATGTGTGAAGTACCAATGAAACTACGACCCATGACACCCCCTATATAAGGTGTTCTATGTCTGCCATTCATAGCATTCCTACAAGCTGGAGAAGGACACAAGGCATAGAGCAGTAGGTAAGAGCCCATTATTGGGGAAACAGTGTTTTAACTTGTGTCACTATTATTACTTTAACTTTAGCACTGACTTGTCTTTTAAATTCAGTAAGTGCTACTTGTTGGAGTAGTTTTAATTGACTGGTGCACATACACTATTGATGGAAATAAACACTGATTAACTCATTATAGCATAGAAGAGTTAACTCATGCACACAAAAATAGCTCCACCTCGATGGAAGCAACAAACTCAGATGTGGTTGAAAGTTGGTGGGAGCAAGTAAACTCAGATTACCTCAAATGGAGGGAGTGATGATGTTTCAATTCATAAGTGCATCTCTTTGGGGTTGTCTTGGTTCTGTATATTCATCTACCATATTATCCTCTGTCACTAGTATTACTTTGACTTTAGCACTGACTTGTTCTTTAAATACAGTAAGTGCTACTTGTTGGGGTAGTTTTATTTGACCAGTGCACCTAACAAGAACTCAATCATGATGGTTGGAAACTCAATTTAACTATGATTGTTTTATGTCACTATTATTACTTTGACTTTAGCACCGACTTGTCCTTTAACTACAGTAAGTGCTACTTGTTGGGGTAGTTTTATTTGACTAGTGCACCTAACAAGAACTCAATCATGGCGGTTATAACAAGCATGAAACAAGAAGGATCTGTGTAAACAAATTAAGATTACCTCTAATGGAGACATTGATGATCTTTAAATTCATAAGTGCTTCCCTTTGGGGTTATCTTGGTTCTGTGGTATCATCTCTTACATTTTGTCAATAATATTACTGTTGCATTTTGATGTTAAGAGACACATGTATCTTGTGGTAAAAAAACCAAATGAAAGCACCAGTCAACTAATAACATGCAAATAGCTTGCATGCAATCTGGTGGTAAGCAATGTGTGAAGTACCAATGAAACTACGACCCATGACACCCCCTATATAAGGTGTTCTATGTCTGCCATTCATAGCATTCCTACAAGCTGGAGAAGGACACAAGGCATAGAGCAGTAGGTAAGAGCCCATTATTGGGGAAACAGTGTTTTAACTTGTGTCACTATTATTACTTTAACTTTGGCACTGACTTGTCTTTTAAATTCAGTAAGTGCTACTTGTTGGAGTAGTTTTAATTGACTGGTGCACATACACTATTGATGGAAATAAACACTGATTAACTCATTATAGCATAGAAGAGTTAACTCATGCACACAAAAATAGCTCCACCTCGATGGAAGCAACAAACTCAGATGTGGTTGAAAGTTGGTGGGAGCAATTAAACTCAGATTACCTCAAATGGAGGCAGTGATGATGTTTCAATTCATAAGTGCATCTCTTTGGGGTTGTCTTGGTTCTGTATATTCATCTACCATATTATCCTCTGTCACTAGTATTACTTTGACTTTAGCACTGACTTGTTCTTTAAATACAGTAAGTGCTACTTGTTGGGGTAGTTTTATTTGACCAGTGCACCTAACAAGAACTCAATCATGATGGTTGGAAACTCAATTTAACTATGATTGTTTTATGTCACTATTATTACTTTGACTTTAGCACCGACTTGTCCTTTAACTACAGTAAGTGCTACTTGTTGGGGTAGTTTTATTTGACTAGTGCACCTAACAAGAACTCAATCATGGCGGTTATAACAAGCATGAAACAAGAAGGATCTGTGTAAACAAATTAAGATTACCTCTAATGGAGACATTGATGATCTTTAAATTCATAAGTGCTTCCCTTTGGGGTTATCTTGGTTCTGTGGTATCATCTCTTACATTTTGTCAATAATATTACTGTGGCATTTTGATGTTAAGAGACACATGTATCTTGTGTTAAAAAAACCAAATGAAAGCACCAGTCAACTAATAACATGCAAATAGCTTGCATGCAATCTGGTGGTAAGCAATGTGTGAAGTACCAATGAAACTACGACCCATGACACCCCCTATATAAGGTGTTCTATGTCTGCCATTCATAGCATTCCTACAAGCTGGAGAAGGACACAAGGCATAGAGCAGTAGGTAAGAGCCCATTATTGGGGAAACAGTGTTTTAACTTGTGTCACTATTATTACTTTAACTTTAGCACTGACATGTCTTTTAAATTCAGTAAGTGCTACTTGTTGGGGTAGTTTTATTTGACTAGTGATGTTAAGAGACACATGTATCTTGTGGTAAAAAAAACAAATGAAAGCACCAGTCAACTAATAACATGCAAATAGCTTGCATGCAATCTGGTGGTAAGCAATGTGTGAAGTACCAATGAAACTACGACCCATGACACCCCCTATATAAGGTGTTCTATGTCTGCCATTCATAGCATTCCTACAAGCTGGAGAAGGACACAAGGCATAGAGCAGTAGGTAAGAGCCCATTATTGGGGAAACAGTGTTTTAACTTGTGTCACTATTATTACTTTAACTTTAGCACCGACTTGTCCTTTAACTACAGTAAGTGCTACTTGTTGGGGTAGTTTTATTTGACTAGTGCACCTAACAAGAACTCAATCATGGCGGTTATAACAAGCATGAAACAAGAAGGATCTGTGTAAACAAATTAAGATTACCTCTAATGGAGACATTGATGATCTTTAAATTCATAAGTGCTTCCCTTTGGGGTTATCTTGGTTCTGTGGTATCATCTCTTACATTTTGTCAATAATATTACTGTGGCATTTTGATGTTAAGAGACACATGTATCTTGTGGTAAAAAAAAATAAATGAAAGCACCAGTCAACTAATAAAGACACACAAAAATAGCTCCACCTCGATGGAAGCAACAAACTCAGATGTGGTTGAAAGTTGGTGGGAGCAAGTAAACTCAGATTACCTCAAATGGAGGCAGTGATGATGTTTCAATTCATAAGTGCATCTCTTTGGGGTTTTCTTGGTTCTGTGGTATCATCTCTTACATTTTGTCAATAATATTACTGTTGCATTTTGATGTTAAGAGACACATGTATCTTGTGGTAAAAAAAACAAATGAAAGCACCAGTCAACTAATAACATGCAAATAGCTTGCATGCAATCTGGTGGTAAGCAATGTGTGAAGTACCAATGAAACTACGACCCATGACACCCCCTATATAAGGTGTTCTATGTCTGCCATTCATAGCATTCCTACAAGCTGGAGAAGGACACAAGGCATAGAGCAGTAGGTAAGAGCCCATTATTGGGGAAACAGTGTTTTAACTTGTGTCACTATTATTACTTTAACTTTAGCACTGACTTGTCTTTTAAATTCAGTAAGTGCTACTTGTTGGAGTACCAGTCACCAGTCAACTAATAAAGACACACAAAAATAGCTCCACCTCGATGGAAGCAACAAACTCAGATGTGGTTGAAAGTTGGTGGGAGCAAGTAAACTCAGATTACCTCAAATGGAGGCAGTGATGATGTTTCAATTCATAAGTGCATCTCTTTGGGGTTTTCTTGGTTCTGTGGTATCATCTCTTACATTTTGTCAATAATATTACTGTTGCATTTTGATGTTAAGAGACACATGTATCTTGTGGTAAAAAAAACAAATGAAAGCACCAGTCAACTAATAACATGCAAATAGCTTGCATGCAATCTGGTGGTAAGCAATGTGTGAAGTACCAATGAAACTACGACCCATGACACCCCCTATATAAGGTGTTCTATGTCTGCCATTCATAGCATTCCTACAAGCTGGAGAAGGACACAAGGCATAGAGCAGTAGGTAAGAGCCCATTATTGGGGAAACAGTGTTTTAACTTGTGTCACTATTATTACTTTAACTTTAGCACTGACTTGTCTTTTAAATTCAGTAAGTGCTACTTGTTGGAGTAGTTTTAATTGACTGGTGCACATACACTATTGATGGAAATAAACACTGATTAACTCATTATAGCATAGAAGAGTTAACTCATGCACACAAAAATAGCTCCACCTCGATGGAAGCAACAAACTCAGATGTGGTTGAAAGTTGGTGGGAGCAAGTAAACTCAGATTACCTCAAATGGAGGGAGTGATGATGTTTCAATTCATAAGTGCATCTCTTTGGGGTTGTCTTGGTTCTGTATATTCATCTACCATATTATCCTCTGTCACTAGTATTACTTTGACTTTAGCACTGACTTGTTCTTTAAATACAGTAAGTGCTACTTGTTGGGGTAGTTTTATTTGACCAGTGCACCTAACAAGAACTCAATCATGATGGTTGGAAACTCAATTTAACTATGATTGTTTTATGTCACTATTATTACTTTGACTTTAGCACCGACTTGTCCTTTAACTACAGTAAGTGCTACTTGTTGGGGTAGTTTTATTTGACTAGTGCACCTAACAAGAACTCAATCATGGCGGTTATAACAAGCATGAAACAAGAAGGATCTGTGTAAACAAATTAAGATTACCTCTAATGGAGACATTGATGATCTTTAAATGCATAAGTGCTTCCCTTTGGGGTTATCTTGGTTCTGTGGTATCATCTCTTACATTTTGTCAATAATATTACTGTTGCATTTTGATGTTAAGAGACACATGTATCTTGTGGTAAAAAAACCACACCAGTCAACTAATAACATGCAAATAGCTTGCATGCAATCTGGTGGTAAGCAATGTGTGAAGTACGAAAGAAACTACGACCCATGACACCCCCTATATAAGGTGTTCTATGTCTGCCATTCATAGCATTCCTACAAGCTGGAGAAGGACACAAGGCATAGAGCAGTAGGTAAGAGCCCATTATTGGGGAAACAGTGTTTTAACTTGTGTCACTATTATTACTTTAACTTTAGCACTGACTTGTCTTTTAAATTCAGTAAGTGCTACTTGTTGGAGTAGTTTTAATTGACTGGTGCACATACACTATTGATGGAAATAAACACTGATTAACTCATTATAGCATAGAAGAGTTAACTCATGCACACAAAAATAGCTCCACCTCGATGGAAGCAACAAACTCAGATGTGGTTGAAAGTTGGTGGGAGCAATTAAACTCAGATTACCTCAAATGGAGGCAGTGATGATGTTTCAATTCATAAGTGCATCTCTTTGGGGTTGTCTTGGTTCTGTATATTCATCTACCATATTATCCTCTGTCACTAGTATTACTTTGACTTTAGCACTGACTTGTTCTTTAAATACAGTAAGTGCTACTTGTTGGGGTAGTTTTATTTGACCAGTGCACCTAACAAGAACTCAATCATGATGGTTGGAAACTCTATTTAACTATGATTGTTTTATGTCACTATTATTACTTTGACTTTAGCACCGACTTGTCCTTTAACTACAGTAAGTGCTACTTGTTGGGGTAGTTTTATTTGACTAGTGCACCTAACAAGAACTCAATCATGGCGGTTATAACAAGCATGAAACAAGAAGGATCTGTGTAAACAAATTAAGATTACCTCTAATGGAGACATTGATGATCTTTAAATTCATAAGTGCTTCCCTTTGGGGTTATCTTGGTTCTGTATATTCATCTACCATATTATCCTCTGTCACTAGTATTACTTTGACTTTAGCACTGACTTGTTCTTTAAATACAGTAAGTGCTACTTGTTGGGGTAGTTTTATTTGACCAGTGCACCTAACAAGAACTCAATCATGATGGTTGGAAACTCAATTTAACTATGATTGTTTTATGTCACTATTATTACTTTGACTTTAGCACCGACTTGTCCTTTAACTACAGTAAGTGCTACTTGTTGGGGTAGTTTTATTTGACTAGTGCACCTAACAAGAACTCAATCATGGCGGTTATAACAAGCATGAAACAAGAAGGATCTGTGTAAACAAATTAAGATTACCTCTAATGGAGACATTGATGATCTTTAAATTCATAAGTGCTTCCCTTTGGGGTTATCTTGGTTCTGTGGTATCATCTCTTACATTTTGTCAATAATATTACTGTGGCATTTTGATGTTAAGAGACACATGTATCTTGTGTTAAAAAAACCAAATGAAAGCACCAGTCAACTAATAACATGCAAATAGCTTGCATGCAATCTGGTGGTAAGCAATGTGTGAAGTACCAATGAAACTACGACCCATGACACCCCCTATATAAGGTGTTCTATGTCTGCCATTCATAGCATTCCTACAAGCTGGAGAAGGACACAAGGCATAGAGCAGTAGGTAAGAGCCCATTATTGGGGAAACAGTGTTTTAACTTGTGTCACTATTATTACTTTAACTTTAGCACTGACATGTCTTTTAAATTCAGTAAGTGCTACTTGTTGGGGTAGTTTTATTTGACTAGTGATGTTAAGAGACACATGTATCTTGTGGTAAAAAAAACAAATGAAAGCACCAGTCAACTAATAACATGCAAATAGCTTGCATGCAATCTGGTGGTAAGCAATGTGTGAAGTACCAATGAAACTACGACCCATGACACCCCCTATATAAGGTGTTCTATGTCTGCCATTCATAGCATTCCTACAAGCTGGAGAAGGACACAAGGCATAGAGCAGTAGGTAAGAGCCCATTATTGGGGAAACAGTGTTTTAACTTGTGTCACTATTATTACTTTAACTTTAGCACCGACTTGTCCTTTAACTACAGTAAGTGCTACTTGTTGGGGTAGTTTTATTTGACTAGTGCACCTAACAAGAACTCAATCATGGCGGTTATAACAAGCATGAAACAAGAAGGATCTGTGTAAACAAATTAAGATTACCTCTAATGGAGACATTGATGATCTTTAAATTCATAAGTGCTTCCCTTTGGGGTTATCTTGGTTCTGTGGTATCATCTCTTACATTTTGTCAATAATATTACTGTGGCATTTTGATGTTAAGAGACACATGTATCTTGTGGTAAAAAAAAAAAAATGAAAGCACCAGTCAACTAATAAAGACACACAAAAATAGCTCCACCTCGATGGAAGCAACAAACTCAGATGTGGTTGAAAGTTGGTGGGAGCAAGTAAACTCAGATTACCTCAAATGGAGGCAGTGATGATGTTTCAATTCATAAGTGCATCTCTTTGGGGTTTTCTTGGTTCTGTGGTATCATCTCTTACATTTTGTCAATAATATTACTGTTGCATTTTGATGTTAAGAGACACATGTATCTTGTGTTAAAAAAACCAAATGAAAGCACCAGTCAACTAATAACATGCAAATAGCTTGCATGCAATCTGGTGGTAAGCAATGTGTGAAGTACCAATGAAACTACGACCCATGACACCCCCTATATAAGGTGTTCTATGTCTGCCATTCATAGCATTCCTACAAGCTGGAGAAGGACACAAGGCATAGAGCAGTAGGTAAGAGCCCATTATTGGGGAAACAGTGTTTTAACTTGTGTCACTATTATTACTTTAACTTTAGCACTGACATGTCTTTTAAATTCAGTAAGTGCTACTTGTTGGGGTAGTTTTATTTGACTAGTGATGTTAAGAGACACATGTATCTTGTGGTAAAAAAAACAAATGAAAGCACCAGTCAACTAATAACATGCAAATAGCTTGCATGCAATCTGGTGGTAAGCAATGTGTGAAGTACCAATGAAACTACGACCCATGACACCCCCTATATAAGGTGTTCTATGTCTGCCATTCATAGCATTCCTACAAGCTGGAGAAGGACACAAGGCATAGAGCAGTAGGTAAGAGCCCATTATTGGGGAAACAGTGTTTTAACTTGTGTCACTATTATTACTTTAACTTTAGCACCGACTTGTCCTTTAACTACAGTAAGTGCTACTTGTTGGGGTAGTTTTATTTGACTAGTGCACCTAACAAGAACTCAATCATGGCGGTTATAACAAGCATGAAACAAGAAGGATCTGTGTAAACAAATTAAGATTACCTCTAATGGAGACATTGATGATCTTTAAATTCATAAGTGCTTCCCTTTGGGGTTATCTTGGTTCTGTGGTATCATCTCTTACATTTTGTCAATAATATTACTGTGGCATTTTGATGTTAAGAGACACATGTATCTTGTGGTAAAAAAAAAAAAATGAAAGCACCAGTCAACTAATAAAGACACACAAAAATAGCTCCACCTCGATGGAAGCAACAAACTCAGATGTGGTTGAAAGTTGGTGGGAGCAAGTAAACTCAGATTACCTCAAATGGAGGCAGTGATGATGTTTCAATTCATAAGTGCATCTCTTTGGGGTTTTCTTGGTTCTGTGGTATCATCTCTTACATTTTGTCAATAATATTACTGTTGCATTTTGATGTTAAGAGACACATGTATCTTGTGGTAAAAAAAACAAATGAAAGCACCAGTCAACTAATAACATGCAAATAGCTTGCATGCAATCTGGTGGTAAGCAATGTGTGAAGTACCAATGAAACTACGACCCATGACACCCCCTATATAAGGTGTTCTATGTCTGCCATTCATAGCATTCCTACAAGCTGGAGAAGGACACAAGGCATAGAGCAGTAGGTAAGAGCCCATTATTGGGGAAACAGTGTTTTAACTTGTGTCACTATTATTACTTTAACTTTAGCACTGACTTGTCTTTTAAATTCAGTAAGTGCTACTTGTTGGAGTAGTTTTAATTGACTGGTGCACATACACTATTGATGGAAATAAACACTGATTAACTCATTATAGCATAGAAGAGTTAACTCATGCACACAAAAATAGCTCCACCTCGATGGAAGCAACAAACTCAGATGTGGTTGAAAGTTGGTGGGAGCAAGTAAACTCAGATTACCTCAAATGGAGGGAGTGATGATGTTTCAATTCATAAGTGCATCTCTTTGGGGTTGTCTTGGTTCTGTATATTCATCTACCATATTATCCTCTGTCACTAGTATTACTTTGACTTTAGCACTGACTTGTTCTTTAAATACAGTAAGTGCTACTTGTTGGGGTAGTTTTATTTGACCAGTGCACCTAACAAGAACTCAATCATGATGGTTGGAAACTCAATTTAACTATGATTGTTTTATGTCACTATTATTACTTTGACTTTAGCACCGACTTGTCCTTTAACTACAGTAAGTGCTACTTGTTGGGGTAGTTTTATTTGACTAGTGCACCTAACAAGAACTCAATCATGGCGGTTATAACAAGCATGAAACAAGAAGGATCTGTGTAAACAAATTAAGATTACCTCTAATGGAGACATTGATGATCTTTAAATTCATAAGTGCTTCCCTTTGGGGTTATCTTGGTTCTGTGGTATCATCTCTTACATTTTGTCAATAATATTACTGTTGCATTTTGATGTTAAGAGACACATGTATCTTGTGGTAAAAAAACCAAATGAAAGCACCAGTCAACTAATAACATGCAAATAGCTTGCATGCAATCTGGTGGTAAGCAATGTGTGAAGTACCAATGAAACTACGACCCATGACACCCCCTATATAAGGTGTTCTATGTCTGCCATTCATAGCATTCCTACAAGCTGGAGAAGGACACAAGGCATAGAGCAGTAGGTAAGAGCCCATTATTGGGGAAACAGTGTTTTAACTTGTGTCACTATTATTACTTTAACTTTGGCACTGACTTGTCTTTTAAATTCAGTAAGTGCTACTTGTTGGAGTAGTTTTAATTGACTGGTGCACATACACTATTGATGGAAATAAACACTGATTAACTCATTATAGCATAGAAGAGTTAACTCATGCACACAAAAATAGCTCCACCTCGATGGAAGCAACAAACTCAGATGTGGTTGAAAGTTGGTGGGAGCAATTAAACTCAGATTACCTCAAATGGAGGCAGTGATGATGTTTCAATTCATAAGTGCATCTCTTTGGGGTTGTCTTGGTTCTGTATATTCATCTACCATATTATCCTCTGTCACTAGTATTACTTTGACTTTAGCACTGACTTGTTCTTTAAATACAGTAAGTGCTACTTGTTGGGGTAGTTTTATTTGACCAGTGCACCTAACAAGAACTCAATCATGATGGTTGGAAACTCAATTTAACTATGATTGTTTTATGTCACTATTATTACTTTGACTTTAGCACCGACTTGTCCTTTAACTACAGTAAGTGCTACTTGTTGGGGTAGTTTTATTTGACTAGTGCACCTAACAAGAACTCAATCATGGCGGTTATAACAAGCATGAAACAAGAAGGATCTGTGTAAACAAATTAAGATTACCTCTAATGGAGACATTGATGATCTTTAAATTCATAAGTGCTTCCCTTTGGGGTTATCTTGGTTCTGTGGTATCATCTCTTACATTTTGTCAATAATATTACTGTGGCATTTTGATGTTAAGAGACACATGTATCTTGTGTTAAAAAAACCAAATGAAAGCACCAGTCAACTAATAACATGCAAATAGCTTGCATGCAATCTGGTGGTAAGCAATGTGTGAAGTACCAATGAAACTACGACCCATGACACCCCCTATATAAGGTGTTCTATGTCTGCCATTCATAGCATTCCTACAAGCTGGAGAAGGACACAAGGCATAGAGCAGTAGGTAAGAGCCCATTATTGGGGAAACAGTGTTTTAACTTGTGTCACTATTATTACTTTAACTTTAGCACTGACATGTCTTTTAAATTCAGTAAGTGCTACTTGTTGGGGTAGTTTTATTTGACTAGTGATGTTAAGAGACACATGTATCTTGTGGTAAAAAAAACAAATGAAAGCACCAGTCAACTAATAACATGCAAATAGCTTGCATGCAATCTGGTGGTAAGCAATGTGTGAAGTACCAATGAAACTACGACCCATGACACCCCCTATATAAGGTGTTCTATGTCTGCCATTCATAGCATTCCTACAAGCTGGAGAAGGACACAAGGCATAGAGCAGTAGGTAAGAGCCCATTATTGGGGAAACAGTGTTTTAACTTGTGTCACTATTATTACTTTAACTTTAGCACCGACTTGTCCTTTAACTACAGTAAGTGCTACTTGTTGGGGTAGTTTTATTTGACTAGTGCACCTAACAAGAACTCAATCATGGCGGTTATAACAAGCATGAAACAAGAAGGATCTGTGTAAACAAATTAAGATTACCTCTAATGGAGACATTGATGATCTTTAAATTCATAAGTGCTTCCCTTTGGGGTTATCTTGGTTCTGTGGTATCATCTCTTACATTTTGTCAATAATATTACTGTGGCATTTTGATGTTAAGAGACACATGTATCTTGTGGTAAAAAAAAATAAATGAAAGCACCAGTCAACTAATAAAGACACACAAAAATAGCTCCACCTCGATGGAAGCAACAAACTCAGATGTGGTTGAAAGTTGGTGGGAGCAAGTAAACTCAGATTACCTCAAATGGAGGCAGTGATGATGTTTCAATTCATAAGTGCATCTCTTTGGGGTTTTCTTGGTTCTGTGGTATCATCTCTTACATTTTGTCAATAATATTACTGTTGCATTTTGATGTTAAGAGACACATGTATCTTGTGGTAAAAAAAACAAATGAAAGCACCAGTCAACTAATAACATGCAAATAGCTTGCATGCAATCTGGTGGTAAGCAATGTGTGAAGTACCAATGAAACTACGACCCATGACACCCCCTATATAAGGTGTTCTATGTCTGCCATTCATAGCATTCCTACAAGCTGGAGAAGGACACAAGGCATAGAGCAGTAGGTAAGAGCCCATTATTGGGGAAACAGTGTTTTAACTTGTGTCACTATTATTACTTTAACTTTAGCACTGACTTGTCTTTTAAATTCAGTAAGTGCTACTTGTTGGAGTAGTTTTAATTGACTGGTGCACATACACTATTGATGGAAATAAACACTGATTAACTCATTATAGCATAGAAGAGTTAACTCATGCACACAAAAATAGCTCCACCTCGATGGAAGCAACAAACTCAGATGTGGTTGAAAGTTGGTGGGAGCAAGTAAACTCAGATTACCTCAAATGGAGGGAGTGATGATGTTTCAATTCATAAGTGCATCTCTTTGGGGTTGTCTTGGTTCTGTATATTCATCTACCATATTATCCTCTGTCACTAGTATTACTTTGACTTTAGCACTGACTTGTTCTTTAAATACAGTAAGTGCTACTTGTTGGGGTAGTTTTATTTGACCAGTGCACCTAACAAGAACTCAATCATGATGGTTGGAAACTCAATTTAACTATGATTGTTTTATGTCACTATTATTACTTTGACTTTAGCACCGACTTGTCCTTTAACTACAGTAAGTGCTACTTGTTGGGGTAGTTTTATTTGACTAGTGCACCTAACAAGAACTCAATCATGGCGGTTATAACAAGCATGAAACAAGAAGGATCTGTGTAAACAAATTAAGATTACCTCTAATGGAGACATTGATGATCTTTAAATTCATAAGTGCTTCCCTTTGGGGTTATCTTGGTTCTGTGGTATCATCTCTTACATTTTGTCAATAATATTACTGTTGCATTTTGATGTTAAGAGACACATGTATCTTGTGGTAAAAAAACCAAATGAAAGCACCAGTCAACTAATAACATGCAAATAGCTTGCATGCAATCTGGTGGTAAGCAATGTGTGAAGTACCAATGAAACTACGACCCATGACACCCCCTATATAAGGTGTTCTATGTCTGCCATTCATAGCATTCCTACAAGCTGGAGAAGGACACAAGGCATAGAGCAGTAGGTAAGAGCCCATTATTGGGGAAACAGTGTTTTAACTTGTGTCACTATTATTACTTTAACTTTGGCACTGACTTGTCTTTTAAATTCAGTAAGTGCTACTTGTTGGAGTAGTTTTAATTGACTGGTGCACATACACTATTGATGGAAATAAACACTGATTAACTCATTATAGCATAGAAGAGTTAACTCATGCACACAAAAATAGCTCCACCTCGATGGAAGCAACAAACTCAGATGTGGTTGAAAGTTGGTGGGAGCAATTAAACTCAGATTACCTCAAATGGAGGCAGTGATGATGTTTCAATTCATAAGTGCATCTCTTTGGGGTTGTCTTGGTTCTGTATATTCATCTACCATATTATCCTCTGTCACTAGTATTACTTTGACTTTAGCACTGACTTGTTCTTTAAATACAGTAAGTGCTACTTGTTGGGGTAGTTTTATTTGACTAGTGCACCTAACAAGAACTCAATCATGGCGGTTATAACAAGCATGAAACAAGAAGGATCTGTGTAAACAAATTAAGATTACCTCTAATGGAGACATTGATGATCTTTAAATTCATAAGTGCTTCCCTTTGGGGTTATCTTGGTTCTGTATATTCATCTACCATATTATCCTCTGTCACTAGTATTACTTTGACTTTAGCACTGACTTGTTCTTTAAATACAGTAAGTGCTACTTGTTGGGGTAGTTTTATTTGACCAGTGCACCTAACAAGAACTCAATCATGATGGTTGGAAACTCAATTTAACTATGATTGTTTTATGTCACTATTATTACTTTGACTTTAGCACCGACTTGTCCTTTAACTACAGTAAGTGCTACTTGTTGGGGTAGTTTTATTTGACTAGTGCACCTAACAAGAACTCAATCATGGCGGTTATAACAAGCATGAAACAAGAAGGATCTGTGTAAACAAATTAAGATTACCTCTAATGGAGACATTGATGATCTTTAAATTCATAAGTGCTTCCCTTTGGGGTTATCTTGGTTCTGTGGTATCATCTCTTACATTTTGTCAATAATATTACTGTGGCATTTTGATGTTAAGAGACACATGTATCTTGTGGTAAAAAAACCAAATGAAAGCACCAGTCAACTAATAACATGCAAATAGCTTGCATGCAATCTGGTGGTAAGCAATGTGTGAAGTACCAATGAAACTACGACCCATGACACCCCCTATATAAGGTGTTCTATGTCTGCCATTCATAGCATTCCTACAAGCTGGAGAAGGACACAAGGCATAGAGCAGTAGGTAAGAGCCCATTATTGGGGAAACAGTGTTTTAACTTGTGTCACTATTATTACTTTAACTTTAGCACTGACATGTCTTTTAAATTCAGTAAGTGCTACTTGTTGGGGTAGTTTTATTTGACTAGTGCACCTAACAATAACTCAATCATGGCGGTTATAACAAGCATGAAACAAGAAGGATCTGTGTAAACAAATTCAGATTACCTCTAATGGAGACATTGATGATCTTTAAATTCATAAGTGCTTCCCTTTGGGGTTATCTTGGTTCTGTATATTCATCTACCATATTATCCTCTGTCACTAGTATTACTTTGACTTTAGCACTGACTTGTTCTTTAAATACAGTAAGTGCTACTTGTTGGGGTAGTTTTATTTGACCAGTGCACCTAACAAGAACTCAATCATGATGGTTGGAAACTCAATTTAACTATGATTGTTTTATGTCACTATTATTACTTTGACTTTAGCACCGACTTGTCCTTTAACTACAGTAAGTGCTACTTGTTGGGGTAGTTTTATTTGACTAGTGCACCTAACAAGAACTCAATCATGGCGGTTATAACAAGCATGAAACAAGAAGGATCTGTGTAAACAAATTAAGATTACCTCTAATGGAGACATTGATGATCTTTAAATTCATAAGTGCTTCCCTTTGGGGTTATCTTGGTTCTGTGGTATCATCTCTTACATTTTGTCAATAATATTACTGTTGCATTTTGATGTTAAGAGACACATGTATCTTGTGGTAAAAAAACCAAATGAAAGCACCAGTCAACTAATAACATGCAAATAGCTTGCATGCAATCTGGTGGTAAGCAATGTGTGAAGTACCAATGAAACTACGACCCATGACACCCCCTATATAAGGTGTTCTATGTCTGCCATTCATAGCATTCCTACAAGCTGGAGAAGGACACAAGGCATAGAGCAGTAGGTAAGAGCCCATTATTGGGGAAACAGTGTTTTAACTTGTGTCACTATTATTACTTTAACTTTGGCACTGACTTGTCTTTTAAATTCAGTAAGTGCTACTTGTTGGAGTAGTTTTAATTGACTGGTGCACATACACTATTGATGGAAATAAACACTGATTAACTCATTATAGCATAGAAGAGTTAACTCATGCACACAAAAATAGCTCCACCTCGATGGAAGCAACAAACTCAGATGTGGTTGAAAGTTGGTGGGAGCAATTAAACTCAGATTACCTCAAATGGAGGCAGTGATGATGTTTCAATTCATAAGTGCATCTCTTTGGGGTTGTCTTGGTTCTGTATATTCATCTACCATATTATCCTCTGTCACTAGTATTACTTTGACTTTAGCACTGACTTGTTCTTTAAATACAGTAAGTGCTACTTGTTGGGGTAGTTTTATTTGACCAGTGCACCTAACAAGAACTCAATCATGATGGTTGGAAACTCAATTTAACTATGATTGTTTTATGTCACTATTATTACTTTGACTTTAGCACCGACTTGTCCTTTAACTACAGTAAGTGCTACTTGTTGGGGTAGTTTTATTTGACTAGTGATGTTAAGAGACACATGTATCTTGTGGTAAAAAAAACAAATGAAAGCACCAGTCAACTAATAACATGCAAATAGCTTGCATGCAATCTGGTGGTAAGCAATGTGTGAAGTACCAATGAAACTACGACCCATGACACCCCCTATATAAGGTGTTCTATGTCTGCCATTCATAGCATTCCTACAAGCTGGAGAAGGACACAAGGCATAGAGCAGTAGGTAAGAGCCCATTATTGGGGAAACAGTGTTTTAACTTGTGTCACTATTATTACTTTAACTTTAGCACTGACATGTCTTTTAAATTCAGTAAGTGCTACTTGTTGGGGTAGTTTTATTTGACTAGTGCACCTAACAAGAACTCAATCATGGCGGTTATAACAAGCATGAAACAAGAAGGATCTGTGTAAACAAATTCAGATTACCTCTAATGGAGACATTGATGATCTTTAAATTCATAAGTGCTTCCCTTTGGGGTTATCTTGGTTCTGTATATTCATCTACCATATTATCCTCTGTCACTAGTATTACTTTGACTTTAGCACTGACTTGTTCTTTAAATACAGTAAGTGCTACTTGTTGGGGTAGTTTTATTTGACCAGTGCACCTAACAAGAACTCAATCATGATGGTTGGAAACTCAATTTAACTATGATTGTTTTATGTCACTATTATTACTTTGACTTTAGCACCGACTTGTCCTTTAACTACAGTAAGTGCTACTTGTTGGGGTAGTTTTATTTGACTAGTGCACCTAACAAGAACTCAATCATGGCGGTTATAACAAGCATGAAACAAGAAGGATCTGTGTAAACAAATTAAGATTACCTCTAATGGAGACATTGATGATCTTTAAATTCATAAGTGCTTCCCTTTGGGGTTATCTTGGTTCTGTGGTATCATCTCTTACATTTTGTCAATAATATTACTGTTGCATTTTGATGTTAAGAGACACATGTATCTTGTGGTAAAAAAACCAAATGAAAGCACCAGTCAACTAATAACATGCAAATAGCTTGCATGCAATCTGGTGGTAAGCAATGTGTGAAGTACCAATGAAACTACGACCCATGACACCCCCTATATAAGGTGTTCTATGTCTGCCATTCATAGCATTCCTACAAGCTGGAGAAGGACACAAGGCATAGAGCAGTAGGTAAGAGCCCATTATTGGGGAAACAGTGTTTTAACTTGTGTCACTATTATTACTTTAACTTTGGCACTGACTTGTCTTTTAAATTCAGTAAGTGCTACTTGTTGGAGTAGTTTTAATTGACTGGTGCACATACACTATTGATGGAAATAAACACTGATTAACTCATTATAGCATAGAAGAGTTAACTCATGCACACAAAAATAGCTCCACCTCGATGGAAGCAACAAACTCAGATGTGGTTGAAAGTTGGTGGGAGCAATTAAACTCAGATTACCTCAAATGGAGGCAGTGATGATGTTTCAATTCATAAGTGCATCTCTTTGGGGTTGTCTTGGTTCTGTATATTCATCTACCATATTATCCTCTGTCACTAGTATTACTTTGACTTTAGCACTGACTTGTTCTTTAAATACAGTAAGTGCTACTTGTTGGGGTAGTTTTATTTGACCAGTGCACCTAACAAGAACTCAATCATGATGGTTGGAAACTCAATTTAACTATGATTGTTTTATGTCACTATTATTACTTTGACTTTAGCACCGACTTGTCCTTTAACTACAGTAAGTGCTACTTGTTGGGGTAGTTTTATTTGACTAGTGATGTTAAGAGACACATGTATCTTGTGGTAAAAAAAACAAATGAAAGCACCAGTCAACTAATAACATGCAAATAGCTTGCATGCAATCTGGTGGTAAGCAATGTGTGAAGTACCAATGAAACTACGACCCATGACACCCCCTATATAAGGTGTTCTATGTCTGCCATTCATAGCATTCCTACAAGCTGGAGAAGGACACAAGGCATAGAGCAGTAGGTAAGAGCCCATTATTGGGGAAACAGTGTTTTAACTTGTGTCACTATTATTACTTTAACTTTAGCACTGACATGTCTTTTAAATTCAGTAAGTGCTACTTGTTGGGGTAGTTTTATTTGACTAGTGCACCTAACAAGAACTCAATCATGGCGGTTATAACAAGCATGAAACAAGAAGGATCTGTGTAAACAAATTCAGATTACCTCTAATGGAGACATTGATGATCTTTAAATTCATAAGTGCTTCCCTTTGGGGTTATCTTGGTTCTGTATATTCATCTACCATATTATCCTCTGTCACTAGTATTACTTTGACTTTAGCACTGACTTGTTCTTTAAATACAGTAAGTGCTACTTGTTGGGGTAGTTTTATTTGACCAGTGCACCTAACAAGAACTCAATCATGATGGTTGGAAACTCAATTTAACTATGATTGTTTTATGTCACTATTATTACTTTGACTTTAGCACCGACTTGTCCTTTAACTACAGTAAGTGCTACTTGTTGGGGTAGTTTTATTTGACTAGTGCACCTAACAAGAACTCAATCATGGCGGTTATAACAAGCATGAAACAAGAAGGATCTGTGTAAACAAATTAAGATTACCTCTAATGGAGACATTGATGATCTTTAAATTCATAAGTGCTTCCCTTTGGGGTTATCTTGGTTCTGTGGTATCATCTCTTACATTTTGTCAATAATATTACTGTTGCATTTTGATGTTAAGAGACACATGTATCTTGTGGTAAAAAAACCAAATGAAAGCACCAGTCAACTAATAACATGCAAATAGCTTGCATGCAATCAATGAAACTACGACCCATGACACCCCCTATATAAGGTGTTCTATGTCTGCCATTCATAGCATTCCTACAAGCTGGAGAAGGACACAAGGCATAGAGCAGTAGGTAAGAGCCCATTATTGGGGAAACAGTGTTTTAACTTGTGTCACTATTATTACTTTAACTTTAGCACTGACTTGTCTTTTAAATTCAGTAAGTGCTACTTGTTGGGGTAGTTTTATTTGACTGGTGCACATACACTATTGATGGAAATAAACACTGATTAACTCATTATAGCATAGAAGAGTTAACTCATGCACACAAAAATAGCTCCACCTCGATGGAAGCAACAAACTCAGATGTGGTTGAAAGTTGGTGGGAGCAATTAAACTCAGATTACCTCAAATGGAGGCAGTGATGATGTTTCAATTCATAAGTGCATCTCTTTGGGGTTGTCTTGGTTCTGTATATTCATCTACCATATTATCCTCTGTCACTAGTATTACTTTGACTTTAGCACTGACTTGTTCTTTAAATACAGTAAGTGCTACTTGTTGGGGTAGTTTTATTTGACCAGTGCACCTAACAAGAACTCAATCATGATGGTTGGAAACTCAATTTAACTATGATTGTTTTATGTCACTATTATTACTTTGACTTTAGCACCGACTTGTCCTTTAACTACAGTAAGTGCTACTTGTTGGGGTAGTTTTATTTGACTAGTGCACCTAACAAGAACTCAATCATGGCGGTTATAACAAGCATGAAACAAGAAGGATCTGTGTAAACAAATTAAGATTACCTCTAATGGAGACATTGATGATCTTTAAATTCATAAGTGCTTCCCTTTGGGGTTATCTTGGTTCTGTGGTATCATCTCTTACATTTTGTCAATAATATTACTGTGTCATTTTGATGTTAAGAGACACATGTATCTTGTGGTAAAAAAAACAAATGAAAGCACCAGTCAACTAATAACATGCAAATGGCTTGCATGCAATCTGGTGGTAAGCAATGTGTGAAGTACCAATGAAACTACGACCCATGACACCCCCTATATAAGGTGTTCTATGTCTGCCATTCATAGCATTCCTACAAGCTGGAGAAGGACACAAGGCATAGAGCAGTAGGTAAGAGCCCATTATTGGGGAAACAGTGTTTTAACTTGTGTCACTATTATTACTTTAACTTTGGCACTGACTTGTCTTTTAAATTCAGTAAGTGCTACTTGTTGGAGTAGTTTTAATTGACTGGTGCACATACACTATTGATGGAAATAAACACTGATTAACTCATTATAGCATAGAAGAGTTAACTCATGCACACAAAAATAGCTCCACCTCGATGGAAGCAACAAACTCAGATGTGGTTGAAAGTTGGTGGGAGCAATTAAACTCAGATTACCTCAAATGGAGGCAGTGATGATGTTTCAATTCATAAGTGCATCTCTTTGGGGTTGTCTTGGTTCTGTATATTCATCTACCATATTATCCTCTGTCACTAGTATTACTTTGACTTTAGCACTGACTTGTTCTTTAAATACAGTAAGTGCTACTTGTTGGGGTAGTTTTATTTGACCAGTGCACCTAACAAGAACTCAATCATGATGGTTGGAAACTCAATTTAACTATGATTGTTTTATGTCACTATTATTACTTTGACTTTAGCACCGACTTGTCCTTTAACTACAGTAAGTGCTACTTGTTGGGGTAGTTTTATTTGACTAGTGATGTTAAGAGACACATGTATCTTGTGGTAAAAAAAACAAATGAAAGCACCAGTCAACTAATAACATGCAAATAGCTTGCATGCAATCTGGTGGTAAGCAATGTGTGAAGTACCAATGAAACTACGACCCATGACACCCCCTATATAAGGTGTTCTATGTCTGCCATTCATAGCATTCCTACAAGCTGGAGAAGGACACAAGGCATAGAGCAGTAGGTAAGAGCCCATTATTGGGGAAACAGTGTTTTAACTTGTGTCACTATTATTACTTTAACTTTAGCACTGACATGTCTTTTAAATTCAGTAAGTGCTACTTGTTGGGGTAGTTTTATTTGACTAGTGCACCTAACAAGAACTCAATCATGGCGGTTATAACAAGCATGAAACAAGAAGGATCTGTGTAAACAAATTCAGATTACCTCTAATGGAGACATTGATGATCTTTAAATTCATAAGTGCTTCCCTTTGGGGTTATCTTGGTTCTGTATATTCATCTACCATATTATCCTCTGTCACTAGTATTACTTTGACTTTAGCACTGACTTGTTCTTTAAATACAGTAAGTGCTACTTGTTGGGGTAGTTTTATTTGACCAGTGCACCTAACAAGAACTCAATCATGATGGTTGGAAACTCAATTTAACTATGATTGTTTTATGTCACTATTATTACTTTGACTTTAGCACCGACTTGTCCTTTAACTACAGTAAGTGCTACTTGTTGGGGTAGTTTTATTTGACTAGTGCACCTAACAAGAACTCAATCATGGCGGTTATAACAAGCATGAAACAAGAAGGATCTGTGTAAACAAATTAAGATTACCTCTAATGGAGACATTGATGATCTTTAAATTCATAAGTGCTTCCCTTTGGGGTTATCTTGGTTCTGTGGTATCATCTCTTACATTTTGTCAATAATATTACTGTTGCATTTTGATGTTAAGAGACACATGTATCTTGTGGTAAAAAAACCAAATGAAAGCACCAGTCAACTAATAACATGCAAATAGCTTGCATGCAATCAATGAAACTACGACCCATGACACCCCCTATATAAGGTGTTCTATGTCTGCCATTCATAGCATTCCTACAAGCTGGAGAAGGACACAAGGCATAGAGCAGTAGGTAAGAGCCCATTATTGGGGAAACAGTGTTTTAACTTGTGTCACTATTATTACTTTAACTTTAGCACTGACTTGTCTTTTAAATTCAGTAAGTGCTACTTGTTGGGGTAGTTTTATTTGACTGGTGCACATACACTATTGATGGAAATAAACACTGATTAACTCATTATAGCATAGAAGAGTTAACTCATGCACACAAAAATAGCTCCACCTCGATGGAAGCAACAAACTCAGATGTGGTTGAAAGTTGGTGGGAGCAATTAAACTCAGATTACCTCAAATGGAGGCAGTGATGATGTTTCAATTCATAAGTGCATCTCTTTGGGGTTGTCTTGGTTCTGTATATTCATCTACCATATTATCCTCTGTCACTAGTATTACTTTGACTTTAGCACTGACTTGTTCTTTAAATACAGTAAGTGCTACTTGTTGGGGTAGTTTTATTTGACCAGTGCACCTAACAAGAACTCAATCATGATGGTTGGAAACTCAATTTAACTATGATTGTTTTATGTCACTATTATTACTTTGACTTTAGCACCGACTTGTCCTTTAACTACAGTAAGTGCTACTTGTTGGGGTAGTTTTATTTGACTAGTGCACCTAACAAGAACTCAATCATGGCGGTTATAACAAGCATGAAACAAGAAGGATCTGTGTAAACAAATTAAGATTACCTCTAATGGAGACATTGATGATCTTTAAATTCATAAGTGCTTCCCTTTGGGGTTATCTTGGTTCTGTGGTATCATCTCTTACATTTTGTCAATAATATTACTGTGTCATTTTGATGTTAAGAGACACATGTATCTTGTGGTAAAAAAAACAAATGAAAGCACCAGTCAACTAATAATATGCAAATGGCTTGCATGCAATCTGGTGGTAAGCAATGTGTGAAGTACCAATGAAACTACGACCCATGACACCCCCTATATAAGGTGTTCTATGTCTGCCATTCATAGCATTCCTACAAGCTGGAGAAGGACACAAGGCATAGAACAGTAGGTAAGAGGCCATTATTGGGGAAACAGTGTTTTAACTTGTGTCACTATTATTACTTTAACTTTAGCACTGACTTGTCTTTTAAATTCAGTAAGTGCTACTTGTTGGAGTAGTTTTAATTGACTGGTGCACATACACTATTGATGGAAATAAACACTGATTAACTCATTATAGCATAGAAGAGTTAACTCATGCACACAAAAATAGCTCCACCTCGATGGAAGCAACAAACTCAGATGTGGTTGAAAGTTGGTGGGAGCAAGTAAACTCAGATTACCTCAAATGGAGGCAGTGATGATGTTTCAATTCATAAGTGCATCTCTTTGGGGTTTTCTTGGTTCTGTATATTCATCTACCATATTATCCTCTGTCACTAGTATTACTTTGACTTTAGCACTGACTTGTTCTTTAAATACAGTAAGTGCTACTTGTTGGGGTAGTTTTATTTGACCAGTGCACCTAACAAGAACTCAATCATGATGTTTGGAAACTCAATTTAACTATGATTGTTTTATGTCACTATTATTACTTTGACTTTAGCACCGACTTGTCCTTTAACTACAGTAAGTGCTACTTGTTGGGGTAGTTTTATTTGACTAGTGCACCTAACAAGAACTCAATCATGGCGGTTATAACAAGCATGAAACAAGAAGGATCTGTGTAAACAAATTAAGATTACCTCTAATGGAGACATTGATGATCTTTAAATTCATAAGTGCTTCCCTTTGGGGTTATCTTGGTTCTGTGGTATCATCTCTTACATTTTGTCAATAATATTACTGTGGCATTTTGATGTTAAGAGACACATGTATCTTGTGGTAAAAAAAAACAAATGAAAGCACCAGTCAACTAATAACATGCAAATAGCTTGCATGCAATCTGGTGGTAAGCAATGTGTGAAGTACCAATGAAACTACGACCCATGACACCCCCTATATAAGGTGTTCTATGTCTGCCATTCATAGCATTCCTACAAGCTGGAGAAGGACACAAGGCATAGAGCAGTAGGTAAGAGCCCATTATTGGGGAAACAGTGTTTTAACTTGTGTCACTATTATTACTTTAACTTTGGCACTGACTTGTCTTTTAAATTCAGTAAGTGCTACTTGTTGGAGTAGTTTTAATTGACTGGTGCACATACACTATTGATGGAAATAAACACTGATTAACTCATTATAGCATAGAAGAGTTAACTCATGCACACAAAAATAGCTCCACCTCGATGGAAGCAACAAACTCAGATGTGGTTGAAAGTTGGTGGGAGCAATTAAACTCAGATTACCTCAAATGGAGGCAGTGATGATGTTTCAATTCATAAGTGCATCTCTTTGGGGTTGTCTTGGTTCTGTATATTCATCTACCATATTATCCTCTGTCACTAGTATTACTTTGACTTTAGCACTGACTTGTTCTTTAAATACAGTAAGTGCTACTTGTTGGGGTAGTTTTATTTGACCAGTGCACCTAACAAGAACTCAATCATGATGGTTGGAAACTCAATTTAACTATGATTGTTTTATGTCACTATTATTACTTTGACTTTAGCACCGACTTGTCCTTTAACTACAGTAAGTGCTACTTGTTGGGGTAGTTTTATTTGACTAGTGATGTTAAGAGACACATGTATCTTGTGGTAAAAAAAACAAATGAAAGCACCAGTCAACTAATAACATGCAAATAGCTTGCATGCAATCTGGTGGTAAGCAATGTGTGAAGTACCAATGAAACTACGACCCATGACACCCCCTATATAAGGTGTTCTATGTCTGCCATTCATAGCATTCCTACAAGCTGGAGAAGGACACAAGGCATAGAGCAGTAGGTAAGAGCCCATTATTGGGGAAACAGTGTTTTAACTTGTGTCACTATTATTACTTTAACTTTAGCACTGACATGTCTTTTAAATTCAGTAAGTGCTACTTGTTGGGGTAGTTTTATTTGACTAGTGCACCTAACAAGAACTCAATCATGGCGGTTATAACAAGCATGAAACAAGAAGGATCTGTGTAAACAAATTCAGATTACCTCTAATGGAGACATTGATGATCTTTAAATTCATAAGTGCATCTCTTTGGGGTTTTCTTGGTTCTGTATATTCATCTACCATATTATCCTCTGTCACTAGTATTACTTTGACTTTAGCACTGACTTGTTCTTTAAATACAGTAAGTGCTACTTGTTGGGGTAGTTTTATTTGACCAGTGCACCTAACAAGAACTCAATCATGATGTTTGGAAACTCAATTTAACTATGATTGTTTTATGTCACTATTATTACTTTGACTTTAGCACCGACTTGTCCTTTAACTACAGTAAGTGCTACTTGTTGGGGTAGTTTTATTTGACTAGTGCACCTAACAAGAACTCAATCATGGCGGTTATAACAAGCATGAAACAAGAAGGATCTGTGTAAACAAATTAAGATTACCTCTAATGGAGACATTGATGATCTTTAAATTCATAAGTGCTTCCCTTTGGGGTTATCTTGGTTCTGTGGTATCATCTCTTACATTTTGTCAATAATATTACTGTGGCATTTTGATGTTAAGAGACACATGTATCTTGTGGTAAAAAAACCCAAATGAAAGCACCAGTCAACTAATAAAGACACACACAAAAATAGCTCCACCTCGATGGAAGCAACAAACTCAGATGTGGTTGAAAGTTGGTGGGAGCAAGTAAACTCAGATTACCTCAAATGGAGGCAGTGATGATGTTTCAATTCATAAGTGCATCTCTTTGGGGTTTTCTTGGTTCTGTGGTATCATCTCTTACATTTTGTCAATAATATTACTGTTGCATTTTGATGTTAAGAGACACATGTATCTTGTGGTAAAAAAAACAAATGAAAGCACCAGTCAACTAATAACATGCAAATAGCTTGCATGCAATCTGGTGGTAAGCAATGTGTGAAGTACCAATGAAACTACGACCCATGACACCCCCTATATAAGGTGTTCTATGTCTGCCATTCATAGCATTCCTACAAGCTGGAGAAGGACACAAGGCATAGAGCAGTAGGTAAGAGCCCATTATTGGGGAAACAGTGTTTTAACTTGTGTCACTATTATTACTTTAACTTTAGCACTGACTTGTCTTTTAAATTCAGTAAGTGCTACTTGTTGGAGTAGTTTTAATTGACTGGTGCACATACACTATTGATGGAAATAAACACTGATTAACTCATTATAGCATAGAAGAGTTAACTCATGCACACAAAAATAGCTCCACCTCGATGGAAGCAACAAACTCAGATGTGGTTGAAAGTTGGTGGGAGCAAGTAAACTCAGATTACCTCAAATGGAGGCAGTGATGATGTTTCAATTCATAAGTGCATCTCTTTGGGGTTGTCTTGGTTCTGTATATTCATCTACCATATTATCCTCTGTCACTAGTATTACTTTGACTTTAGCACTGACTTGTTCTTTAAATACAGTAAGTGCTACTTGTTGGGGTAGTTTTATTTGACCAGTGCACCTAACAAGAACTCAATCATGATGGTTGGAAACTCAATTTAACTATGATTGTTTTATGTCACTATTATTACTTTGACTTTAGCACCGACTTGTCCTTTAACTACAGTAAGTGCTACTTGTTGGGGTAGTTTTATTTGACTAGTGCACCTAACAAGAACTCAATCATGGCGGTTATAACAAGCATGAAACAAGAAGGATCTGTGTAAACAAATTAAGATTACCTCTAATGGAGACATTGATGATCTTTAAATTCATAAGTGCTTCCCTTTGGGGTTATCTTGGTTCTGTGGTATCATCTCTTACATTTTGTCAATAATATTACTGTTGCATTTTGATGTTAAGAGACACATGTATCTTGTGGTAAAAAAACCAAATGAAAGCACCAGTCAACTAATAACATGCAAATAGCTTGCATGCAATCTGGTGGTAAGCAATGTGTGAAGTACCAATGAAACTACGACCCATGACACCCCCTATATAAGGTGTTCTATGTCTGCCATTCATAGCATTCCTACAAGCTGGAGAAGGACACAAGGCATAGAGCAGTAGGTAAGAGCCCATTATTGGGGAAACAGTGTTTTAACTTGTGTCACTATTATTACTTTAACTTTAGCACTGACTTGTCTTTTAAATTCAGTAAGTGCTACTTGTTGGAGTAGTTTTAATTGACTGGTGCACATACACTATTGATGGAAATAAACACTGATTAACTCATTATAGCATAGAAGAGTTAACTCATGCACACAAAAATAGCTCCACCTCGATGGAAGCAACAAACTCAGATGTGGTTGAAAGTTGGTGGGAGCAATTAAACTCAGATTACCTCAAATGGAGGCAGTGATGATGTTTCAATTCATAAGTGCATCTCTTTGGGGTTGTCTTGGTTCTGTATATTCATCTACCATATTATCCTCTGTCACTAGTATTACTTTGACTTTAGCACTGACTTGTTCTTTAAATACAGTAAGTGCTACTTGTTGGGGTAGTTTTATTTGACCAGTGCACCTAACAAGAACTCAATCATGATGGTTGGAAACTCAATTTAACTATGATTGTTTTATGTCACTATTATTACTTTGACTTTAGCACCGACTTGCCCTTTAACTACAGTAAGTGCTACTTGTTGGGGTAGTTTTATTTGACTAGTGCACCTAACAAGAACTCAATCATGGCGGTTATAACAAGCATGAAACAAGAAGGATCTGTGTAAACAAATTCAGATTACCTCTAATGGAGACATTGATGATCTTTAAATTCATAAGTGCTTCCCTTTGGGGTTATCTTGGTTCTGTATATTCATCTACCATATTATCCTCTGTCACTAGTATTACTTTGACTTTAGCACTGACTTGTTCTTTAAATACAGTAAGTGCTACTTGTTGGGGTAGTTTTATTTGACCAGTGCACCTAACAAGAACTCAATCATGATGGTTGGAAACTCAATTTAACTATGATTGTTTTATGTCACTATTATTACTTTGACTTTAGCACCGACTTGTCCTTTAACTACAGTAAGTGCTACTTGTTGGGGTAGTTTTATTTGACTAGTGCACCTAACAAGAACTCAATCATGGCGGTTATAACAAGCATGAAACAAGAAGGATCTGTGTAAACAAATTAAGATTACCTCTAATGGAGACATTGATGATCTTTAAATTCATAAGTGCTTCCCTTTGGGGTTATCTTGGTTCTGTGGTATCATCTCTTACATTTTGTCAATAATATTACTGTGGCATTTTGATGTTAAGAGACACATGTATCTTGTGGTAAAAAAACCAAATGAAAGCACCAGTCAACTAATAACATGCAAATAGCTTGCATGCAATCTGGTGGTAAGCAATGTGTGAAGTACCAATGAAACTACGACCCATGACACCCCCTATATAAGGTGTTCTATGTCTGCCATTCATAGCATTCCTACAAGCTGGAGAAGGACACAAGGCATAGAGCAGTAGGTAAGAGCCCATTATTGGGGAAACAGTGTTTTAACTTGTGTCACTATTATTACTTTAACTTTAGCACTGACATGTCTTTTAAATTCAGTAAGTGCTACTTGTTGGGGTAGTTTTATTTGACTAGTGCACCTAACAAGAACTCAATCATGGCGGTTATAACAAGCATGAAACAAGAAGGATCTGTGTAAACAAATTCAGATTACCTCTAATGGAGACATTGATGATCTTTAAATTCATAAGTGCTTCCCTTTGGGGTTATCTTGGTTCTGTATATTCATCTACCATATTATCCTCTGTCACTAGTATTACTTTGACTTTAGCACTGACTTGTTCTTTAAATACAGTAAGTGCTACTTGTTGGGGTAGTTTTATTTGACCAGTGCACCTAACAAGAACTCAATCATGATGGTTGGAAACTCAATTTAACTATGATTGTTTTATGTCACTATTATTACTTTGACTTTAGCACCGACTTGTCCTTTAACTACAGTAAGTGCTACTTGTTGGGGTAGTTTTATTTGACTAGTGCACCTAACAAGAACTCAATCATGGCGGTTATAACAAGCATGAAACAAGAAGGATCTGTGTAAACAAATTCAGATTACCTCTAATGGAGACATTGATGATCTTTAAATTCATAAGTGCTTCCCTTTGGGGTTATCTTGGTTCTGTGGTATCATCTCTTACATTTTGTCAATAATATTACTGTTGCATTTTGATGTTAAGAGACACATGTATCTTGTGGTAAAAAAAACCAAATGAAAGCACCAGTCAACTAATAACATGCAAATAGCTTGCATGCAATCTGGTGGTAAGCAATGTGTGAAGTACCAATGAAACTACGACCCATGACACCCCCTATATAAGGTGTTCTATGTCTGCCATTCATAGCATTCCTACAAGCTGGAGAAGGACACAAGGCATAGAGCAGTAGGTAAGAGCCCATTATTGGGGAAACAGTGTTTTAACTTGTGTCACTATTATTACTTTAACTTTGGCACTGACTTGTCTTTTAAATTCAGTAAGTGCTACTTGTTGGAGTAGTTTTAATTGACTGGTGCACATACACTATTGATGGAAATAAACACTGATTAACTCATTATAGCATAGAAGAGTTAACTCATGCACACAAAAATAGCTCCACCTCGATGGAAGCAACAAACTCAGATGTGGTTGAAAGTTGGTGGGAGCAATTAAACTCAGATTACCTCAAATGGAGGCAGTGATGATGTTTCAATTCATAAGTGCATCTCTTTGGGGTTGTCTTGGTTCTGTATATTCATCTACCATATTATCCTCTGTCACTAGTATTACTTTGACTTTAGCACTGACTTGTTCTTTAAATACAGTAAGTGCTACTTGTTGGGGTAGTTTTATTTGACCAGTGCACCTAACAAGAACTCAATCATGATGGTTGGAAACTCAATTTAACTATGATTGTTTTATGTCACTATTATTACTTTGACTTTAGCACCGACTTGTCCTTTAACTACAGTAAGTGCTACTTGTTGGGGTAGTTTTATTTGACTAGTGATGTTAAGAGACACATGTATCTTGTGGTAAAAAAAACAAATGAAAGCACCAGTCAACTAATAACATGCAAATAGCTTGCATGCAATCTGGTGGTAAGCAATGTGTGAAGTACCAATGAAACTACGACCCATGACACCCCCTATATAAGGTGTTCTATGTCTGCCATTCATAGCATTCCTACAAGCTGGAGAAGGACACAAGGCATAGAGCAGTAGGTAAGAGCCCATTATTGGGGAAACAGTGTTTTAACTTGTGTCACTATTATTACTTTAACTTTAGCACTGACATGTCTTTTAAATTCAGTAAGTGCTACTTGTTGGGGTAGTTTTATTTGACTAGTGCACCTAACAAGAACTCAATCATGGCGGTTATAACAAGCATGAAACAAGAAGGATCTGTGTAAACAAATTCAGATTACCTCTAATGGAGACATTGATGATCTTTAAATTCATAAGTGCTTCCCTTTGGGGTTATCTTGGTTCTGTATATTCATCTACCATATTATCCTCTGTCACTAGTATTACTTTGACTTTAGCACTGACTTGTTCTTTAAATACAGTAAGTGCTACTTGTTGGGGTAGTTTTATTTGACCAGTGCACCTAACAAGAACTCAATCATGATGGTTGGAAACTCAATTTAACTATGATTGTTTTATGTCACTATTATTACTTTGACTTTAGCACCGACTTGTCCTTTAACTACAGTAAGTGCTACTTGTTGGGGTAGTTTTATTTGACTAGTGCACCTAACAAGAACTCAATCATGGCGGTTATAACAAGCATGAAACAAGAAGGATCTGTGTAAACAAATTAAGATTACCTCTAATGGAGACATTGATGATCTTTAAATTCATAAGTGCTTCCCTTTGGGGTTATCTTGGTTCTGTGGTATCATCTCTTACATTTTGTCAATAATATTACTGTTGCATTTTGATGTTAAGAGACACATGTATCTTGTGGTAAAAAACCAAATGAAAGCACCAGTCAACTAATAACATGCAAATAGCTTGCATGCAATCAATGAAACTACGACCCATGACACCCCCTATATAAGGTGTTCTATGTCTGCCATTCATAGCATTCCTACAAGCTGGAGAAGGACACAAGGCATAGAGCAGTAGGTAAGAGCCCATTATTGGGGAAACAGTGTTTTAACTTGTGTCACTATTATTACTTTAACTTTGGCACTGACTTGTCTTTTAAATTCAGTAAGTGCTACTTGTTGGAGTAGTTTTAATTGACTGGTGCACATACACTATTGATGGAAATAAACACTGATTAACTCATTATAGCATAGAAGAGTTAACTCATGCACACAAAAATAGCTCCACCTCGATGGAAGCAACAAACTCAGATGTGGTTGAAAGTTGGTGGGAGCAATTAAACTCAGATTACCTCAAATGGAGGCAGTGATGATGTTTCAATTCATAAGTGCATCTCTTTGGGGTTGTCTTGGTTCTGTATATTCATCTACCATATTATCCTCTGTCACTAGTATTACTTTGACTTTAGCACTGACTTGTTCTTTAAATACAGTAAGTGCTACTTGTTGGGGTAGTTTTATTTGACCAGTGCACCTAACAAGAACTCAATCATGGCGGTTATAACAAGCATGAAACAAGAAGGATCTGTGTAAACAAATTAAGATTACCTCTAATGGAGACATTGATGATCTTTAAATTCATAAGTGCTTCCCTTTGGGGTTATCTTGGTTCTGTGGTATCATCTCTTACATTTTGTCAATAATATTACTGTGGCATTTTGATGTTAAGAGACACATGTATCTTGTGGTAAAAAAACCAAATGAAAGCACCAGTCAACTAATAACATGCAAATGGCTTGCATGCAATCTGGTGGTAAGCAATGTGTGAAGTACCAATGAAACTACGACCCAGGACACCCCCTATATAAGGTGTTCTATGTCTGCCATTCATAGCATTCCTACAAGCTGGAGAAGGACACAAGGCATAGAGCAGTAGGTAAGAGCACATTATGGGGGAAACAGTGTTTTAACTTGTGTCACTATTATTACTTTAACTTTAGCACTGACTTGTCTTTTAAATTTAGTAAGTGCTACTTGTTGGAGTAGTTTTAATTGACTGGTGCACATACACTATTGATGGAAATAAACACTGATTAACTCATTATAGCATAGAAGAGTTAACTCATGCACACAAAAATAGCTCCACCTTGATGGAAGCAACAAACTCAGACTCAGACAAACTCAAACTCATGATGGTATAACAAGCATGAAACAAGAAGGATCTGTGTAAACAAATTAAGATTACCTCTAATGGAGACATTGATGATCTTTAAATTCATAAGTGCTTCCCTTTGGGGTTATCTTGGTTCTGTGGTATCATCTCTTACATTTTGTCAATAATATTACTGTGGCATTTTGATGTTAAGAGACACATGTATCTTGTGGTAAAAAAAACAAATGAAAGCACCAGTCAACTAATAAAGACACACACAAAAATAGCTCCACCTCGATGGAAGCAACAAACTCAGATGTGGTTGAAAGTTGGTGGGAGCAAGTAAACTCAGATTACCTCAAATGGAGGCAGTGATGATGTTTCAATTCATAAGTGCATCTCTTTGGGGTTGTCTTGGTTCTTAATATTCATCTACCATATTATCCTCTGTCACTAGTATTACTTTGACTTTAGCACTGACTTGTTTTTTAAATACAGTAAGTGCTACTTGTTGGGGTAGTTTTATTTGACCAGTGCACCTAACAAGAACTCAATCATGATGGTTGGAAACTCAATTTAACTATGATTGTTTTGTCACTATTATTACTTTGACTTTAGCACCGACTTGTCCTTTAACTACAGTAAGTGCTACTTGTTGGGGTAGTTTTATTTGACTAGTGCACCTAACAAGAACTCAATCATGGCGGTTATAACAAGCATGAAACAAGAAGGATCTGTGTAAACAAATTAAGATTACCTCTAATGGAGACATTGATGATCTTTAAATTCATAAGTGCTTCCCTTTGGGGTTATCTTGGTTCTGTGGTATCATCTCTTACATTTTGTCAATAATATTACTGTGGCATTTTGATGTTAAGAGACACATGTATCTTGTGGTAAAAAAAACAAATGAAAGCACCAGTCAACTAATAAAGACACACACAAAAATAGCTCCACCTCGATGGAAGCAACAAACTCAGATGTGGTTGAAAGTTGGTGGGAGCAAGTAAACTCAGATTACCTCAAATGGAGGCAGTGATGATGTTTCAATTCATAAGTGCATCTCTTTGGGGTTGTCTTGGTTCTTAATATTCATCTACCATATTATCCTCTGTCACTAGTATTACTTTGACTTTAGCACTGACTTGTTTTTTAAATACAGTAAGTGCTACTTGTTGGGGTAGTTTTATTTGACCAGTGCACCTAACAAGAACTCAATCATGATGGTTGGAAACTCAATTTAACTATGATTGTTTTGTCACTATTATTACTTTGACTTTAGCACCGACTTGTCCTTTAACTACAGTAAGTGCTACTTGTTGGGGTAGTTTTATTTGACTAGTGCACCTAACAAGAACTCAATCATGGCGGTTATAACAAGCATGAAACAAGAAGGATCTGTGTAAACAAATTAAGATTACCTCTAATGGAGACATTGATGATCTTTAAATTCATAAGTGCTTCCCTTTGGGGTTATCTTGGTTCTGTGGTATCATCTCTTACATTTTGTCAATAATATTACTGTGGCATTTTGATGTTAAGAGACACATGTATCTTGTGGTAAAAAAAACAAATGAAAGCACCAGTCAACTAATAAAGACACACACAAAAATAGCTCCACCTCGATGGAAGCAACAAACTCAGATGTGGTTGAAAGTTGGTGGGAGCAAGTAAACTCAGATGACCTCAAATGGAGGCAGTGATGATGTTTCAATTCATAAGTGCATCTCTTTGGGGTTGTCTTGGTTCTGTATATTCATCTACCATATTATCCTCTGTCACTAGTATTACTTTGACTTTAGCACTGACTTGTTCTTTAAATACAGTAAGTGCTACTTGTTGGGGTAGTTTTATTTGACCAGTGCACCTAACAAGAACTCAATCATGATGGTTGGAAACTCAATTTAACTATGATTGTTTTATGTCACTATTATTACTTTGACTTTAGCACCGACTTGTCCTTTAACTACAGTAAGTGCTACTTGTTGGGGTAGTTTTATTTGACTAGTGCACCTAACAAGAACTCAATCATGGCGGTTATAACAAGCATGAAACAAGAAGGATCTGTGTAAACAAATTAAGATTACCTCTAATGGAGACATTGATGATCTTTAAATTCATAAGTGCTTCCCTTTGGGGTTATCTTGGTTCTGTGGTATCATCTCTTACATTTTGTCAATAATATTACTGTGGCATTTTGATGTTAAGAGACACATGTATCTTGTGGTAAAAAAAACAAATGAAAGCACCAGTCAACTAATAACATGCAAATGGCTTGCATGCAATCTGGTGGTAAGCAATGTGTGAAGTACCAATGAAACTACGACCCAGGACACCCCCTATATAAGGTGTTCTATGTCTGCCATTCATAGCATTCCTACAAGCTGGAGAAGGACACAAGGCATAGAGCAGTAGGTAAGAGCACATTATGGGGGAAACAGTGTTTTAACTTGTGTCACTATTATTACTTTAACTTTAGCACTGACTTGTCTTTTAAATTCAGTAAGTGCTACTTGTTGGAGTAGTTTTAATTGACTGGTGCACATACACTATTGATGGAAATAAACACTGATTAACTCATTATAGCATAGAAGAGTTAACTCATGCACACAAAAATAGCTCCACCTTGATGGAAGCAACAAACTCAGATGTGGTTGAAAGTTGGTGGGAGCAAGTAAACTCAGATTACCTCAAATGGAGGCAGTGATGATGTTTCAATTCATAAGTGCATCTCTTTGGGGTTGTCTTGGTTCTGTATATTCATATACCATATTATCCTCTTTCACTAGTATTACTTTGACTTTAGCACTGACTTGTTCTTTAAATACAGTAAGTGCTACTTGTTGGGGTAGTTTTATTTGACCAGTGCACCTAACAAGAACTCCATCATGATGGTTGGAAACTCAATTTAACTATGATTGTTTTATGTCACTATTATTACTTTGACTTTAGCACCGACTTGTCCTTTAACTACAGTAAGTGCTACTTGTTGGGGTAGTTTTATTTGACTAGTGCACCTAACAAGAACTCAATCATGGCGGTTATAACAAGCATGAAACAAGAAGGATCTGTGTAAACAAATTAAGATTACCTCTAATGGAGACATTGATGATCTTTAAATTCATAAGTGCTTCCCTTTGGGGTTATCTTGGTTCTGTGGTATCATCTCTTACATTTTGTCAATAATATTACTGTTGCATTTTGATGATAAGAGACACATGTATCTTGTGGTAAAAAAAACAAATGAAAGCACCAGTCAACTAATAACATGCAAATAGCTTGCATGCAATCTGGTGGTAAGCAATGTGTGAAGTACCAATGAAACTACGACCCATGACACCCCCTATATAAGGTGTTCTATGTCTGCCATTCATAGCATTCCTACAAGCTGGAGAAGGACACAAGGCATAGAACAGTAGGTAAGAGCCCATTATTGGGGAAACAGTGTTTTAACTTGTGTCACTATTATTACTTTAACTTTAGCACTGACTTGTCTTTTAAATTCAGTAAGTGCTACTTGTTGGAGTAGTTTTAATTGACTGGTGCACATACACTATTGATGGAAATAAACACTGATTAACTCATTATAGCATAGAAGAGTTAACTCATGCACACAAAAATAGCTCCACCTCGATGGAAGCAACAAACTCAGATGTGGTTGAAAGTCGGTGGGAGCAAGTAAACTCAGATTACCTCAAATGGAGGCAGTGATGATGTTTCAATTCATAAGTGCATCTCTTTGGGGTTATCTTGGTTCTGTATATTCATCTACCATATTATCCTCTGTCACTAGTATTACTTTGACTTTAGCACTGACTTGTTCTTTAAATACAGTAAGTGCTACTTGTTGGGGTAGTTTTATTTGACCAGTGCACCTAACAAGAACTCAATCATGATGGTTGGAAACTCAATTTAACTATGATTGTTTTATGTCACTATTATTACTTTGACTTTAGCACCGACTTGTCCTTTAACTACAGTAAGTGCTACTTGTTGGGGTAGTTTTATTTGACTAGTGCACCTAACAAGAACTCAATCATGGCGGTTATAACAAGCATGAAACAAGAAGGATCTGTGTAAACAAATTAAGATTACCTCTAATGGAGACATTGATGATCTTTAAATTCATAAGTGCTTCCCTTTGGGGTTATCTTGGTTCTGTGGTATCATCTCTTACATTTTGTCAATAATATTACTGTGGCATTTTGATGTTAAGAGACACATGTATCTTGTGGTAAAAAAAACAAATGAAAGCACCAGTCAACTAATAAAGACACACACAAAAATAGCTCCACCTCGATGGAAGCAACAAACTCAGATGTGGTTGAAAGTTGGTGGGAGCAAGTAAACTCAGATGACCTCAAATGGAGGCAGTGATGATGTTTCAATTCATAAGTGCATCTCTTTGGGGTTGTCTTGGTTCTGTATATTCATCTACCATATTATCCTCTGTCACTAGTATTACTTTGACTTTAGCACTGACTTGTTTTTTAAATACAGTAAGTGCTACTTGTTGGGGTAGTTTTATTTGACCAGTGCACCTAACAAGAACTCAATCATGATGGTTGGAAACTCAATTTAACTATGATTGTTTTATGTCACTATTATTACTTTGACTTTAGCACCGACTTGTCCTTTAACTACAGTAAGTGCTACTTGTTGGGGTAGTTTTATTTGACTAGTGCACCTAACAAGAACTCAATCATGGCGGTTATAACAAGCATGAAACAAGAAGGATCTGTGTAAACAAATTAAGATTACCTCTAATGGAGACATTGATGATCTTTAAATTCATAAGTGCTTCCCTTTGGGGTTATCTTGGTTCTGTGGTATCATCTCTTACATTTTGTCAATAATATTACTGTGGCATTTTGATGTTAAGAGACACATGTATCTTGTGGTAAAAAAAACAAATGAAAGCACCAGTCAACTAATAAAGACACACACAAAAATAGCTCCACCTCGATGGAAGCAACAAACTCAGATGTGGTTGAAAGTTGGTGGGAGCAAGTAAACTCAGATGACCTCAAATGGAGGCAGTGATGATGTTTCAATTCATAAGTGCATCTCTTTGGGGTTGTCTTGGTTCTGTATATTCATCTACCATATTATCCTCTGTCACTAGTATTACTTTGACTTTAGCACTGACTTGTTCTTTAAATACAGTAAGTGCTACTTGTTGGGGTAGTTTTATTTGACCAGTGTCATAAGTGCATCTCTTTGGGGTTATCTTGGTTCTGTATATTCATCTACCATATTATCCTCTGTCACTAGTATTACTTTGACTTTAGCACTGACTTGTTCTTTAAATACAGTAAGTGCTACTTGTTGGGGTAGTTTTATTTGACCAGTGCACCTAACAAGAACTCAATCATGATGGTTGGAAACTCAATTTAACTATGATTGTTTTATGTCACTATTATTACTTTGACTTTAGCACCGACTTGTCCTTTAACTACAGTAAGTGCTACTTGTTGGGGTAGTTTTATTTGACTAGTGCACCTAACAAGAACTCAATCATGGCGGTTATAACAAGCATGAAACAAGAAGGATCTGTGTAAACAAATTAAGATTACCTCTAATGGAGACATTGATGATCTTTAAATTCATAAGTGCTTCCCTTTGGGGTTATCTTGGTTCTGTGGTATCATCTCTTACATTTTGTCAATAATATTACTGTGGCATTTTGATGTTAAGAGACACATGTATCTTGTGGTAAAAAAAACAAATGAAAGCACCAGTCAACTAATAAAGACACACACAAAAATAGCTCCACCTCGATGGAAGCAACAAACTCAGATGTGGTTGAAAGTTGGTGGGAGCAAGTAAACTCAGATTACCTCAAATGGAGGCAGTGATGATGTTTCAATTCATAAGTGCATCTCTTTGGGGTTGTCTTGGTTCTTAATATTCATCTACCATATTATCCTCTGTCACTAGTATTACTTTGACTTTAGCACTGACTTGTTTTTTAAATACAGTAAGTGCTACTTGTTGGCGTAGTTTTATTTGACCAGTGCACCTAACAAGAACTCAATCATGATGGTTGGAAACTCAATTTAACTATGATTGTTTTATGTCACTATTATTACTTTGACTTTAGCACCGACTTGTCCTTTAACTACAGTAAGTGCTACTTGTTGGGGTAGTTTTATTTGACTAGTGCACCTAACAAGAACTCAATCATGGCGGTTATAACAAGCATGAAACAAGAAGGATCTGTGTAAACAAATTAAGATTACCTCTAATGGAGACATTGATGATCTTTAAATTCATAAGTGCTTCCCTTTGGGGTTATCTTGGTTCTGTGGTATCATCTCTTACATTTTGTCAATAATATTACTGTGGCATTTTGATGTTAAGAGACACATGTATCTTGTGGTAAAAAAAACAAATGAAAGCACCAGTCAACTAATAACATGCAAATGGCTTGCATGCAATCTGGTGGTAAGCAATTTGTGAAGTACGAATGAAACTACGACCCAGGACACCCCCTATATAAGGTGTTCTATGTCTGCCATTCATAGCATTCCTACAAGCTGGAGAAGGACACAAGGCATAGAGCAGTAGGTAAGAGCACATTATGGGGGAAACTGTGTTTTAACTTGTGTCACTATTATTACTTTAACTTTAGCACTGACTTGTCTTTTAAATTCAGTAAGTGCTACTTGTTGGGGTAGTTTTATTTGACTAGTGCACCTAACAAGAACTCAATCATGGCGGTTATAACAAGCATGAAACAAGAAGGATCTGTGTAAACAAATTAAGATAACCTCTAATGGAGACATTGATGATCTTTAAATTCATAAGTGCTTCCCTTTGGGGTCATCTTGGTTCTGTGGTATCATCTCTTACATTTTGTCAATAATATTACTGTGGCATTTTGATGTTAAGAGACACATGTATCTTGTGGTAAAAAAACAAATGAAAGCACCAGTCAACTAATAACATGCAAATGGCTTGCATGCAATCTGGTGGTGAGTAATGTGTGAAGTACCAATGAAACTACGTCCCAGGACATCCCCTATATAAGATGTTCTATTTCTGCCATTCATAGCATTCCTACAAGCTGGAGAAGGACACAATGCATAGAGAAGTAGGTAAGAGCACATTATGGGGGAAACAGTGTTTTAACTTGTGTCACTATTATTACTTTAACTTTAGCACTGACTTGTCTTTTAAATTCAGTAAGTGCTACTTGTTGGGGTAGTTTTATTTGACTAGTGCACCTAACAAGAACTCAATCATGGCGGTTATAACAAGCATGAAACAAGAAGGACCTGTGTAAACAAATTAAGATTACCTCTAATGGAGACATTGATGATCTTTAAATTCATAAGTGCTTCCCTTTGGGGTTATCTTGGTTCTGTGGTATCATCTCTTACATTTTGTCAATAATATTACTGTGGCATTTTGATGTTAAGAGACACATGTATCTTGTGGTAAAAAAAACAAATGAAAGCACCAGTCAACTAATAACATGCAAATGGCTTGCATGCAATCTGGTGGTAAGCAATGTGTGAAGTACCAATGAAACTACGACCCAGGACACCCCCTATATAAGGTGTTCTATGTCTGCCATTCATAGCATTCCTACAAGCTGGAGAAGGACACAAGGCATAGAGCAGTAGGTAAGAGCACATTATGGGGGAAACTGTGTTTTAACTTGTGTCACTATTATTACTTTAACTTTAGCACTGACTTGTCTTTTAAATTCAGTAAGTGCTACTTGTTGGGGTAGTTTTAATTGACTGGTTCACATACACGATTGATGGAAATAAACACTGATTAACTCATTATAGCATAGAAGAGTTAACTCATGCACACAAAAATAGCTCCACCTTGATGGAAGCAACAAACTCAGATGTGGTTGAAAGTTGGTGGGAGCAAGTAAACTCAGATTACCTCAAATGGAGGCAGTGATGATGTTTCAATTCATAAGTGCATCTCTTTGGGGTTGTCTTGGTTCTGTATATTCATCTACCATATTATCCTCTGTCACTATTATTACTTTAACTTTAGCACTGACTTGTCTTTTAAATTCAGTAAGTGCTACTTGTTGGGGTAGTTTTATTTGACCAGTGCACCTAACAAGAACTCAATCATGATGGTTGGAAACTCAATTTAACTATGATTGTTTTATGTCACTATTATTACTTTGACTTTAGCACCGACTTGTCCTTTAACTACAGTAAGTGCTACTTGTTGGGGTAGTTTTATTTGACTAGTGCACCTAACAAGAACTCAATCATGGCGGTTATAACAAGCATGAAACAAGAAGGACCTGTGTAAACAAATTAAGATTACCTCTAATGGAGACATTGATGATCTTTAAATTCATAAGTGCTTCCCTTTGGGGTTATCTTGGTTCTGTGGTATCATCTCTTACATTTTGTCAATAATATTACTGTGGCATTTTGATGTTAAGAGACACATGTATCTTGTGGTAAAAAAAACAAATGAAAGCACCAGTCAACTAATAAGATGCAAATGGCTTGCATGCAATCTGGTGGTAAGCAATGTGTGAAGTACCAATGAAACTACGACCCAGGACACCCCCTATATAAGGTGTTCTATGTCTGCCATTCATAGGATTCCTACAAGCTGGAGAAGGACACAATGCATAGAGAAGTAGGTAAGAGCACATTATGGGGGAAACAGTGTTTTAACTTGTGTCACTATTATTACTTTAACTTTAGCACTGACTTGTCTTTTAAATTCAGTAAGTGCTACTTGTTGGGGTAGTTTTATTTGACTAGTGCACCTAACAAGAACTCAATCATGGCGGTTATAACAAGCATGAAACAAGAAGGACCTGTGTAAACAAGTTGGTGGGAGCAAGTAAACTCAGATTACCTCAAATGGAGGCAGTGATGATGTTTCAATTCATAAGTGCATCTCTTTGGGGTTGTCTTGGTTCTGTATATTCATCTACCATATTATCCTCTGTCACTAGTATTACTTTGACTTTAGCACTGACTTGTTCTTTAAATACAGTAAGTGCTACTTGTTGGGGTAGTTTTATTTGACCAGTGCAGCTAACAAGAACTCAATCATGATGGTTGGAAACTCAATTTAACTATGATTGTTTTATGTCACTATTATTACTTTGACTTTAGCACCGACTTGTCCTTTAACTACAGTAAGTGCTACTTGTTGGGGTAGTTTTATTTGACTAGTGCACCTAACAAGAACTCAATCATGGCGGTTATAACAAGCATGAAACAAGAAGGATCTGTGTAAACAAATTAAGATTACCTCTAATGGAGACATTGATGATCTTTAAATTCATAAGTGCTTCCCTTTGGGGTCATCTTGGTTCTGTGGTATCATCTCTTACATTTTGTCAATAATATTACTGTGGCATTTTGATGTTAAGAGACACATGTATCTTGTGGTAAAAAAACAAATGAAAGCACCAGTCAACTAATAACATGCAAATGGCTTGCATGCAATCTGGTGGTGAGTAATGTGTGAAGTACCAATGAAACTACGTCCCAGGACATCCCCTATATAAGATGTTCTATTTCTGCCATTCATAGCATTCCTACAAGCTGGAGAAGGACACAATGCATAGAGAAGTAGGTAAGAGCACATTATGGGGGAAACAGTGTTTTAACTTGTGTCACTATTATTACTTTAACTTTAGCACTGACTTGTCTTTTAAATTCAGTAAGTGCTACTTGTTGGGGTAGTTTTATTTGACTAGTGCACCTAACAAGAACTCAATCATGGCGGTTATAACAAGCATGAAACAAGAAGGACCTGTGTAAACAAATTAAGATTACCTCTAATGGAGACATTGATGATCTTTAAATTCATAAGTGCTTCCCTTTGGGGTTATCTTGGTTCTGTGGTATCATCTCTTACATTTTGTCAATAATATTACTGTGGCATTTTGATGTTAAGAGACACATGTATCTTGTGGTAAAAAAAACAAATGAAAGCACCAGTCAACTAATAACATGCAAATGGCTTGCATGCAATCTGGTGGTAAGCAATGTGTGAAGTACCAATGAAACTACGACCCAGGACACCCCCTATATAAGGTGTTCTATGTCTGCCATTCATAGCATTCCTACAAGCTGGAGAAGGACACAAGGCATAGAGCAGTAGGTAAGAGCACATTATGGGGGAAACTGTGTTTTAACTTGTGTCACTATTATTACTTTAACTTTAGCACTGACTTGTCTTTTAAATTCAGTAAGTGCTACTTGTTGGGGTAGTTTTAATTGACTGGTTCACATACACGATTGATGGAAATAAACACTGATTAACTCATTATAGCATAGAAGAGTTAACTCATGCACACAAAAATAGCTCCACCTTGATGGAAGCAACAAACTCAGATGTGGTTGAAAGTTGGTGGGAGCAAGTAAACTCAGATTACCTCAAATGGAGGCAGTGATGATGTTTCAATTCATAAGTGCATCTCTTTGGGGTTGTCTTGGTTCTGTATATTCATCTACCATATTATCATCTGTCACTATTATTACTTTAACTTTAGCACTGACTTGTCTTTTAAATTCAGTAAGTGCTACTTGTTGGGGTAGTTTTATTTGACCAGTGCACCTAACAAGAACTCAATCATGATGGTTGGAAACTCAATTTAACTATGATTGTTTTATGTCACTATTATTACTTTGACTTTAGCACCGACTTGTCCTTTAACTACAGTAAGTGCTACTTGTTGGGGTAGTTTTATTTGACTAGTGCACCTAACAAGAACTCAATCATGGCGGTTATAACAAGCATGAAACAAGGAGGATCTGTGTAAACAAATTAAGATTACCTCTAATGGAGACATTGATGATCTTTAAATTCATAAGTGCTTCCATTTGGGGTTATCTTGGTTCTGTGGTATCATCTCTTACATTTTGTCAATAATATTACTGTGGCATTTTGATGTTAAGAGACACATGTATCTTGTGGTAAAAAAAAACAAATGAAAGCACCAGTCAACTAATAACATGCAAATGGCTTGCATGCAATCTGGTGGTAAGCAATGTGTGAAGTACCAATGAAACTACGACCCAGGACACCCCCTATATAAGGTGTTCTATGTCTGCCATTCATAGGATTCCTACAAGCTGGAGAAGGACACAATGCATAGAGAAGTAGGTAAGAGCACATTATGGGGGAAACAGTGTTTTAACTTGTGTCACTATTATTACTTTAACTTTAGCACTGACTTGTCTTTTAAATTCAGTAAGTGCTACTTGTTGGGGTAGTTTTATTTGACTAGTGCACCTAACAAGAACTCAATCATGGCGGTTATAACAAGCATGAAACAAGAAGGACCTGTGTAAACAAGTTGGTGGGAGCAAGTAAACTCAGATTACCTCAAATGGAGGCAGTGATGATGTTTCAATTCATAAGTGCATCTCTTTGGGGTTGTCTTGGTTCTGTATATTCATCTACCATATTATCCTCTGTCACTAGTATTACTTTGACTTTAGCACTGACTTGTTCTTTAAATACAGTAAGTGCTACTTGTTGGGGTAGTTTTATTTGACCAGTGCAGCTAACAAGAACTCAATCATGATGGTTGGAAACTCAATTTAACTATGATTGTTTTATGTCACTATTATTACTTTGACTTTAGCACCGACTTGTCCTTTAACTACAGTAAGTGCTACTTGTTGGGGTAGTTTTATTTGACTAGTGCACCTAACAAGAACTCAATCATGGCGGTTATAACAAGCATGAAACAAGAAGGATCTGTGTAAACAAATTAAGATTACCTCTAATGGAGACATTGATGATCTTTAAATTCATAAGTGCTTCCCTTTGGGGTCATCTTGGTTCTGTGGTATCATCTCTTACATTTTGTCAATAATATTACTGTGGCATTTTGATGTTAAGAGACACATGTATCTTGTGGTAAAAAAACAAATGAAAGCACCAGTCAACTAATAACATGCAAATGGCTTGCATGCAATCTGGTGGTGAGTAATGTGTGAAGTACCAATGAAACTACGTCCCAGGACATCCCCTATATAAGATGTTCTATTTCTGCCATTCATAGCATTCCTACAAGCTGGAGAAGGACACAATGCATAGAGAAGTAGGTAAGAGCACATTATGGGGGAAACAGTGTTTTAACTTGTGTCACTATTATTACTTTAACTTTAGCACTGACTTGTCTTTTAAATTCAGTAAGTGCTACTTGTTGGGGTAGTTTTAATTGACTGGTTCACATACACGATTGATGGAAATAAACACTGATTAACTCATTATAGCATAGAAGAGTTAACTCATGCACACAAAAATAGCTCCACCTTGATGGAAGCAACAAACTCAGATGTGGTTGAAAGTTGGTGGGAGCAAGTAAACTCAGATTACCTCAAATGGAGGCAGTGATGATGTTTCAATTCATAAGTGCATCTCTTTGGGGTTGTCTTGGTTCTGTATATTCATCTACCATATTATCATCTGTCACTATTATTACTTTAACTTTAGCACTGACTTGTCTTTTAAATTCAGTAAGTGCTACTTGTTGGGGTAGTTTTATTTGACCAGTGCACCTAACAAGAACTCAATCATGATGGTTGGAAACTCAATTTAACTATGATTGTTTTATGTCACTATTATTACTTTGACTTTAGCACCGACTTGTCCTTTAACTACAGTAAGTGCTACTTGTTGGGGTAGTTTTATTTGACTAGTGCACCTAACAAGAACTCAATCATGGCGGTTATAACAAGCATGAAACAAGAAGGATCTGTGTAAACAAATTAAGATTACCTCTAATGGAGACATTGATGATCTTTAAATTCATAAGTGCTTCCCTTTGGGGTCATCTTGGTTCTGTGGTATCATCTCTTACATTTTGTCAATAATATTACTGTGGCATTTTGATGTTAAGAGACACATGTATCTTGTGGTAAAAAAACAAATGAAAGCACCAGTCAACTAATAACATGCAAATGGCTTGCATGCAATCTGGTGGTGAGTAATGTGTGAAGTACCAATGAAACTACGTCCCAGGACATCCCCTATATAAGATGTTCTATTTCTGCCATTCATAGCATTCCTACAAGCTGGAGAAGGACACAATGCATAGAGAAGTAGGTAAGAGCACATTATGGGGGAAACAGTGTTTTAACTTGTGTCACTATTATTACTTTAACTTTAGCACTGACTTGTCTTTTAAATTCAGTAAGTGCTACTTGTTGGGGTAGTTTTATTTGACTAGTGCACCTAACAAGAACTCAATCATGGCGGTTATAACAAGCATGAAACAAGAAGGACCTGTGTAAACAAATTAAGATTACCTCTAATGGAGACATTGATGATCTTTAAATTCATAAGTGCTTCCCTTTGGGGTTATCTTGGTTCTGTGGTATCATCTCTTACATTTTGTCAATAATATTACTGTGGCATTTTGATGTTAAGAAACACATGTATCTTGTGGTAAAAAAAACAAATGAAAGCACCAGTCAACTAATAACATGCAAATGGCTTGCATGCAATCTGGTGGTAAGCAATGTGTGAAGTACCAATGAAACTACGTCCCAGGACATCCCCTATATAAGATGTTCTATTTCTGCCATTCATAGCATTCCTACAAGCTGGATGAGGACACAAGGCATAGAGCAGTAGGTAAGAGCCCATTATTGGGGAAACAGTGTTTTAACTTGTGTCACTATTATTACTTTAACTTTAGCACTGACTTGTCTTTTAAATTCAGTAAGTGCTACTTGTTGGGGTAGTTTTAATTGACTGGTTCACATACACGATTGATGGAAATAAACACTGATTAACTCATTATAGCATAGAAGAGTTAACTCATGCACACAAAAATAGCTCCACCTTGATGGAAGCAACAAACTCAGATGTGGTTGAAAGTTGGTGGGAGCAAGTAAACTCAGATTACCTCAAATGGAGGCAGTGATGATGTTTCAATTCATAAGTGCATCTCTTTGGGGTTGTTTTGGTTCTGTATATTCATCTACCATATTATCCTCTGTCACTAGTATTACTTTGACTTTAGCACTGACTTGATCTTTAAATACAGTAAGTGCTACTTGTTGGGGTAGTTTTATTTGACCAGTGCACCTAACAAGAACTCAATCATGATGGTTGGAAACTCAATTTAACTATGATTGTTTTATGTCACTATTATTGCTTTGACTTTAGCACCGACTTGTCCTTTAACTACAGTAAGTGCTACTTTTTGGGGTAGTTTTATTTGACTAGTGCACCTAACAAGAACTCAATCATGGCGGTTATAACAAGCAGGAAACAAGAAGGATCTGTGTAAACAAATTAAGATTACCTCTAATGGAGACATTGATGATCTTTAAATTCATAAGTGCTTCCCTTTGGGGTTATCTTGGTTCTGTGGTATCATCTCTTACATTTTGTCAATAATATTACTGTGGCATTTTGATGTTAAGAGACACATGTATCTTGTGGTAAAAAAACAAATGAAAGCACCAGCCTTTAAATTCAGTAAGTGCTACTTGTTGGGGTAGTTTTATTTGACTAGTGCACCTAACAAGAACTCAATCATGGCGGTTATAACAAGCATGAAACAAGAAGGATCTGTGTAAACAAATTAAGATTACCTCTAATGGAGACATTGATGATCTTTAAATTCATAAGTGCTTCCCTTTTGGGTTATCTTGGTTCTGTGGTATCATCTCTTACATTTTGTCAATAATATTACTGTGGCATTTTGATGTTAAGAGACACATGTATCTTGTGGTAAAAAAACAAATGAAAACACCAGTCAACTAATAACATGCAAATGGCTTGCATGCAATCTGGTGGTAAGCAATGTGTGAAGTACCAATGAAACTACGACCCAGGACACCCCCTATATAAGGTGTCCTATGTCTGCCATTCATAGCATTCCTACAAGCTGGAGAAGGACACAATGCATAGAGAAGTAGGTAAGAGCACATTATGGGGGAAACAGTGTTTTAACTTGTGTCACTATTATTACTTTAACTTTAGCACTGACTTGTCTTTTAAATTCAGTAAGTGCTACTTGTTGGGGTAGTTTTAATTGACTGGTTCACATACACGATTGATGGAAATAAACACTGATTAACTCATTATAGCATAGAAGAGTTAACTCATGCACACAAAAATAGCTCCACCTTGATGGAAGCAACAAACTCAGATGTGGTTGAAAGTTGGTGGGAGCAAGTAAACTCAGATTACCTCAAATGGAGGCAGTGATGATGTTTCAATTCATAAGTGCATCTCTTTGGGGTTGTCTTGGTTCTGTGGTATCATCTCTTACATTTTGTCAATAATATTACTGTGGCATTTTGATGTTAAGAGACACATGTATCTTGTGGTAAAAAAAACAAATGAAAGCACCAGTCAACTAATAACATGCAAATGGCTTGCATGCAATCTGGTGGTAAGCAATGTGTGAAGTACCAATGAAACTACGACCCAGGACACCCCCTATATAAGGTGTTCTATGTCTGCCATTCATAGCATTCCTACAAGCTGGAGAAGGACACAAGGCATAGAGCAGTAGGTAAGAGCACATTATGGGGGAAACAGTGTTTTAACTTGTGTCACTATTATTACTTTAACTTTAGCACTGACTTGTCTTTTAAATTCAGTAAGTGCTACTTGTTGGGGTAGTTTTATTTGACTAGTGCACCTAACAAGAACTCAATCATGGCGGTTATAACAAGCATGAAACAAGAAGGACCTGTGTAAACAAATTAAGATTACCTCTAATGGAGACATTGATGATCTTTAAATTCATATGTGCTTCCCTTTGGGGTTATCTTGGTTCTGTGGTATCATCTCTTACATTTTGTCAATAATATTACTGTGGCATTTTGATGTTAAGAAACACATGTATCTTGTGGTAAAAAAAACAAATGAAAGCACCAGTCAACTAATAACATGCAAATGGCTTGCATGCAATCTGGTGGTAAGCAATGTGTGAAGTACCAATGAAACTACGACCCAGGACACCCCCTATATAAGGTGTTCTATGTCTGCCATTCATAGCATTCCTACAAGCTGGAGAAGGACACAAGGCATAGAGCAGTAGGTAAGAGCACATTATGGGGGAAACTGTGTTTTAACTTGTGTCACTATTATTACTTTAACTTTAGCACTGACTTGTCTTTTAAATTCAGTAAGTGCTACTTGTTGTAGCATTCAGTAAGTGCTACTTGTTGGGGTAGTTTTATTTGACCAGTGCACCTAACAAGAACTCAATCATGATGGTTGGAAACTCAATTTAACTATGATTGTTTTATGTCACTATTATTACTTTGACTTTAGCACCGACTTGTCCTTTAACTACAGTAAGTGCTACTTGTTGGGGTAGTTTTATTTGACTAGTGCACCTAACAAGAACTCAATCATGGCGGTTATAACAAGCATGAAACAAGAAGGATCTGTGTAAACAAATTAAGATTACCTCTAATGGAGACATTGATGATCTTTAAATTCATAAGTGCTTCCCTTTGGGGTTATCTTGGTTCTGTGGTATCATCTCTTACATTTTGTCAATAATATTACTGTGGCATTTTGATGTTAAGAGACACATGTATCTTGTGGTAAAAAAAACAAATGAAAGCACCAGTCAACTAATAACATGCAAATGGCTTGCATGCAATCTGGTGGTAAGCAATGTGTGAAGTACCAATGAAACTACGACCCAGGACACCCCCTATATAAGGTGTTCTATGTCTGCCATTCATAGGATTCCTACAAGCTGGAGAAGGACACAATGCATAGAGAAGTAGGTAAGAGCACATTATGGGGGAAACAGTGTTTTAACTTGTGTCACTATTATTACTTTAACTTTAGCACTGACTTGTCTTTTAAATTCAGTAAGTGCTACTTGTTGGGGTAGTTTTAATTGACTGGTTCACATACACGATTGATGGAAATAAACACTGATTAACTCATTATAGCATAGAAGAGTTAACTCATGCACACAAAAATAGCTCCACCTTGATGGAAGCAACAAACTCAGATGTGGTTGAAAGTTGGTGGGAGCAAGTAAACTCAGATTACCTCAAATGGAGGCAGTGATGATGTTTCAATTCATAAGTGCATCTCTTTGGGGTTGTCTTGGTTCTGTATATTCATCTACCATATTATCATCTGTCACTATTATTACTTTAACTTTAGCACTGACTTGTCTTTTAAATTCAGTAAGTGCTACTTGTTGGGGTAGTTTTATTTGACCAGTGCACCTAACAAGAACTCAATCATGATGGTTGGAAACTCAATTTAACTATGATTGTTTTATGTCACTATTATTACTTTGACTTTAGCACCGACTTGTCCTTTAACTACAGTAAGTGCTACTTGTTGGGGTAGTTTTATTTGACTAGTGCACCTAACAAGAACTCAATCATGGCGGTTATAACAAGCATGAAACAAGAAGGATCTGTGTAAACAAATTAAGATTACCTCTAATGGAGACATTGATGATCTTTAAATTCATAAGTGCTTCCCTTTGGGTTTATCTTGGTTCTGTGGTATCATCTCTTACATTTTGTCAATAATATTACTGTGGCATTTTGATGTTAAGAGACACATGTATCTTGTGGTAAAAAAAACAAATGAAAGCACCAGTCAACTAATAACATGCAAATGGCTTGCATGCAATCTGGTGGTAAGCAATGTGTGAAGTACCAATGAAACTACGACCCAGGACACCCCCTATATAAGGTGTTCTATGTCTGCCATTCATAGGATTCCTACAAGCTGGAGAAGGACACAATGCATAGAGAAGTAGGTAGGAGCACATTATGGGGGAAACAGTGTTTTAACTTGTGTCACTATTATTACTTTAACTTTAGCACTGACTTGTCTTTTAAATTCAGTAAGTGCTACTTGTTGGGGTAGTTTTATTTGACTAGTGCACCTAACAAGAACTCAATCATGGCGGTTATAACAAGCATGAAACAAGAAGGATCTGTGTAAACAAATTAAGATTACCTCTAATGGAGACATTGATGATCTTTAAATTCATAAGTGCTTCCCTTTGGGGTCATCTTGGTTCTGTGGTATCATCTCTTACATTTTGTCAATAATATTACTGTGGCATTTTGATGTTAAGAGACACATGTATCTTGTGGTAAAAAAACAAATGAAAGCACCAGTCAACTAATAACATGCAAATGGCTTGCATGCAATCTGGTGGTGAGTAATGTGTGAAGTACCAATGAAACTACGTCCCAGGACATCCCCTATATAAGATGTTCTATTTCTGCCATTCATAGCATTCCTACAAGCTGGAGAAGGACACAATGCATAGAGAAGTAGGTAAGAGCACATTATGGGGGAAACAGTGTTTTAACTTGTGTCACTATTATTACTTTAACTTTAGCACTGACTTGTCTTTTAAATTCAGTAAGTGCTACTTGTTGGGGTAGTTTTATTTGACTAGTGCACCTAACAAGAACTCAATCATGGCGGTTATAACAAGCATGAAACAAGAAGGACCTGTGTAAACAAATTAAGATTACCTCTAATGGAGACATTGATGATCTTTAAATTCATAAGTGCTTCCCTTTGGGGTTATCTTGGTTCTGTGGTATCATCTCTTACATTTTGTCAATAATATTACTGTGGCATTTTGATGTTAAGAGACACATGTATCTTGTGGTAAAAAAAACAAATGAAAGCACCAGTCAACTAATAACATGCAAATGGCTTGCATGCAATCTGGTGGTAAGCAATGTGTGAAGTACCAATGAAACTACGACCCAGGACACCCCCTATATAAGGTGTTCTATGTCTGCCATTCATAGCATTCCTACAAGCTGGAGAAGGACACAAGGCATAGAGCAGTAGGTAAGAGCACATTATGGGGGAAACTGTGTTTTAACTTGTGTCACTATTATTACTTTAACTTTAGCACTGACTTGTCTTTTAAATTCAGTAAGTGCTACTTGTTGGGGTAGTTTTAATTGACTGGTTCACATACACGATTGATGGAAATAAACACTGATTAACTCATTATAGCATAGAAGAGTTAACTCATGCACACAAAAATAGCTCCACCTTGATGGAAGCAACAAACTCAGATGTGGTTGAAAGTTGGTGGGAGCAAGTAAACTCAGATTACCTCAAATGGAGGCAGTGATGATGTTTCAATTCATAAGTGCATCTCTTTGGGGTTGTCTTGGTTCTGTATATTCATCTACCATATTATCATCTGTCACTATTATTACTTTAACTTTAGCACTGATTTGTCTTTTAAATTCAGTAAGTGCTACTTGTTGGGGTAGTTTTATTTGACCAGTGCACCTAACAAGAACTCAATCATGATGGTTGGAAACTCAATTTAACTATGATTGTTTTATGTCACTATTATTACTTTGACTTTAGCACCGACTTGTCCTTTAACTACAGTAAGTGCTACTTGTTGGGGTAGTTTTATTTGACTAGTGCACCTAACAAGAACTCAATCATGGCGGTTATAACAAGCATGAAACAAGAAGGATCTGTGTAAACAAATTAAGATTACCTCTAATGGAGACATTGATGATCTTTAAATTCATAAGTGCTTCCCTTTGGGGTTATCTTGGTTCTGTGGTATCATCTCTTACATTTTGTCAATAATATTACTGTGGCATTTTGATGTTAAGAGACACATGTATCTTGTGGTAAAAAAAACAAATGAAAGCACCAGTCAACTAATAAGATGCAAATGGCTTGCATGCAATCTGGTGGTAAGCAATGTGTGAAGTACCAATGAAACTACGACCCAGGACACCCCCTATATAAGGTGTTCTATGTCTGCCATTCATAGGATTCCTACAAGCTGGAGAAGGACACAATGCATAGAGAAGTAGGTAAGAGCACATTATGGGGGAAACAGTGTTTTAACTTGTGTCACTATTATTACTTTAACTTTAGCACTGACTTGTCTTTTAAATTCAGTAAGTGCTACTTGTTGGGGTAGTTTTATTTGACTAGTGCACCTAACAAGAACTCAATCATGGCGGTTATAACAAGCATGAAACAAGAAGGACCTGTGTAAACAAATTAAGATTACCTCTAATGGAGACATTGATGATCTTTAAATTCATAAGTGCTTCCCTTTGGGGTTATCTTGGTTCTGTGGTATCATCTCTTACATTTTGTCAATAATATTACTGTGGCATTTTGATGTTAAGAAACACATGTATCTTGTGGCAAAAAAAACAAATGAAAGCACCAGTCAACTAATAACATGCAAATGGCTTGCATGCAATCTGGTGGTAAGCAATGTGTGAAGTACCAATGAAACTACGACCCAGGACACCCCCTATATAAGGTGTTCTATGTCTGCCATTCATAGCATTCCTACAAGCTGGAGAAGGACACAAGGCATAGAGCAGTAGGTAAGAGCACATTATGGGGGAAACTGTGTTTTAACTTGTGTCACTATTATTACTTTAACTTTAGCACTGACTTGTCTTTTAAATTCAGTAAGTGCTACTTGTTGGGGTAGTTTTAATTGACTGGTTCACATACACGATTGATGGAAATAAACACTGATTAACTCATTATAGCATAGAAGAGTTAACTCATGCACACAAAAATAGCTCCACCTTGATGGAAGCAACAAACTCAGATGTGGTTGAAAGTTGGTGGGAGCAAGTAAACTCAGATTACCTCAAATGGAGGCAGTGATGATGTTTCAATTCATAAGTGCATCTCTTTGGGGTTGTCTTGGTTCTGTATATTCATCTACCATATTATCATCTGTCACTATTATTACTTTAACTTTAGCACTGACTTGTCTTTTAAATTCAGTAAGTGCTACTTGTTGGGGTAGTTTTATTTGACCAGTGCACCTAACAAGAACTCAATCATGATGGTTGGAAACTCAATTTAACTATGATTGTTTTATGTCACTATTATTACTTTGACTTTAGCACCGACTTGTCCTTTAACTACAGTAAGTGCTACTTGTTGGGGTAGTTTTATTTGACTAGTGCACCTAACAAGAACTCAATCATGGCGGTTATAACAAGCATGAAACAAGAAGGATCTGTGTAAACAAATTAAGATTACCTCTAATGGAGACATTGATGATCTTTAAATTCATAAGTGCTTCCCTTTGGGGTTATCTTGGTTCTGTGGTATCATCTCTTACATTTTGTCAATAATATTACTGTGGCATTTTGATGTTAAGAGACACATGTATCTTGTGGTAAAAAAAACAAATGAAAGCACCAGTCAACTAATAACATGCAAATGGCTTGCATGCAATCTGGTGGTAAGCAATGTGTGAAGTACCAATGAAACTACGACCCAGGACACCCCCTATATAAGGTGTTCTATGTCTGCCATTCATAGGATTCCTACAAGCTGGAGAAGGACACAATGCATAGAGAAGTAGGTAAGAGCACATTATGGGGGAAACAGTGTTTTAACTTGTGTCACTATTATTACTTTAACTTTAGCACTGACTTGTCTTTTAAATTCAGTAAGTGCTACTTGTTGGGGTAGTTTTAATTGACTGGTTCACATACACGATTGATGGAAATAAACACTGATTAACTCATTATAGCATAGAAGAGTTAACTCATGCACACAAAAATAGCTCCACCTTGATGGAAGCAACAAACTCAGATGTGGTTGAAAGTTGGTGGGAGCAAGTAAACTCAGATTACCTCAAATGGAGGCAGTGATGATGTTTCAATTCATAAGTGCATCTCTTTGGGGTTGTCTTGGTTCTGTATATTCATCTACCATATTATCATCTGTCACTATTATTACTTTAACTTTAGCACTGACTTGTCTTTTAAATTCAGTAAGTGCTACTTGTTGGGGTAGTTTTATTTGACCAGTGCACCTAACAAGAACTCAATCATGATGGTTGGAAACTCAATTTAACTATGATTGTTTTATGTCACTATTATTACTTTGACTTTAGCACCGACTTGTCCTTTAACTACAGTAAGTGCTACTTGTTGGGGTAGTTTTATTTGACTAGTGCACCTAACAAGAACTCAATCATGGCGGTTATAACAAGCATGAAACAAGAAGGATCTGTGTAAACAAATTAAGATTACCTCTAATGGAGACATTGATGATCTTTAAATTCATAAGTGCTTCCCTTTGGGTTTATCTTGGTTCTGTGGTATCATCTCTTACATTTTGTCAATAATATTACTGTGGCATTTTGATGTTAAGAGACACATGTATCTTGTGGTAAAAAAAACAAATGAAAGCACCAGTCAACTAATAACATGCAAATGGCTTGCATGCAATCTGGTGGTAAGCAATGTGTGAAGTACCAATGAAACTACGACCCAGGACACCCCCTATATAAGGTGTTCTATGTCTGCCATTCATAGGATTCCTACAAGCTGGAGAAGGACACAATGCATAGAGAAGTAGGTAGGAGCACATTATGGGGGAAACAGTGTTTTAACTTGTGTCACTATTATTACTTTAACTTTAGCACTGACTTGTCTTTTAAATTCAGTAAGTGCTACTTGTTGGGGTAGTTTTATTTGACTAGTGCACCTAACAAGAACTCAATCATGGCGGTTATAACAAGCATGAAACAAGAAGGATCTGTGTAAACAAATTAAGATTACCTCTAATGGAGACATTGATGATCTTTAAATTCATAAGTGCTTCCCTTTGGGGTCATCTTGGTTCTGTGGTATCATCTCTTACATTTTGTCAATAATATTACTGTGGCATTTTGATGTTAAGAGACACATGTATCTTGTGGTAAAAAAACAAATGAAAGCACCAGTCAACTAATAACATGCAAATGGCTTGCATGCAATCTGGTGGTGAGTAATGTGTGAAGTACCAATGAAACTACGTCCCAGGACATCCCCTATATAAGATGTTCTATTTCTGCCATTCATAGCATTCCTACAAGCTGGAGAAGGACACAATGCATAGAGAAGTAGGTAAGAGCACATTATGGGGGAAACAGTGTTTTAACTTGTGTCACTATTATTACTTTAACTTTAGCACTGACTTGTCTTTTAAATTCAGTAAGTGCTACTTGTTGGGGTAGTTTTATTTGACTAGTGCACCTAACAAGAACTCAATCATGGCGGTTATAACAAGCATGAAACAAGAAGGACCTGTGTAAACAAATTAAGATTACCTCTAATGGAGACATTGATGATCTTTAAATTCATAAGTGCTTCCCTTTGGGGTTATCTTGGTTCTGTGGTATCATCTCTTACATTTTGTCAATAATATTACTGTGGCATTTTGATGTTAAGAGACACATGTATCTTGTGGTAAAAAAAACAAATGAAAGCACCAGTCAACTAATAACATGCAAATGGCTTGCATGCAATCTGGTGGTAAGCAATGTGTGAAGTACCAATGAAACTACGACCCAGGACACCCCCTATATAAGGTGTTCTATGTCTGCCATTCATAGCATTCCTACAAGCTGGAGAAGGACACAAGGCATAGAGCAGTAGGTAAGAGCACATTATGGGGGAAACTGTGTTTTAACTTGTGTCACTATTATTACTTTAACTTTAGCACTGACTTGTCTTTTAAATTCAGTAAGTGCTACTTGTTGGGGTAGTTTTAATTGACTGGTTCACATACACGATTGATGGAAATAAACACTGATTAACTCATTATAGCATAGAAGAGTTAACTCATGCACACAAAAATAGCTCCACCTTGATGGAAGCAACAAACTCAGATGTGGTTGAAAGTTGGTGGGAGCAAGTAAACTCAGATTACCTCAAATGGAGGCAGTGATGATGTTTCAATTCATAAGTGCATCTCTTTGGGGTTGTCTTGGTTCTGTATATTCATCTACCATATTATCATCTGTCACTATTATTACTTTAACTTTAGCACTGATTTGTCTTTTAAATTCAGTAAGTGCTACTTGTTGGGGTAGTTTTATTTGACCAGTGCACCTAACAAGAACTCAATCATGATGGTTGGAAACTCAATTTAACTATGATTGTTTTATGTCACTATTATTACTTTGACTTTAGCACCGACTTGTCCTTTAACTACAGTAAGTGCTACTTGTTGGGGTAGTTTTATTTGACTAGTGCACCTAACAAGAACTCAATCATGGCGGTTATAACAAGCATGAAACAAGAAGGATCTGTGTAAACAAATTAAGATTACCTCTAATGGAGACATTGATGATCTTTAAATTCATAAGTGCTTCCCTTTGGGGTTATCTTGGTTCTGTGGTATCATCTCTTACATTTTGTCAATAATATTACTGTGGCATTTTGATGTTAAGAGACACATGTATCTTGTGGTAAAAAAAACAAATGAAAGCACCAGTCAACTAATAAGATGCAAATGGCTTGCATGCAATCTGGTGGTAAGCAATGTGTGAAGTACCAATGAAACTACGACCCAGGACACCCCCTATATAAGGTGTTCTATGTCTGCCATTCATAGGATTCCTACAAGCTGGAGAAGGACACAATGCATAGAGAAGTAGGTAAGAGCACATTATGGGGGAAACAGTGTTTTAACTTGTGTCACTATTATTACTTTAACTTTAGCACTGACTTGTCTTTTAAATTCAGTAAGTGCTACTTGTTGGGGTAGTTTTATTTGACTAGTGCACCTAACAAGAACTCAATCATGGCGGTTATAACAAGCATGAAACAAGAAGGACCTGTGTAAACAAATTAAGATTACCTCTAATGGAGACATTGATGATCTTTAAATTCATAAGTGCTTCCCTTTGGGGTTATCTTGGTTCTGTGGTATCATCTCTTACATTTTGTCAATAATATTACTGTGGCATTTTGATGTTAAGAAACACATGTATCTTGTGGCAAAAAAAACAAATGAAAGCACCAGTCAACTAATAACATGCAAATGGCTTGCATGCAATCTGGTGGTAAGCAATGTGTGAAGTACCAATGAAACTACGACCCAGGACACCCCCTATATAAGGTGTTCTATGTCTGCCATTCATAGCATTCCTACAAGCTGGAGAAGGACACAAGGCATAGAGCAGTAGGTAAGAGCACATTATGGGGGAAACTGTGTTTTAACTTGTGTCACTATTATTACTTTAACTTTAGCACTGACTTGTCTTTTAAATTCAGTAAGTGCTACTTGTTGGGGTAGTTTTAATTGACTGGTTCACATACACGATTGATGGAAATAAACACTGATTAACTCATTATAGCATAGAAGAGTTAACTCATGCACACAAAAATAGCTCCACCTTGATGGAAGCAACAAACTCAGATGTGGTTGAAAGTTGGTGGGAGCAAGTAAACTCAGATTACCTCAAATGGAGGCAGTGATGATGTTTCAATTCATAAGTGCATCTCTTTGGGGTTGTCTTGGTTCTGTATATTCATCTACCATATTATCATCTGTCACTATTATTACTTTAACTTTAGCACTGACTTGTCTTTTAAATTCAGTAAGTGCTACTTGTTGGGGTAGTTTTATTTGACCAGTGCACCTAACAAGAACTCAATCATGATGGTTGGAAACTCAATTTAACTATGATTGTTTTATGTCACTATTATTACTTTGACTTTAGCACCGACTTGTCCTTTAACTACAGTAAGTGCTACTTGTTGGGGTAGTTTTATTTGACTAGTGCACCTAACAAGAACTCAATCATGGCGGTTATAACAAGCATGAAACAAGAAGGATCTGTGTAAACAAATTAAGATTACCTCTAATGGAGACATTGATGATCTTTAAATTCATAAGTGCTTCCCTTTGGGGTCATCTTGGTTCTGTGGTATCATCTCTTACATTTTGTCAATAATATTACTGTGGCATTTTGATGTTAAGAGACACATGTATCTTGTGGTAAAAAAACAAATGAAAGCACCAGTCAACTAATAACATGCAAATGGCTTGCATGCAATCTGGTGGTGAGCAATGTGTGAAGTACCAATGAAACTACGACCCAGGACACCCCCTATATAAGGTGTTCTATGTCTGCCATTCATAGCATTCCTACAAGCTGGAGAAGGACACAAGGCATAGAGCAGTAGGTAAGAGCACATTATGGGGGAAACTGTGTTTTAACTTGTGTCACTATTATTACTTTAACTTTAGCACTGACTTGTCTTCAGTAAGTGCTACTTGTTGGGGTAGTTTTAATTGACTGGTTCACATACACGATTGATGGAAATAAACACTGATTAACTCATTATAGCATAGAAGAGTTAACTCATGCACACAAAAATAGCTCCACCTTGATGGAAGCAACAAACTCAGATGTGGTTGAAAGTTGGTGGGAGCAAGTAAACTCAGATTACCTCAAATGGAGGCAGTGATGATGTTTCAATTCATAAGTGCATCTCTTTGGGGTTGTCTTGGTTCTGTATATTCATCTACCATATTATCATCTGTCACTATTATTACTTTAACTTTAGCACTGATTTGTCTTTTAAATTCAGTAAGTGCTACTTGTTGGGGTAGTTTTATTTGACTAGTGCACCTAACAAGAACTCAATCATGGCGGTTATAACAAGCATGAAACAAGAAGGATCTGTGTAAACAAATTAAGATTACCTCTAATGGAGACATTGATGATCTTTAAATTCATAAGTGCTTCCCTTTGGGGTCATCTTGGTTCTGTGGTATCATCTCTTACATTTTGTCAATAATATTACTGTGGCATTTTGATGTTAAGAGACACATGTATCTTGTGGTAAAAAAACAAATGAAAGCACCAGTCAACTAATAACATGCAAATGGCTTGCATGCAATCTGGTGGTGAGTAATGTGTGAAGTACCAATGAAACTACGTCCCAGGACATCCCCTATATAAGATGTTCTATTTCTGCCATTCATAGCATTCCTACAAGCTGGAGAAGGACACAATGCATAGAGAAGTAGGTAAGAGCACATTATGGGGGAAACAGTGTTTTAACTTGTGTCACTATTATTACTTTAACTTTAGCACTGACTTGTCTTTTAAATTCAGTAAGTGCTACTTGTTGGGGTAGTTTTATTTGACTAGTGCACCTAACAAGAACTCAATCATGGCGGTTATAACAAGCATGAAACAAGAAGGACCTGTGTAAACAAATTAAGATTACCTCTAATGGAGACATTGATGATCTTTAAATTCATAAGTGCTTCCCTTTGGGGTTATCTTGGTTCTGTGGTATCATCTCTTACATTTTGTCAATAATATTACTGTGGCATTTTGATGTTAAGAGACACATGTATCTTGTGGCAAAAAAAACAAATGAAAGCACCAGTCAACTAATAACATGCAAATGGCTTGCATGCAATCTGGTGGTAAGCAATGTGTGAAGTACCAATGAAACTACGACCCAGGACACCCCCTATATAAGGTGTTCTATGTCTGCCATTCATAGCATTCCTACAAGCTGGAGAAGGACACAAGGCATAGAGCAGTAGGTAAGAGCACATTATGGGGGAAACTGTGTTTTAACTTGTGTCACTATTATTACTTTAACTTTAGCACTGACTTGTCTTTTAAATTCAGTAAGTGCTACTTGTTGGGGTAGTTTTAATTGACTGGTTCACATACACGATTGATGGAAATAAACACTGATTAACTCATTATAGCATAGAAGAGTTAACTCATGCACACAAAAATAGCTCCACCTTGATGGAAGCAACAAACTCAGATGTGGTTGAAAGTTGGTGGGAGCAAGTAAACTCAGATTACCTCAAATGGAGGCAGTGATGATGTTTCAATTCATAAGTGCATCTCTTTGGGGTTGTCTTGGTTCTGTATATTCATCTACCATATTATCATCTGTCACTATTATTACTTTAACTTTAGCACTGACTTGTCTTTTAAATTCAGTAAGTGCTACTTGTTGGGGTAGTTTTATTTGACCAGTGCACCTAACAAGAACTCAATCATGATGGTTGGAAACTCAATTTAACTATGATTGTTTTATGTCACTATTATTACTTTGACTTTAGCACCGACTTGTCCTTTAACTACAGTAAGTGCTACTTGTTGGGGTAGTTTTATTTGACTAGTGCACCTAACAAGAACTCAATCATGGCGGTTATAACAAGCATGAAACAAGAAGGATCTGTGTAAACAAATTAAGATTACCTCTAATGGAGACATTGATGATCTTTAAATTCATAAGTGCTTCCCTTTGGGGTCATCTTGGTTCTGTGGTATCATCTCTTACATTTTGTCAATAATATTACTGTGGCATTTTGATGTTAAGAGACACATGTATCTTGTGGTAAAAAAACAAATGAAAGCACCAGTCAACTAATAACATGCAAATGGCTTGCATGCAATCTGGTGGTGAGCAATGTGTGAAGTACCAATGAAACTACGACCCAGGACACCCCCTATATAAGGTGTTCTATGTCTGCCATTCATAGCATTCCTACAAGCTGGAGAAGGACACAAGGCATAGAGCAGTAGGTAAGAGCACATTATGGGGGAAACTGTGTTTTAACTTGTGTCACTATTATTACTTTAACTTTAGCACTGACTTGTCTTTTAAATTCAGTAAGTGCTACTTGTTGGGGTAGTTTTAATTGACTGGTTCACATACACGATTGATGGAAATAAACACTGATTAACTCATTATAGCATAGAAGAGTTAACTCATGCACACAAAAATAGCTCCACCTTGATGGAAGCAACAAACTCAGATGTGGTTGAAAGTTGGTGGGAGCAAGTAAACTCAGATTACCTCAAATGGAGGCAGTGATGATGTTTCAATTCATAAGTGCATCTCTTTGGGGTTGTCTTGGTTCTGTATATTCATCTACCATATTATCATCTGTCACTATTATTACTTTAACTTTAGCACTGATTTGTCTTTTAAATTCAGTAAGTGCTACTTGTTGGGGTAGTTTTATTTGACCAGTGCACCTAACAAGAACTCAATCATGATGGTTGGAAACTCAATTTAACTATGATTGTTTTATGTCACTATTATTACTTTGACTTTAGCACCGACTTGTCCTTTAACTACAGTAAGTGCTACTTGTTGGGGTAGTTTTATTTGACTAGTGCACCTAACAAGAACTCAATCATGGCGGTTATAACAAGCATGAAACAAGAAGGATCTGTGTAAACAAATTAAGATTACCTCTAATGGAGACATTGATGATCTTTAAATTCATAAGTGCTTCCCTTTGGGGTTATCTTGGTTCTGTGGTATCATCTCTTACATTTTGTCAATAATATTACTGTGGCATTTTGATGTTAAGAGACACATGTATCTTGTGGTAAAAAAAACAAATGAAAGCACCAGTCAACTAATAAGATGCAAATGGCTTGCATGCAATCTGGTGGTAAGCAATGTGTGAAGTACCAATGAAACTACGACCCAGGACACCCCCTATATAAGGTGTTCTATGTCTGCCATTCATAGGATTCCTACAAGCTGGAGAAGGACACAATGCATAGAGAAGTAGGTAAGAGCACATTATGGGGGAAACAGTGTTTTAACTTGTGTCACTATTATTACTTTAACTTTAGCACTGACTTGTCTTTTAAATTCAGTAAGTGCTACTTGTTGGGGTAGTTTTATTTGACTAGTGCACCTAACAAGAACTCAATCATGGCGGTTATAACAAGCATGAAACAAGAAGGACCTGTGTAAACAAATTAAGATTACCTCTAATGGAGACATTGATGATCTTTAAATTCATAAGTGCTTCCCTTTGGGGTTATCTTGGTTCTGTGGTATCATCTCTTACATTTTGTCAATAATATTACTGTGGCATTTTGATGTTAAGAAACACATGTATCTTGTGGCAAAAAAAACAAATGAAAGCACCAGTCAACTAATAACATGCAAATGGCTTGCATGCAATCTGGTGGTAAGCAATGTGTGAAGTACCAATGAAACTACGACCCAGGACACCCCCTATATAAGGTGTTCTATGTCTGCCATTCATAGCATTCCTACAAGCTGGAGAAGGACACAAGGCATAGAGCAGTAGGTAAGAGCACATTATGGGGGAAACTGTGTTTTAACTTGTGTCACTATTATTACTTTAACTTTAGCACTGACTTGTCTTTTAAATTCAGTAAGTGCTACTTGTTGGGGTAGTTTTAATTGACTGGTTCACATACACGATTGATGGAAATAAACACTGATTAACTCATTATAGCATAGAAGAGTTAACTCATGCACACAAAAATAGCTCCACCTTGATGGAAGCAACAAACTCAGATGTGGTTGAAAGTTGGTGGGAGCAAGTAAACTCAGATTACCTCAAATGGAGGCAGTGATGATGTTTCAATTCATAAGTGCATCTCTTTGGGGTTGTCTTGGTTCTGTATATTCATCTACCATATTATCATCTGTCACTATTATTACTTTAACTTTAGCACTGATTTGTCTTTTAAATTCAGTAAGTGCTACTTGTTGGGGTAGTTTTATTTGACCAGTGCACCTAACAAGAACTCAATCATGATGGTTGGAAACTCAATTTAACTATGATTGTTTTATGTCACTATTATTACTTTGACTTTAGCACCGACTTGTCCTTTAACTACAGTAAGTGCTACTTGTTGGGGTAGTTTTATTTGACTAGTGCACCTAACAAGAACTCAATCATGGCGGTTATAACAAGCATGAAACAAGAAGGATCTGTGTAAACAAATTAAGATTACCTCTAATGGAGACATTGATGATCTTTAAATTCATAAGTGCTTCCCTTTGGGGTTATCTTGGTTCTGTGGTATCATCTCTTACATTTTGTCAATAATATTACTGTGGCATTTTGATGTTAAGAGACACATGTATCTTGTGGTAAAAAAAACAAATGAAAGCACCAGTCAACTAATAAGATGCAAATGGCTTGCATGCAATCTGGTGGTAAGCAATGTGTGAAGTACCAATGAAACTACGACCCAGGACACCCCCTATATAAGGTGTTCTATGTCTGCCATTCATAGGATTCCTACAAGCTGGAGAAGGACACAATGCATAGAGAAGTAGGTAAGAGCACATTATGGGGGAAACAGTGTTTTAACTTGTGTCACTATTATTACTTTAACTTTAGCACTGACTTGTCTTTTAAATTCAGTAAGTGCTACTTGTTGGGGTAGTTTTATTTGACTAGTGCACCTAACAAGAACTCAATCATGGCGGTTATAACAAGCATGAAACAAGAAGGACCTGTGTAAACAAATTAAGATTACCTCTAATGGAGACATTGATGATCTTTAAATTCATAAGTGCTTCCCTTTGGGGTTATCTTGGTTCTGTGGTATCATCTCTTACATTTTGTCAATAATATTACTGTGGCATTTTGATGTTAAGAAACACATGTATCTTGTGGCAAAAAAAACAAATGAAAGCACCAGTCAACTAATAACATGCAAATGGCTTGCATGCAATCTGGTGGTAAGCAATGTGTGAAGTACCAATGAAACTACGACCCAGGACACCCCCTATATAAGGTGTTCTATGTCTGCCATTCATAGCATTCCTACAAGCTGGAGAAGGACACAAGGCATAGAGCAGTAGGTAAAACAAATGAAAGCACCAGTCAACTAATAACATGCAGTAGGTAAGAGCACATTATGGGGGAAACTGTGTTTTAACTTGTGTCACTATTATTACTTTAACTTTAGCACTGACTTGTCTTTTAAATTCAGTAAGTGCTACTTGTTGGGGTAGTTTTAATTGACTGGTTCACATACACGATTGATGGAAATAAACACTGATTAACTCATTATAGCATAGAAGAGTTAACTCATGCACACAAAAATAGCTCCACCTTGATGGAAGCAACAAACTCAGATGTGGTTGAAAGTTGGTGGGAGCAAGTAAACTCAGATTACCTCAAATGGAGGCAGTGATGATGTTTCAATTCATAAGTGCATCTCTTTGGGGTTGTCTTGGTTCTGTATATTCATCTACCATATTATCATCTGTCACTATTATTACTTTAACTTTAGCACTGATTTGTCTTTTAAATTCAGTAAGTGCTACTTGTTGGGGTAGTTTTATTTGACCAGTGCACCTAACAAGAACTCAATCATGATGGTTGGAAACTCAATTTAACTATGATTGTTTTATGTCACTATTATTACTTTGACTTTAGCACCGACTTGTCCTTTAACTACAGTAAGTGCTACTTGTTGGGGTAGTTTTATTTGACTAGTGCACCTAACAAGAACTCAATCATGGCGGTTATAACAAGCATGAAACAAGAAGGATCTGTGTAAACAAATTAAGATTACCTCTAATGGAGACATTGATGATCTTTAAATTCATAAGTGCTTCCCTTTGGGGTTATCTTGGTTCTGTGGTATCATCTCTTACATTTTGTCAATAATATTACTGTGGCATTTTGATGTTAAGAGACACATGTATCTTGTGGTAAAAAAAACAAATGAAAGCACCAGTCAACTAATAAGATGCAAATGGCTTGCATGCAATCTGGTGGTAAGCAATGTGTGAAGTACCAATGAAACTACGACCCAGGACACCCCCTATATAAGGTGTTCTATGTCTGCCATTCATAGGATTCCTACAAGCTGGAGAAGGACACAATGCATAGAGAAGTAGGTAAGAGCACATTATGGGGGAAACAGTGTTTTAACTTGTGTCACTATTATTACTTTAACTTTAGCACTGACTTGTCTTTTAAATTCAGTAAGTGCTACTTGTTGGGGTAGTTTTATTTGACTAGTGCACCTAACAAGAACTCAATCATGGCGGTTATAACAAGCATGAAACAAGAAGGACCTGTGTAAACAAATTAAGATTACCTCTAATGGAGACATTGATGATCTTTAAATTCATAAGTGCTTCCCTTTGGGGTTATCTTGGTTCTGTGGTATCATCTCTTACATTTTGTCAATAATATTACTGTGGCATTTTGATGTTAAGAAACACATGTATCTTGTGGCAAAAAAAACAAATGAAAGCACCAGTCAACTAATAACATGCAAATGGCTTGCATGCAATCTGGTGGTAAGCAATGTGTGAAGTACCAATGAAACTACGACCCAGGACACCCCCTATATAAGGTGTTCTATGTCTGCCATTCATAGCATTCCTACAAGCTGGAGAAGGACACAAGGCATAGAGCAGTAGGTAAGAGCACATTATGGGGGAAACTGTGTTTTAACTTGTGTCACTATTATTACTTTAACTTTAGCACTGACTTGTCTTTTAAATTCAGTAAGTGCTACTTGTTGGGGTAGTTTTAATTGACTGGTTCACATACACGATTGATGGAAATAAACACTGATTAACTCATTATAGCATAGAAGAGTTAACTCATGCACACAAAAATAGCTCCACCTTGATGGAAGCAACAAACTCAGATGTGGTTGAAAGTTGGTGGGAGCAAGTAAACTCAGATTACCTCAAATGGAGGCAGTGATGATGTTTCAATTCATAAGTGCATCTCTTTGGGGTTGTCTTGGTTCTGTATATTCATCTACCATATTATCATCTGTCACTATTATTACTTTAACTTTAGCACTGACTTGTCTTTTAAATTCAGTAAGTGCTACTTGTTGGGGTAGTTTTATTTGACCAGTGCACCTAACAAGAACTCAATCATGATGGTTGGAAACTCAATTTAACTATGATTGTTTTATGTCACTATTATTACTTTGACTTTAGCACCGACTTGTCCTTTAACTACAGTAAGTGCTACTTGTTGGGGTAGTTTTATTTGACTAGTGCACCTAACAAGAACTCAATCATGGCGGTTATAACAAGCATGAAACAAGAAGGATCTGTGTAAACAAATTAAGATTACCTCTAATGGAGACATTGATGATCTTTAAATTCATAAGTGCTTCCCTTTGGGGTCATCTTGGTTCTGTGGTATCATCTCTTACATTTTGTCAATAATATTACTGTGGCATTTTGATGTTAAGAGACACATGTATCTTGTGGTAAAAAAACAAATGAAAGCACCAGTCAACTAATAACATGCAAATGGCTTGCATGCAATCTGGTGGTGAGCAATGTGTGAAGTACCAATGAAACTACGACCCAGGACACCCCCTATATAAGGTGTTCTATGTCTGCCATTCATAGCATTCCTACAAGCTGGAGAAGGACACAAGGCATAGAGCAGTAGGTAAGAGCACATTATGGGGGAAACTGTGTTTTAACTTGTGTCACTATTATTACTTTAACTTTAGCACTGACTTGTCTTCAGTAAGTGCTACTTGTTGGGGTAGTTTTAATTGACTGGTTCACATACACGATTGATGGAAATAAACACTGATTAACTCATTATAGCATAGAAGAGTTAACTCATGCACACAAAAATAGCTCCACCTTGATGGAAGCAACAAACTCAGATGTGGTTGAAAGTTGGTGGGAGCAAGTAAACTCAGATTACCTCAAATGGAGGCAGTGATGATGTTTCAATTCATAAGTGCATCTCTTTGGGGTTGTCTTGGTTCTGTATATTCATCTACCATATTATCATCTGTCACTATTATTACTTTAACTTTAGCACTGATTTGTCTTTTAAATTCAGTAAGTGCTACTTGTTGGGGTAGTTTTATTTGACTAGTGCACCTAACAAGAACTCAATCATGGCGGTTATAACAAGCATGAAACAAGAAGGATCTGTGTAAACAAATTAAGATTACCTCTAATGGAGACATTGATGATCTTTAAATTCATAAGTGCTTCCCTTTGGGGTCATCTTGGTTCTGTGGTATCATCTCTTACATTTTGTCAATAATATTACTGTGGCATTTTGATGTTAAGAGACACATGTATCTTGTGGTAAAAAAACAAATGAAAGCACCAGTCAACTAATAACATGCAAATGGCTTGCATGCAATCTGGTGGTGAGTAATGTGTGAAGTACCAATGAAACTACGTCCCAGGACATCCCCTATATAAGATGTTCTATTTCTGCCATTCATAGCATTCCTACAAGCTGGAGAAGGACACAATGCATAGAGAAGTAGGTAAGAGCACATTATGGGGGAAACAGTGTTTTAACTTGTGTCACTATTATTACTTTAACTTTAGCACTGACTTGTCTTTTAAATTCAGTAAGTGCTACTTGTTGGGGTAGTTTTATTTGACTAGTGCACCTAACAAGAACTCAATCATGGCGGTTATAACAAGCATGAAACAAGAAGGACCTGTGTAAACAAATTAAGATTACCTCTAATGGAGACATTGATGATCTTTAAATTCATAAGTGCTTCCCTTTGGGGTTATCTTGGTTCTGTGGTATCATCTCTTACATTTTGTCAATAATATTACTGTGGCATTTTGATGTTAAGAGACACATGTATCTTGTGGCAAAAAAAACAAATGAAAGCACCAGTCAACTAATAACATGCAAATGGCTTGCATGCAATCTGGTGGTAAGCAATGTGTGAAGTACCAATGAAACTACGACCCAGGACACCCCCTATATAAGGTGTTCTATGTCTGCCATTCATAGCATTCCTACAAGCTGGAGAAGGACACAAGGCATAGAGCAGTAGGTAAGAGCACATTATGGGGGAAACTGTGTTTTAACTTGTGTCACTATTATTACTTTAACTTTAGCACTGACTTGTCTTTTAAATTCAGTAAGTGCTACTTGTTGGGGTAGTTTTAATTGACTGGTTCACATACACGATTGATGGAAATAAACACTGATTAACTCATTATAGCATAGAAGAGTTAACTCATGCACACAAAAATAGCTCCACCTTGATGGAAGCAACAAACTCAGATGTGGTTGAAAGTTGGTGGGAGCAAGTAAACTCAGATTACCTCAAATGGAGGCAGTGATGATGTTTCAATTCATAAGTGCATCTCTTTGGGGTTGTCTTGGTTCTGTATATTCATCTACCATATTATCATCTGTCACTATTATTACTTTAACTTTAGCACTGACTTGTCTTTTAAATTCAGTAAGTGCTACTTGTTGGGGTAGTTTTATTTGACCAGTGCACCTAACAAGAACTCAATCATGATGGTTGGAAACTCAATTTAACTATGATTGTTTTATGTCACTATTATTACTTTGACTTTAGCACCGACTTGTCCTTTAACTACAGTAAGTGCTACTTGTTGGGGTAGTTTTATTTGACTAGTGCACCTAACAAGAACTCAATCATGGCGGTTATAACAAGCATGAAACAAGAAGGATCTGTGTAAACAAATTAAGATTACCTCTAATGGAGACATTGATGATCTTTAAATTCATAAGTGCTTCCCTTTGGGGTCATCTTGGTTCTGTGGTATCATCTCTTACATTTTGTCAATAATATTACTGTGGCATTTTGATGTTAAGAGACACATGTATCTTGTGGTAAAAAAACAAATGAAAGCACCAGTCAACTAATAACATGCAAATGGCTTGCATGCAATCTGGTGGTGAGCAATGTGTGAAGTACCAATGAAACTACGACCCAGGACACCCCCTATATAAGGTGTTCTATGTCTGCCATTCATAGCATTCCTACAAGCTGGAGAAGGACACAAGGCATAGAGCAGTAGGTAAGAGCACATTATGGGGGAAACTGTGTTTTAACTTGTGTCACTATTATTACTTTAACTTTAGCACTGACTTGTCTTTTAAATTCAGTAAGTGCTACTTGTTGGGGTAGTTTTAATTGACTGGTTCACATACACGATTGATGGAAATAAACACTGATTAACTCATTATAGCATAGAAGAGTTAACTCATGCACACAAAAATAGCTCCACCTTGATGGAAGCAACAAACTCAGATGTGGTTGAAAGTTGGTGGGAGCAAGTAAACTCAGATTACCTCAAATGGAGGCAGTGATGATGTTTCAATTCATAAGTGCATCTCTTTGGGGTTGTCTTGGTTCTGTATATTCATCTACCATATTATCATCTGTCACTATTATTACTTTAACTTTAGCACTGATTTGTCTTTTAAATTCAGTAAGTGCTACTTGTTGGGGTAGTTTTATTTGACCAGTGCACCTAACAAGAACTCAATCATGATGGTTGGAAACTCAATTTAACTATGATTGTTTTATGTCACTATTATTACTTTGACTTTAGCACCGACTTGTCCTTTAACTACAGTAAGTGCTACTTGTTGGGGTAGTTTTATTTGACTAGTGCACCTAACAAGAACTCAATCATGGCGGTTATAACAAGCATGAAACAAGAAGGATCTGTGTAAACAAATTAAGATTACCTCTAATGGAGACATTGATGATCTTTAAATTCATAAGTGCTTCCCTTTGGGGTTATCTTGGTTCTGTGGTATCATCTCTTACATTTTGTCAATAATATTACTGTGGCATTTTGATGTTAAGAGACACATGTATCTTGTGGTAAAAAAAACAAATGAAAGCACCAGTCAACTAATAAGATGCAAATGGCTTGCATGCAATCTGGTGGTAAGCAATGTGTGAAGTACCAATGAAACTACGACCCAGGACACCCCCTATATAAGGTGTTCTATGTCTGCCATTCATAGGATTCCTACAAGCTGGAGAAGGACACAATGCATAGAGAAGTAGGTAAGAGCACATTATGGGGGAAACAGTGTTTTAACTTGTGTCACTATTATTACTTTAACTTTAGCACTGACTTGTCTTTTAAATTCAGTAAGTGCTACTTGTTGGGGTAGTTTTATTTGACTAGTGCACCTAACAAGAACTCAATCATGGCGGTTATAACAAGCATGAAACAAGAAGGACCTGTGTAAACAAATTAAGATTACCTCTAATGGAGACATTGATGATCTTTAAATTCATAAGTGCTTCCCTTTGGGGTTATCTTGGTTCTGTGGTATCATCTCTTACATTTTGTCAATAATATTACTGTGGCATTTTGATGTTAAGAAACACATGTATCTTGTGGCAAAAAAAACAAATGAAAGCACCAGTCAACTAATAACATGCAAATGGCTTGCATGCAATCTGGTGGTAAGCAATGTGTGAAGTACCAATGAAACTACGACCCAGGACACCCCCTATATAAGGTGTTCTATGTCTGCCATTCATAGCATTCCTACAAGCTGGAGAAGGACACAAGGCATAGAGCAGTAGGTAAGAGCACATTATGGGGGAAACTGTGTTTTAACTTGTGTCACTATTATTACTTTAACTTTAGCACTGACTTGTCTTTTAAATTCAGTAAGTGCTACTTGTTGGGGTAGTTTTAATTGACTGGTTCACATACACGATTGATGGAAATAAACACTGATTAACTCATTATAGCATAGAAGAGTTAACTCATGCACACAAAAATAGCTCCACCTTGATGGAAGCAACAAACTCAGATGTGGTTGAAAGTTGGTGGGAGCAAGTAAACTCAGATTACCTCAAATGGAGGCAGTGATGATGTTTCAATTCATAAGTGCATCTCTTTGGGGTTGTCTTGGTTCTGTATATTCATCTACCATATTATCATCTGTCACTATTATTACTTTAACTTTAGCACTGACTTGTCTTTTAAATTCAGTAAGTGCTACTTGTTGGGGTAGTTTTATTTGACCAGTGCACCTAACAAGAACTCAATCATGATGGTTGGAAACTCAATTTAACTATGATTGTTTTATGTCACTATTATTACTTTGACTTTAGCACCGACTTGTCCTTTAACTACAGTAAGTGCTACTTGTTGGGGTAGTTTTATTTGACTAGTGCACCTAACAAGAACTCAATCATGGCGGTTATAACAAGCATGAAACAAGAAGGATCTGTGTAAACAAATTAAGATTACCTCTAATGGAGACATTGATGATCTTTAAATTCATAAGTGCTTCCCTTTGGGGTCATCTTGGTTCTGTGGTATCATCTCTTACATTTTGTCAATAATATTACTGTGGCATTTTGATGTTAAGAGACACATGTATCTTGTGGTAAAAAAACAAATGAAAGCACCAGTCAACTAATAACATGCAAATGGCTTGCATGCAATCTGGTGGTGAGCAATGTGTGAAGTACCAATGAAACAACGACCCAGGACACCCCCTATATAAGGTGTTCTATGTCTGCCATTCATAGCATTCCTACAAGCTGGAGAAGGTCACAAGGCATAGAGCAGTAGGTAAGAGCACATTATGGGGGAAACTGTGTTTTAACTTGTGTCACTATTATTACTTTAACTTTAGCACTGACTTGTCTTTTAAATTCAGTAAGTGCTACTTGTTTTAATTGACTGGTTCACATACACGATTGATGGAAATAAACACTGATTAACTCATTATAGCATAGAAGAGTTAACTCATGCACACAAAAATAGCTCCACCTTGATGGAAGCAACAAACTCAGATGTGGTTGAAAGTTGGTGGGAGCAAGTAAACTCAGATTACCTCAAATGGAGGCAGTGATGATGTTTCAATTCATAAGTGCATCTCTTTGGGGTTGTCTTGGTTCTGTATATTCATCTACCATATTATCATCTGTCACTATTATTACTTTAACTTTAGCACTGATTTGTCTTTTAAATTCAGTAAGTGCTACTTGTTGGGGTAGTTTTATTTGACCAGTGCACCTAACAAGAACTCAATCATGATGGTTGGAAACTCAATTTAACTATGATTGTTTTATGTCACTATTATTACTTTGACTTTAGCACCGACTTGTCCTTTAACTACAGTAAGTGCTACTTGTTGGGGTAGTTTTATTTGACTAGTGCACCTAACAAGAACTCAATCATGGCGGTTATAACAAGCATGAAACAAGAAGGACCTGTGTAAACAAATTAAGATTACCTCTAATGGAGACATTGATGATCTTTAAATTCATAAGTGCTTCCCTTTGGGGTTATCTTGGTTCTGTGGTATCATCTCTTACATTTTGTCAATAATATTACTGTGGCATTTTGATGTTAAGAAACACATGTATCTTGTGGCAAAAAAAACAAATGAAAGCACCAGTCAACTAATAACATGCAAATGGCTTGCATGCAATCTGGTGGTAAGCAATGTGTGAAGTACCAATGAAACTACGACCCAGGACACCCCCTATATAAGGTGTTCTATGTCTGCCATTCATAGGATTCCTACAAGCTGGAGAAGGACACAATGCATAGAGAAGTAGGTAAGAGCACATTATGGGGGAAACAGTGTTTTAACTTGTGTCACTATTATTACTTTAACTTTAGCACTGACTTGTCTTTTAAATTCAGTAAGTGCTACTTGTTGGGGTAGTTTTATTTGACTAGTGCACCTAACAAGAACTCAATCATGGCGGTTATAACAAGCATGAAACAAGAAGGACCTGTGTAAACAAATTAAGATTACCTCTAATGGAGACATTGATGATCTTTAAATTCATAAGTGCTTCCCTTTGGGGTTATCTTGGTTCTGTGGTATCATCTCTTACATTTTGTCAATAATATTACTGTGGCATTTTGATGTTAAGAAACACATGTATCTTGTGGTAAAAAAAACAAATGAAAGCACCAGTCAACTAATAACATGCAAATGGCTTGCATGCAATCTGGTGGTAAGCAATGTGTGAAGTACCAATGAAACTACGACCCAGGACACCCCCTATATAAGGTGTTCTATGTCTGCCATTCATAGCATTCCTACAAGCTGGAGAAGGACACAAGGCATAGAGCAGTAGGTAAGAGCACATTATGGGGGAAACTGTGTTTTAACTTGTGTCACTATTATTACTTTAACTTTAGCACTGACTTGTCTTTTAAATTCAGTAAGTGCTACTTGTTGTAGCATTCAGTAAGTGCTACTTGTTGGGGTAGTTTTATTTGACCAGTGCACCTAACAAGAACTCAATCATGATGGTTGGAAACTCAATTTAACTATGATTGTTTTATGTCACTATTATTACTATGACTTTAGCACCGACTTGTCCTTTAACTACAGTAAGTGCTACTTGTTGGGGTAGTTTTATTTGACTAGTGCACCTAACAAGAACTCAATCATGGCGGTTATAACAAGCATGAAACAAGAAGGATCTGTGTAAACAAATTAAGATTACCTCTAATGGAGACATTGATGATCTTTAAATTCATAAGTGCTTCCCTTTGGGGTTATCTTGGTTCTGTGGTATCATCTCTTACATTTTGTCAATAATATTACTGTGGCATTTTGATGTTAAGAGACACATGTATCTTGTGGTAAAAAAAACAAATGAAAGCACCAGTCAACTAATAACATGCAAATGGCTTGCATGCAATCTGGTGGTAAGCAATGTGTGAAGTACCAATGAAACTACGACCCAGGACACCCCCTATATAAGGTGTTCTATGTCTGCCATTCATAGGATTCCTACAAGCTGGAGAAGGACACAATGCATAGAGAAGTAGGTAAGAGCACATTATGGGGGAAACAGTGTTTTAACTTGTGTCACTATTATTACTTTAACTTTAGCACTGACTTGTCTTTTAAATTCAGTAAGTGCTACTTGTTGGGGTAGTTTTATTTGACTAGTGCACCTAACAAGAACTCAATCATGGCGGTTATAACAAGCATGAAACAAGAAGGACCTGTGTAAACAAATTAAGATTACCTCTAATGGAGACATTGATGATCTTTAAATTCATAAGTGCTTCCCTTTGGGGTTATCTTGGTTCTGTGGTATCATCTCTTACATTTTGTCAATAATATTACTGTGGCATTTTGATGTTAAGAAACACATGTATCTTGTGGTAAAAAAAACAAATGAAAGCACCAGTCAACTAATAACATGCAAATGGCTTGCATGCAATCTGGTGGTAAGCAATGTGTGAAGTACCAATGAAACTACGACCCAGGACACCCCCTATATAAGGTGTTCTATGTCTGCCATTCATAGCATTCCTACAAGCTGGAGAAGGACACAAGGCATAGAGCAGTAGGTAAGAGCACATTATGGGGGAAACTGTGTTTTAACTTGTGTCACTATTATTACTTTAACTTTAGCACTGACTTGTCTTTTAAATTCAGTAAGTGCTACTTGTTGGGGTAGTTTTATTTGACTAGTGCACCTAACAAGAACTCAATCATGGCGGTTATAACAAGCATGAAACAAGAAGGACCTGTGTAAACAAATTAAGATTACCTCTAATGGAGACATTGATGATCTTTAAATTCATAAGTGCTTCCCTTTGGGGTTATCTTGGTTCTGTGGTATCATCTCTTACATTTTGTCAATAATATTACTGTGGCATTTTGATGTTAAGAAACACATGTATCTTGTGGTAAAAAAAACAAATGAAAGCACCAGTCAACTAATAACATGCAAATGGCTTGCATGCAATCTGGTGGTAAGCAATGTGTGAAGTACCAATGAAACTACGACCCAGGACACCCCCTATATAAGGTGTTCTATGTCTGCCATTCATAGCATTCCTACAAGCTGGAGAAGGACACAAGGCATAGAGCAGTAGGTAAGAGCACATTATGGGGGAAACTGTGTTTTAACTTGTGTCACTATTATTACTTTAACTTTAGCACTGACTTGTCTTTTAAATTCAGTAAGTGCTACTTGTTGTAGCATTCAGTAAGTGCTACTTGTTGGGGTAGTTTTATTTGACCAGTGCACCTAACAAGAACTCAATCATGATGGTTGGAAACTCAATTTAACTATGATTGTTTTATGTCACTATTATTACTTTGACTTTAGCACCGACTTGTCCTTTAACTACAGTAAGTGCTACTTGTTGGGGTAGTTTTATTTGACTAGTGCACCTAACAAGAACTCAATCATGGCGGTTATAACAAGCATGAAACAAGAAGGATCTGTGTAAACAAATTAAGATTACCTCTAATGGAGACATTGATGATCTTTAAATTCATAAGTGCTTCCCTTTGGGGTTATCTTGGTTCTGTGGTATCATCTCTTACATTTTGTCAATAATATTACTGTGGCATTTTGATGTTAAGAGACACATGTATCTTGTGGTAAAAAAAACAAATGAAAGCACCAGTCAACTAATAACATGCAAATGGCTTGCATGCAATCTGGTGGTAAGCAATGTGTGAAGTACCAATGAAACTACGACCCAGGACACCCCCTATATAAGGTGTTCTATGTCTGCCATTCATAGGATTCCTACAAGCTGGAGAAGGACACAATGCATAGAGAAGTAGGTAAGAGCACATTATGGGGGAAACAGTGTTTTAACTTGTGTCACTATTATTACTTTAACTTTAGCACTGACTTGTCTTTTAAATTCAGTAAGTGCTACTTGTTGGGGTAGTTTTATTTGACTAGTGCACCTAACAAGAACTAAATCATGGCGGTTATAACAAGCATGAAACAAGAAGGACCTGTGTAAACAAATTAAGATTACCTCTAATGGAGACATTGATGATCTTTAAATTCATAAGTGCTTCCCTTTGGGGTTATCTTGGTTCTGTGGTATCATCTCTTACATTTTGTCAATAATATTACTGTGGCATTTTGATGTTAAGAAACACATGTATCTTGTGGTAAAAAAAACAAATGAAAGCACCAGTCAACTAATAACATGCAAATGGCTTGCATGCAATCTGGTGGTAAGCAATGTGTGAAGTACCAATGAAACTACGACCCAGGACACCCCCTATATAAGGTGTTCTATGTCTGCCATTCATAGCATTCCTACAAGCTGGAGAAGGACACAAGGCATAGAGCAGTAGGTAAGAGCACATTATGGGGGAAACTGTGTTTTAACTTGTGTCACTATTATTACTTTAACTTTAGCACTGACTTGTCTTTTAAATTCAGTAAGTGCTACTTGTTGGGGTAGTTTTAATTGACTGGTTCACATACACGATTGATGGAAATAAACACTGATTAACTCATTATAGCATAGAAGAGTTAACTCATGCACACAAAAATAGCTCCACCTTGATGGAAGCAACAAACTCAGATGTGGTTGAAAGTTGGTGGGAGCAAGTAAACTCAGATTACCTCAAATGGAGGCAGTGATGATGTTTCAATTCATAAGTGCATCTCTTTGGGGTTGTCTTGGTTCTGTATATTCATCTACCATATTATCATCTGTCACTATTATTACTTTAACTTTAGCACTGACTTGTCTTTTAAATTCAGTAAGTGCTACTTGTTGGGGTAGTTTTATTTGACCAGTGCACCTAACAAGAACTCAATCATGATGGTTGGAAACTCAATTTAACTATGATTGTTTTATGTCACTATTATTACTTTGACTTTAGCACCGACTTGTCCTTTAACTACAGTAAGTGCTACTTGTTGGGGTAGTTTTATTTGACTAGTGCACCTAACAAGAACTCAATCATGGCGGTTATAACAAGCATGAAACAAGAAGGATCTGTGTAAACAAATTAAGATTACCTCTAATGGAGACATTGATGATCTTTAAATTCATAAGTGCTTCCCTTTGGGTTTATCTTGGTTCTGTGGTATCATCTCTTACATTTTGTCAATAATATTACTGTGGCATTTTGATGTTAAGAGACACATGTATCTTGTGGTAAAAAAAACAAATGAAAGCACCAGTCAAATAATAACATGCAAATGGCTTGCATGCAATCTGGTGGTAAGCAATGTGTGAAGTACCAATGAAACTACGACCCAGGACACCCCCTATATAAGGTGTTCTATGTCTGCCATTCATAGGATTCCTACAAGCTGGAGAAGGACACAATGCATAGAGAAGTAGGTAGGAGCACATTATGGGGGAAACAGTGTTTTAACTTGTGTCACTATTATTACTTTAACTTTAGCACTGACTTGTCTTTTAAATTCAGTAAGTGCTACTTGTTGGGGTAGTTTTATTTGACTAGTGCACCTAACAAGAACTCAATCATGGCGGTTATAACAAGCATGAAACAAGAAGGATCTGTGTAAACAAATTAAGATTACCTCTAATGGAGACATTGATGATCTTTAAATTCATAAGTGCTTCCCTTTGGGGTCATCTTGGTTCTGTGGTATCATCTCTTACATTTTGTCAATAATATTACTGTGGCATTTTGATGTTAAGAGACACATGTATCTTGTGGTAAAAAAACAAATGAAAGCACCAGTCAACTAATAACATGCAAATGGCTTGCATGCAATCTGGTGGTGAGTAATGTGTGAAGTACCAATGAAACTACGTCCCAGGACATCCCCTATATAAGATGTTCTATTTCTGCCATTCATAGCATTCCTACAAGCTGGAGAAGGACACAATGCATAGAGAAGTAGGTAAGAGCACATTATGGGGGAAACAGTGTTTTAACTTGTGTCACTATTATTACTTTAACTTTAGCACTGACTTGTCTTTTAAATTCAGTAAGTGCTACTTGTTGGGGTAGTTTTATTTGACTAGTGCACCTAACAAGAACTCAATCATGGCGGTTATAACAAGCATGAAACAAGAAGGACCTGTGTAAACAAATTAAGATTACCTCTAATGGAGACATTGATGATCTTTAAATTCATAAGTGCTTCCCTTTGGGGTTATCTTGGTTCTGTGGTATCATCTCTTACATTTTGTCAATAATATTACTGTGGCATTTTGATGTTAAGAGACACATGTATCTTGTGGTAAAAAAAACAAATGAAAGCACCAGTCAACTAATAACATGCAAATGGCTTGCATGCAATCTGGTGGTAAGCAATGTGTGAAGTACCAATGAAACTACGACCCAGGACACCCCCTATATAAGGTGTTCTATGTCTGCCATTCATAGCATTCCTACAAGCTGGAGAAGGACACAAGGCATAGAGCAGTAGGTAAGAGCACATTATGGGGGAAACTGTGTTTTAACTTGTGTCACTATTATTACTTTAACTTTAGCACTGACTTGTCTTTTAAATTCAGTAAGTGCTACTTGTTGGGGTAGTTTTAATTGACTGGTTCACATACACGATTGATGGAAATAAACACTGATTAACTCATTATAGCATAGAAGAGTTAACTCATGCACACAAAAATAGCTCCACCTTGATGGAAGCAACAAACTCAGATGTGGTTGAAAGTTGGTGGGAGCAAGTAAACTCAGATTACCTCAAATGGAGGCAGTGATGATGTTTCAATTCATAAGTGCATCTCTTTGGGGTTGTCTTGGTTCTGTATATTCATCTACCATATTATCATCTGTCACTATTATTACTTTAACTTTAGCACTGACTTGTCTTTTAAATTCAGTAAGTGCTACTTGTTGGGGTAGTTTTATTTGACCAGTGCACCTAACAAGAACTCAATCATGATGGTTGGAAACTCAATTTAACTATGATTGTTTTATGTCACTATTATTACTTTGACTTTAGCACCGACTTGTCCTTTAACTACAGTAAGTGCTACTTGTTGGGGTAGTTTTATTTGACTAGTGCACCTAACAAGAACTCAATCATGGCGGTTATAACAAGCATGAAACAAGAAGGATCTGTGTAAACAAATTAAGATTACCTCTAATGGAGACATTGATGATCTTTAAATTCATAAGTGCTTCCCTTTGGGGTTATCTTGGTTCTGTGGTATCATCTCTTACATTTTGTCAATAATATTACTGTGGCATTTTGATGTTAAGAGACACATGTATCTTGTGGTAAAAAAAACCAAATGAAAGCACCAGTCAACTAATAAGATGCAAATGGCTTGCATGCAATCTGGTGGTAAGCAATGTGTGAAGTACCAATGAAACTACGACCCAGGACACCCCCTATATAAGGTGTTCTATGTCTGCCATTCATAGCATTCCTACAAGCTGGAGAAGGACACAAGGCATAGAGCAGTAGGTAAGAGCACATTATGGGGGAAACTGTGTTTTAACTTGTGTCACTATTATTACTTTAACTTTAGCACTGACTTGTCTTTTAAATTCAGTAAGTGCTACTTGTTGTAGCATTCAGTAAGTGCTACTTGTTGGGGTAGTTTTATTTGACCAGTGCACCTAACAAGAACTCAATCATGATGGTTGGAAACTCAATTTAACTATGATTGTTTTATGTCACTATTATTACTTTGACTTTAGCACCGACTTGTCCTTTAACTACAGTAAGTGCTACTTGTTGGGGTAGTTTTATTTGACTAGTGCACCTAACAAGAACTCAATCATGGCGGTTATAACAAGCATGAAACAAGAAGGATCTGTGTAAACAAATTAAGATTACCTCTAATGGAGACATTGATGATCTTTAAATTCATAAGTGCTTCCCTTTGGGGTTATCTTGGTTCTGTGGTATCATCTCTTACATTTTGTCAATAATATTACTGTGGCATTTTGATGTTAAGAGACACATGTATCTTGTGGTAAAAAAAACAAATGAAAGCACCAGTCAACTAATAACATGCAAATGGCTTGCATGCAATCTGGTGGTAAGCAATGTGTGAAGTACCAATGAAACTACGACCCAGGACACCCCCTATATAAGGTGTTCTATGTCTGCCATTCATAGGATTCCTACAAGCTGGAGAAGGACACAATGCATAGAGAAGTAGGTAAGAGCACATTATGGGGGAAACAGTGTTTTAACTTGTGTCACTATTATTACTTTAACTTTAGCACTGACTTGTCTTTTAAATTCAGTAAGTGCTACTTGTTGGGGTAGTTTTATTTGACTAGTGCACCTAACAAGAACTAAATCATGGCGGTTATAACAAGCATGAAACAAGAAGGACCTGTGTAAACAAATTAAGATTACCTCTAATGGAGACATTGATGATCTTTAAATTCATAAGTGCTTCCCTTTGGGGTTATCTTGGTTCTGTGGTATCATCTCTTACATTTTGTCAATAATATTACTGTGGCATTTTGATGTTAAGAAACACATGTATCTTGTGGTAAAAAAAACAAATGAAAGCACCAGTCAACTAATAACATGCAAATGGCTTGCATGCAATCTGGTGGTAAGCAATGTGTGAAGTACCAATGAAACTACGACCCAGGACACCCCCTATATAAGGTGTTCTATGTCTGCCATTCATAGCATTCCTACAAGCTGGAGAAGGACACAAGGCATAGAGCAGTAGGTAAGAGCACATTATGGGGGAAACTGTGTTTTAACTTGTGTCACTATTATTACTTTAACTTTAGCACTGACTTGTCTTTTAAATTCAGTAAGTGCTACTTGTTGGGGTAGTTTTAATTGACTGGTTCACATACACGATTGATGGAAATAAACACTGATTAACTCATTATAGCATAGAAGAGTTAACTCATGCACACAAAAATAGCTCCACCTTGATGGAAGCAACAAACTCAGATGTGGTTGAAAGTTGGTGGGAGCAAGTAAACTCAGATTACCTCAAATGGAGGCAGTGATGATGTTTCAATTCATAAGTGCATCTCTTTGGGGTTGTCTTGGTTCTGTATATTCATCTACCATATTATCATCTGTCACTATTATTACTTTAACTTTAGCACTGACTTGTCTTTTAAATTCAGTAAGTGCTACTTGTTGGGGTAGTTTTATTTGACCAGTGCACCTAACAAGAACTCAATCATGATGGTTGGAAACTCAATTTAACTATGATTGTTTTATGTCACTATTATTACTTTGACTTTAGCACCGACTTGTCCTTTAACTACAGTAAGTGCTACTTGTTGGGGTAGTTTTATTTGACTAGTGCACCTAACAAGAACTCAATCATGGCGGTTATAACAAGCATGAAACAAGAAGGATCTGTGTAAACAAATTAAGATTACCTCTAATGGAGACATTGATGATCTTTAAATTCATAAGTGCTTCCCTTTGGGTTTATCTTGGTTCTGTGGTATCATCTCTTACATTTTGTCAATAATATTACTGTGGCATTTTGATGTTAAGAGACACATGTATCTTGTGGTAAAAAAAACAAATGAAAGCACCAGTCAAATAATAACATGCAAATGGCTTGCATGCAATCTGGTGGTAAGCAATGTGTGAAGTACCAATGAAACTACGACCCAGGACACCCCCTATATAAGGTGTTCTATGTCTGCCATTCATAGGATTCCTACAAGCTGGAGAAGGACACAATGCATAGAGAAGTAGGTAGGAGCACATTATGGGGGAAACAGTGTTTTAACTTGTGTCACTATTATTACTTTAACTTTAGCACTGACTTGTCTTTTAAATTCAGTAAGTGCTACTTGTTGGGGTAGTTTTATTTGACTAGTGCACCTAACAAGAACTCAATCATGGCGGTTATAACAAGCATGAAACAAGAAGGATCTGTGTAAACAAATTAAGATTACCTCTAATGGAGACATTGATGATCTTTAAATTCATAAGTGCTTCCCTTTGGGGTCATCTTGGTTCTGTGGTATCATCTCTTACATTTTGTCAATAATATTACTGTGGCATTTTGATGTTAAGAGACACATGTATCTTGTGGTAAAAAAACAAATGAAAGCACCAGTCAACTAATAACATGCAAATGGCTTGCATGCAATCTGGTGGTGAGTAATGTGTGAAGTACCAATGAAACTACGTCCCAGGACATCCCCTATATAAGATGTTCTATTTCTGCCATTCATAGCATTCCTACAAGCTGGAGAAGGACACAATGCATAGAGAAGTAGGTAAGAGCACATTATGGGGGAAACAGTGTTTTAACTTGTGTCACTATTATTACTTTAACTTTAGCACTGACTTGTCTTTTAAATTCAGTAAGTGCTACTTGTTGGGGTAGTTTTATTTGACTAGTGCACCTAACAAGAACTCAATCATGGCGGTTATAACAAGCATGAAACAAGAAGGACCTGTGTAAACAAATTAAGATTACCTCTAATGGAGACATTGATGATCTTTAAATTCATAAGTGCTTCCCTTTGGGGTTATCTTGGTTCTGTGGTATCATCTCTTACATTTTGTCAATAATATTACTGTGGCATTTTGATGTTAAGAGACACATGTATCTTGTGGTAAAAAAAACAAATGAAAGCACCAGTCAACTAATAACATGCAAATGGCTTGCATGCAATCTGGTGGTAAGCAATGTGTGAAGTACCAATGAAACTACGACCCAGGACACCCCCTATATAAGGTGTTCTATGTCTGCCATTCATAGCATTCCTACAAGCTGGAGAAGGACACAAGGCATAGAGCAGTAGGTAAGAGCACATTATGGGGGAAACTGTGTTTTAACTTGTGTCACTATTATTACTTTAACTTTAGCACTGACTTGTCTTTTAAATTCAGTAAGTGCTACTTGTTGGGGTAGTTTTAATTGACTGGTTCACATACACGATTGATGGAAATAAACACTGATTAACTCATTATAGCATAGAAGAGTTAACTCATGCACACAAAAATAGCTCCACCTTGATGGAAGCAACAAACTCAGATGTGGTTGAAAGTTGGTGGGAGCAAGTAAACTCAGATTACCTCAAATGGAGGCAGTGATGATGTTTCAATTCATAAGTGCATCTCTTTGGGGTTGTCTTGGTTCTGTATATTCATCTACCATATTATCATCTGTCACTATTATTACTTTAACTTTAGCACTGACTTGTCTTTTAAATTCAGTAAGTGCTACTTGTTGGGGTAGTTTTATTTGACCAGTGCACCTAACAAGAACTCAATCATGATGGTTGGAAACTCAATTTAACTATGATTGTTTTATGTCACTATTATTACTTTGACTTTAGCACCGACTTGTCCTTTAACTACAGTAAGTGCTACTTGTTGGGGTAGTTTTATTTGACTAGTGCACCTAACAAGAACTCAATCATGGCGGTTATAACAAGCATGAAACAAGAAGGATCTGTGTAAACAAATTAAGATTACCTCTAATGGAGACATTGATGATCTTTAAATTCATAAGTGCTTCCCTTTGGGGTTATCTTGGTTCTGTGGTATCATCTCTTACATTTTGTCAATAATATTACTGTGGCATTTTGATGTTAAGAGACACATGTATCTTGTGGTAAAAAAAACCAAATGAAAGCACCAGTCAACTAATAAGATGCAAATGGCTTGCATGCAATCTGGTGGTAAGCAATGTGTGAAGTACCAATGAAACTACGACCCAGGACACCCCCTATATAAGGTGTTCTATGTCTGCCATTCATAGGATTCCTACAAGCTGGAGAAGGACACAATGCATAGAGAAGTAGGTAAGAGCACATTATGGGGGAAACAGTGTTTTAACTTGTGTCACTATTATTACTTTAACTTTAGCACTGACTTGTCTTTTAAATTCAGTAAGTGCTACTTGTTGGGGTAGTTTTATTTGACTAGTGCACCTAACAAGAACTCAATCATGGCGGTTATAACAAGCATGAAACAAGAAGGACCTGTGTAAACAAATTAAGATTACCTCTAATGGAGACATTGATGATCTTTAAATTCATAAGTGCTTCCCTTTGGGGTTATCTTGGTTCTGTGGTATCATCTCTTACATTTTGTCAATAATATTACTGTGGCATTTTGATGTTAAGAAACACATGTATCTTGTGGCAAAAAAAACAAATGAAAGCACCAGTCAACTAATAACATGCAAATGGCTTGCATGCAATCTGGTGGTAAGCAATGTGTGAAGTACCAATGAAACTACGACCCAGGACACCCCCTATATAAGGTGTTCTATGTCTGCCATTCATAGGATTCCTACAAGCTGGAGAAGGACACAATGCATAGAGAAGTAGGTAAGAGCACATTATGGGGGAAACAGTGTTTTAACTTGTGTCACTATTATTACTTTAACTTTAGCACTGACTTGTCTTTTAAATTCAGTAAGTGCTACTTGTTGGGGTAGTTTTATTTGACTAGTGCACCTAACAAGAACTCAATCATGGCGGTTATAACAAGCATGAAACAAGAAGGACCTGTGTAAACAAATTAAGATTACCTCTAATGGAGACATTGATGATCTTTAAATTCATAAGTGCTTCCCTTTGGGGTTATCTTGGTTCTGTGGTATCATCTCTTACATTTTGTCAATAATATTACTGTGGCATTTTGATGTTAAGAAACACATGTATCTTGTGGTAAAAAAAACAAATGAAAGCACCAGTCAACTAATAACATGCAAATGGCTTGCATGCAATCTGGTGGTAAGCAATGTGTGAAGTACCAATGAAACTACGACCCAGGACACCCCCTATATAAGGTGTTCTATGTCTGCCATTCATAGCATTCCTACAAGCTGGAGAAGGACACAAGGCATAGAGCAGTAGGTAAGAGCACATTATGGGGGAAACTGTGTTTTAACTTGTGTCACTATTATTACTTTAACTTTAGCACTGACTTGTCTTTTAAATTCAGTAAGTGCTACTTGTTGTAGCATTCAGTAAGTGCTACTTGTTGGGGTAGTTTTATTTGACCAGTGCACCTAACAAGAACTCAATCATGATGGTTGGAAACTCAATTTAACTATGATTGTTTTATGTCACTATTATTACTTTGACTTTAGCACCGACTTGTCCTTTAACTACAGTAAGTGCTACTTGTTGGGGTAGTTTTATTTGACTAGTGCACCTAACAAGAACTCAATCATGGCGGTTATAACAAGCATGAAACAAGAAGGATCTGTGTAAACAAATTAAGATTACCTCTAATGGAGACATTGATGATCTTTAAATTCATAAGTGCTTCCCTTTGGGGTTATCTTGGTGCTGTGGTATCATCTCTTACATTTTGTCAATAATATTACTGTGGCATTTTGATGTTAAGAGACACATGTATCTTGTGGTAAAAAAAACAAATGAAAGCACCAGTCAACTAATAACATGCAAATGGCTTGCATGCAATCTGGTGGTAAGCAATGTGTGAAGTACCAATGAAACTACGACCCAGGACACCCCCTATATAAGGTGTTCTATGTCTGCCATTCATAGCATTCCTACAAGCTGGAGAAGGACACAAGGCATAGAGCAGTAGGTAAGAGCACATTATGGGGGAAACTGTGTTTTAACTTGTGTCACTATTATTACTTTAACTTTAGCACTGACTTGTCTTTTAAATTCAGTAAGTGCTACTTGTTGGGGTAGTTTTAATTGACTGGTTCACATACACGATTGATGGAAATAAACACTGATTAACTCATTATAGCATAGAAGAGTTAACTCATGCACACAAAAATAGCTCCACCTTGATGGAAGCAACAAACTCAGATGTGGTTGAAAGTTGGTGGGAGCAAGTAAACTCAGATTACCTCAAATGGAGGCAGTGATGATGTTTCAATTCATAAGTGCATCTCTTTGGGGTTGTCTTGGTTCTGTATATTCATCTACCATATTATCATCTGTCACTATTATTACTTTAACTTTAGCACTGACTTGTCTTTTAAATTCAGTAAGTGCTACTTGTTGGGGTAGTTTTATTTGACCAGTGCACATAACAAGAACTCAATCATGATGGTTGGAAACTCAATTTAACTATGATTGTTTTATGTCACTATTATTACTTTGACTTTAGCACCGACTTGTCCTTTAACTACAGTAAGTGCTACTTGTTGGGGTAGTTTTATTTGACTAGTGCACCTAACAAGAACTCAATCATGGCGGTTATAACAAGCATGAAACAAGAAGGATCTGTGTAAACAAATTAAGATTACCTCTAATGGAGACATTGATGATCTTTAAATTCATAAGTGCTTCCCTTTGGGGTTATCTTGGTTCTGTGGTATCATCTCTTACATTTTGTCAATAATATTACTGTGGCATTTTGATGTTAAGAGACACATGTATCTTGTGGTAAAAAAAACCAAATGAAAGCACCAGTCAACTAATAAGATGCAAATGGCTTGCATGCAATCTGGTGGTAAGCAATGTGTGAAGTACCAATGAAACTACGACCCAGGACACCCCCTATATAAGGTGTTCTATGTCTGCCATTCATAGGATTCCTACAAGCTGGAGAAGGACACAATGCATAGAGAAGTAGGTAAGAGCACATTATGGGGGAAACAGTGTTTTAACTTGTGTCACTATTATTACTTTAACTTTAGCACTGACTTGTCTTTTAAATTCAGTAAGTGCTACTTGTTGGGGTAGTTTTATTTGACTAGTGCACCTAACAAGAACTCAATCATGGCGGTTATAACAAGCATGAAACAAGAAGGACCTGTGTAAACAAATTAAGATTACCTCTAATGGAGACATTGATGATCTTTAAATTCATAAGTGCTTCCCTTTGGGGTTATCTTGGTTCTGTGGTATCATCTCTTACATTTTGTCAATAATATTACTGTGGCATTTTGATGTTAAGAAACACATGTATCTTGTGGCAAAAAAAACAAATGAAAGCACCAGTCAACTAATAACATGCAAATGGCTTGCATGCAATCTGGTGGTAAGCAATGTGTGAAGTACCAATGAAACTACGACCCAGGACACCCCCTATATAAGGTGTTCTATGTCTGCCATTCATAGGATTCCTACAAGCTGGAGAAGGACACAATGCATAGAGAAGTAGGTAAGAGCACATTATGGGGGAAACAGTGTTTTAACTTGTGTCACTATTATTACTTTAACTTTAGCACTGACTTGTCTTTTAAATTCAGTAAGTGCTACTTGTTGGGGTAGTTTTATTTGACTAGTGCACCTAACAAGAACTCAATCATGGCGGTTATAACAAGCATGAAACAAGAAGGACCTGTGTAAACAAATTAAGATTACCTCTAATGGAGACATTGATGATCTTTAAATTCATAAGTGCTTCCCTTTGGGGTTATCTTGGTTCTGTGGTATCATCTCTTACATTTTGTCAATAATATTACTGTGGCATTTTGATGTTAAGAAACACATGTATCTTGTGGTAAAAAAAACAAATGAAAGCACCAGTCAACTAATAACATGCAAATGGCTTGCATGCAATCTGGTGGTAAGCAATGTGTGAAGTACCAATGAAACTACGACCCAGGACACCCCCTATATAAGGTGTTCTATGTCTGCCATTCATAGCATTCCTACAAGCTGGAGAAGGACACAAGGCATAGAGCAGTAGGTAAGAGCACATTATGGGGGAAACTGTGTTTTAACTTGTGTCACTATTATTACTTTAACTTTAGCACTGACTTGTCTTTTAAATTCAGTAAGTGCTACTTGTTGTAGCATTCAGTAAGTGCTACTTGTTGGGGTAGTTTTATTTGACCAGTGCACCTAACAAGAACTCAATCATGATGGTTGGAAACTCAATTTAACTATGATTGTTTTATGTCACTATTATTACTTTGACTTTAGCACCGACTTGTCCTTTAACTACAGTAAGTGCTACTTGTTGGGGTAGTTTTATTTGACTAGTGCACCTAACAAGAACTCAATCATGGCGGTTATAACAAGCATGAAACAAGAAGGATCTGTGTAAACAAATTAAGATTACCTCTAATGGAGACATTGATGATCTTTAAATTCATAAGTGCTTCCCTTTGGGGTTATCTTGGTTCTGTGGTATCATCTCTTACATTTTGTCAATAATATTACTGTGGCATTTTGATGTTAAGAGACACATGTATCTTGTGGTAAAAAAAACAAATGAAAGCACCAGTCAACTAATAACATGCAAATGGCTTGCATGCAATCTGGTGGTAAGCAATGTGTGAAGTACCAATGAAACTACGACCCAGGACACCCCCTATATAAGGTGTTCTATGTCTGCCATTCATAGGATTCCTACAAGCTGGAGAAGGACACAATGCATAGAGAAGTAGGTAAGAGCACATTATGGGGGAAACTGTGTTTTAACTTGTGTCACTATTATTACTTTAACTTTAGCACTGACTTGTCTTTTAAATTCAGTAAGTGCTACTTGTTGGGGTAGTTTTAATTGACTGGTTCACATACACGATTGATGGAAATAAACACTGATTAACTCATTATAGCATAGAAGAGTTAACTCATGCACACAAAAATAGCTCCACCTTGATGGAAGCAACAAACTCAGATGTGGTTGAAAGTTGGTGGGAGCAAGTAAACTCAGATTACCTCAAATGGAGGCAGTGATGATGTTTCAATTCATAAGTGCATCTCTTTGGGGTTGTCTTGGTTCTGTATATTCATCTACCATATTATCATCTGTCACTATTATTACTTTAACTTTAGCACTGACTTGTCTTTTAAATTCAGTAAGTGCTACTTGTTGGGGTAGTTTTATTTGACCAGTGCACCTAACAAGAACTCAATCATGATGGTTGGAAACTCAATTTAACTATGATTGTTTTATGTCACTATTATTACTTTGACTTTAGCACCGACTTGTCCTTTAACTACAGTAAGTGCTACTTGTTGGGGTAGTTTTATTTGACTAGTGCACCTAACAAGAACTCAATCATGGCGGTTATAACAAGCATGAAACAAGAAGGATCTGTGTAAACAAATTAAGATTACCTCTAATGGAGACATTGATGATCTTTAAATTCATAAGTGCTTCCCTTTGGGTTTATCTTGGTTCTGTGGTATCATCTCTTACATTTTGTCAATAATATTACTGTGGCATTTTGATGTTAAGAGACACATGTATCTTGTGGTAAAAAAAACAAATGAAAGCACCAGTCAACTAATAACATGCAAATGGCTTGCATGCAATCTGGTGGTAAGCAATGTGTGAAGTACCAATGAAACTACGACCCAGGACACCCCCTATATAAGGTGTTCTATGTCTGCCATTCATAGGATTCCTACAAGCTGGAGAAGGACACAATGCATAGAGAAGTAGGTAAGAGCACATTATGGGGGAAACAGTGTTTTAACTTGTGTCACTATTATTACTTTAACTTTAGCACTGACTTGTCTTTTAAATTCAGTAAGTGCTACTTGTTGGGGTAGTTTTATTTGACTAGTGCACCTAACAAGAACTCAATCATGGCGGTTATAACAAGCATGAAACAAGAAGGACCTGTGTAAACAAATTAAGATTACCTCTAATGGAGACATTGATGATCTTTAAATTCATAAGTGCTTCCCTTTGGGGTTATCTTGGTTCTGTGGTATCATCTCTTACATTTTGTCAATAATATTACTGTGGCATTTTGATGTTAAGAAACACATGTATCTTGTGGTAAAAAAAACAAATGAAAGCACCAGTCAACTAATAAGATGCAAATGGCTTGCATGCAATCTGGTGGTAAGCAATGTGTGAAGTACCAATGAAACTACGACCCAGGACACCCCCTATATAAGGTGTTCTATGTCTGCCATTCATAGGATTCCTACAAGCTGGAGAAGGACACAATGCATAGAGAAGTAGGTAGGAGCACATTATGGGGGAAACAGTGTTTTAACTTGTGTCACTATTATTACTTTAACTTTAGCACTGACTTGTCTTTTAAATTCAGTAAGTGCTACTTGTTGGGGTAGTTTTATTTGACTAGTGCACCTAACAAGAACTCAATCATGGCGGTTATAACAAGCATGAAACAAGAAGGATCTGTGTAAACAAATTAAGATTACCTCTAATGGAGACATTGATGATCTTTAAATTCATAAGTGCTTCCCTTTGGGGTCATCTTGGTTCTGTGGTATCATCTCTTACATTTTGTCAATAATATTACTGTGGCATTTTGATGTTAAGAGACACATGTATCTTGTGGTAAAAAAACAAATGAAAGCACCAGTCAACTAATAACATGCAAATGGCTTGCATGCAATCTGGTGGTGAGTAATGTGTGAAGTACCAATGAAACTACGTCCCAGGACATCCCCTATATAAGATGTTCTATTTCTGCCATTCATAGCATTCCTACAAGCTGGAGAAGGACACAATGCATAGAGAAGTAGGTAAGAGCACATTATGGGGGAAACAGTGTTTTAACTTGTGTCACTATTATTACTTTAACTTTAGCACTGACTTGTCTTTTAAATTCAGTAAGTGCTACTTGTTGGGGTAGTTTTATTTGACTAGTGCACCTAACAAGAACTCAATCATGGCGGTTATAACAAGCATGAAACAAGAAGGACCTGTGTAAACAAATTAAGATTACCTCTAATGGAGACATTGATGATCTTTAAATTCATAAGTGCTTCCCTTTGGGGTTATCTTGGTTCTGTGGTATCATCTCTTACATTTTGTCAATAATATTACTGTGGCATTTTGATGTTAAGAAACACATGTATCTTGTGGCAAAAAAAACAAATGAAAGCACCAGTCAACTAATAACATGCAAATGGCTTGCATGCAATCTGGTGGTAAGCAATGTGTGAAGTACCAATGAAACTACGACCCAGGACACCCCCTATATAAGGTGTTCTATGTCTGCCATTCATAGGATTCCTACAAGCTGGAGAAGGACACAATGCATAGAGAAGTAGGTAAGAGCACATTATGGGGGAAACAGTGTTTTAACTTGTGTCACTATTATTACTTTAACTTTAGCACTGACTTGTCTTTTAAATTCAGTAAGTGCTACTTGTTGGGGTAGTTTTATTTGACTAGTGCACCTAACAAGAACTCAATCATGGCGGTTATAACAAGCATGAAACAAGAAGGACCTGTGTAAACAAATTAAGATTACCTCTAATGGAGACATTGATGATCTTTAAATTCATAAGTGCTTCCCTTTGGGGTTATCTTGGTTCTGTGGTATCATCTCTTACATTTTGTCAATAATATTACTGTGGCATTTTGATGTTAAGAAACACATGTATCTTGTGGTAAAAAAAACAAATGAAAGCACCAGTCAACTAATAACATGCAAATGGCTTGCATGCAATCTGGTGGTAAGCAATGTGTGAAGTACCAATGAAACTACGACCCAGGACACCCCCTATATAAGGTGTTCTATGTCTGCCATTCATAGCATTCCTACAAGCTGGAGAAGGACACAAGGCATAGAGCAGTAGGTAAGAGCACATTATGGGGGAAACTGTGTTTTAACTTGTGTCACTATTATTACTTTAACTTTAGCACTGACTTGTCTTTTAAATTCAGTAAGTGCTACTTGTTGTAGCATTCAGTAAGTGCTACTTGTTGGGGTAGTTTTATTTGACCAGTGCACCTAACAAGAACTCAATCATGATGGTTGGAAACTCAATTTAACTATGATTGTTTTATGTCACTATTATTACTTTGACTTTAGCACCGACTTGTCCTTTAACTACAGTAAGTGCTACTTGTTGGGGTAGTTTTATTTGACTAGTGCACCTAACAAGAACTCAATCATGGCGGTTATAACAAGCATGAAACAAGAAGGATCTGTGTAAACAAATTAAGATTACCTCTAATGGAGACATTGATGATCTTTAAATTCATAAGTGCTTCCCTTTGGGGTTATCTTGGTTCTGTGGTATCATCTCTTACATTTTGTCAATAATATTACTGTGGCATTTTGATGTTAAGAGACACATGTATCTTGTGGTAAAAAAAACAAATGAAAGCACCAGTCAACTAATAACATGCAAATGGCTTGCATGCAATCTGGTGGTAAGCAATGTGTGAAGTACCAATGAAACTACGACCCAGGACACCCCCTATATAAGGTGTTCTATGTCTGCCATTCATAGGATTCCTACAAGCTGGAGAAGGACACAATGCATAGAGAAGTAGGTAAGAGCACATTATGGGGGAAACTGTGTTTTAACTTGTGTCACTATTATTACTTTAACTTTAGCACTGACTTGTCTTTTAAATTCAGTAAGTGCTACTTGTTGGGGTAGTTTTAATTGACTGGTTCACATACACGATTGATGGAAATAAACACTGATTAACTCATTATAGCATAGAAGAGTTAACTCATGCACACAAAAATAGCTCCACCTTGATGGAAGCAACAAACTCAGATGTGGTTGAAAGTTGGTGGGAGCAAGTAAACTCAGATTACCTCAAATGGAGGCAGTGATGATGTTTCAATTCATAAGTGCATCTCTTTGGGGTTGTCTTGGTTCTGTATATTCATCTACCATATTATCATCTGTCACTATTATTACTTTAACTTTAGCACTGACTTGTCTTTTAAATTCAGTAAGTGCTACTTGTTGGGGTAGTTTTATTTGACCAGTGCACCTAACAAGAACTCAATCATGATGGTTGGAAACTCAATTTAACTATGATTGTTTTATGTCACTATTATTACTTTGACTTTAGCACCGACTTGTCCTTTAACTACAGTAAGTGCTACTTGTTGGGGTAGTTTTATTTGACTAGTGCACCTAACAAGAACTCAATCATGGCGGTTATAACAAGCATGAAACAAGAAGGATCTGTGTAAACAAATTAAGATTACCTCTAATGGAGACATTGATGATCTTTAAATTCATAAGTGCTTCCCTTTGGGTTTATCTTGGTTCTGTGGTATCATCTCTTACATTTTGTCAATAATATTACTGTGGCATTTTGATGTTAAGAGACACATGTATCTTGTGGTAAAAAAAACAAATGAAAGCACCAGTCAACTAATAACATGCAAATGGCTTGCATGCAATCTGGTGGTAAGCAATGTGTGAAGTACCAATGAAACTACGACCCAGGACACCCCCTATATAAGGTGTTCTATGTCTGCCATTCATAGGATTCCTACAAGCTGGAGAAGGACACAATGCATAGAGAAGTAGGTAAGAGCACATTATGGGGGAAACAGTGTTTTAACTTGTGTCACTATTATTACTTTAACTTTAGCACTGACTTGTCTTTTAAATTCAGTAAGTGCTACTTGTTGGGGTAGTTTTATTTGACTAGTGCACCTAACAAGAACTCAATCATGGCGGTTATAACAAGCATGAAACAAGAAGGACCTGTGTAAACAAATTAAGATTACCTCTAATGGAGACATTGATGATCTTTAAATTCATAAGTGCTTCCCTTTGGGGTTATCTTGGTTCTGTGGTATCATCTCTTACATTTTGTCAATAATATTACTGTGGCATTTTGATGTTAAGAAACACATGTATCTTGTGGTAAAAAAAACAAATGAAAGCACCAGTCAACTAATAAGATGCAAATGGCTTGCATGCAATCTGGTGGTAAGCAATGTGTGAAGTACCAATGAAACTACGACCCAGGACACCCCCTATATAAGGTGTTCTATGTCTGCCATTCATAGGATTCCTACAAGCTGGAGAAGGACACAATGCATAGAGAAGTAGGTAGGAGCACATTATGGGGGAAACAGTGTTTTAACTTGTGTCACTATTATTACTTTAACTTTAGCACTGACTTGTCTTTTAAATTCAGTAAGTGCTACTTGTTGGGGTAGTTTTATTTGACTAGTGCACCTAACAAGAACTCAATCATGGCGGTTATAACAAGCATGAAACAAGAAGGATCTGTGTAAACAAATTAAGATTACCTCTAATGGAGACATTGATGATCTTTAAATTCATAAGTGCTTCCCTTTGGGGTCATCTTGGTTCTGTGGTATCATCTCTTACATTTTGTCAATAATATTACTGTGGCATTTTGATGTTAAGAGACACATGTATCTTGTGGTAAAAAAACAAATGAAAGCACCAGTCAACTAATAACATGCAAATGGCTTGCATGCAATCTGGTGGTGAGTAATGTGTGAAGTACCAATGAAACTACGTCCCAGGACATCCCCTATATAAGATGTTCTATTTCTGCCATTCATAGCATTCCTACAAGCTGGAGAAGGACACAATGCATAGAGAAGTAGGTAAGAGCACATTATGGGGGAAACAGTGTTTTAACTTGTGTCACTATTATTACTTTAACTTTAGCACTGACTTGTCTTTTAAATTCAGTAAGTGCTACTTGTTGGGGTAGTTTTATTTGACTAGTGCACCTAACAAGAACTCAATCATGGCGGTTATAACAAGCATGAAACAAGAAGGACCTGTGTAAACAAATTAAGATTACCTCTAATGGAGACATTGATGATCTTTAAATTCATAAGTGCTTCCCTTTGGGGTTATCTTGGTTCTGTGGTATCATCTCTTACATTTTGTCAATAATATTACTGTGGCATTTTGATGTTAAGAGACACATGTATCTTGTGGTAAAAAAAACAAATGAAAGCACCAGTCAACTAATAACATGCAAATGGCTTGCATGCAATCTGGTGGTAAGCAATGTGTGAAGTACCAATGAAACTACGACCCAGGACACCCCCTATATAAGGTGTTCTATGTCTGCCATTCATAGCATTCCTACAAGCTGGAGAAGGACACAAGGCATAGAGCAGTAGGTAAGAGCACATTATGGGGGAAACTGTGTTTTAACTTGTGTCACTATTATTACTTTAACTTTAGCACTGACTTGTCTTTTAAATTCAGTAAGTGCTACTTGTTGGGGTAGTTTTAATTGACTGGTTCACATACACGATTGATGGAAATAAACACTGATTAACTCATTATAGCATAGAAGAGTTAACTCATGCACACAAAAATAGCTCCACCTTGATGGAAGCAACAAACTCAGATGTGGTTGAAAGTTGGTGGGAGCAAGTAAACTCAGATTACCTCAAATGGAGGCAGTGATGATGTTTCAATTCATAAGTGCATCTCTTTGGGGTTGTCTTGGTTCTGTATATTCATCTACCATATTATCATCTGTCACTATTATTACTTTAACTTTAGCACTGACTTGTCTTTTAAATTCAGTAAGTGCTACTTGTTGGGGTAGTTTTATTTGACCAGTGCACCTAACAAGAACTCAATCATGATGGTTGGAAACTCAATTTAACTATGATTGTTTTATGTCACTATTATTACTTTGACTTTAGCACCGACTTGTCCTTTAACTACAGTAAGTGCTACTTGTTGGGGTAGTTTTATTTGACTAGTGCACCTAACAAGAACTCAATCATGGCGGTTATAACAAGCATGAAACAAGAAGGATCTGTGTAAACAAATTAAGATTACCTCTAATGGAGACATTGATGATCTTTAAATTCATAAGTGCTTCCCTTTGGGGTCATCTTGGTTCTGTGGTATCATCTCTTACATTTTGTCAATAATATTACTGTGGCATTTTGATGTTAAGAGACACATGTATCTTGTGGTAAAAAAACAAATGAAAGCACCAGTCAACTAATAACATGCAAATGGCTTGCATGCAATCTGGTGGTGAGCAATGTGTGAAGTACCAATGAAACTACGACCCAGGACACCCCCTATATAAGGTGTTCTATGTCTGCCATTCATAGCATTCCTACAAGCTGGAGAAGGACACAAGGCATAGAGCAGTAGGTAAGAGCACATTATGGGGGAAACTGTGTTTTAACTTGTGTCACTATTATTACTTTAACTTTAGCACTGACTTGTCTTTTAAATTCAGTAAGTGCTACTTGTTGGGGTAGTTTTAATTGACTGGTTCACATACACGATTGATGGAAATAAACACTGATTAACTCATTATAGCATAGAAGAGTTAACTCATGCACACAAAAATAGCTCCACCTTGATGGAAGCAACAAACTCAGATGTGGTTGAAAGTTGGTGGGAGCAAGTAAACTCAGATTACCTCAAATGGAGGCAGTGATGATGTTTCAATTCATAAGTGCATCTCTTTGGGGTTGTCTTGGTTCTGTATATTCATCTACCATATTATCATCTGTCACTATTATTACTTTAACTTTAGCACTGATTTGTCTTTTAAATTCAGTAAGTGCTACTTGTTGGGGTAGTTTTATTTGACCAGTGCACCTAACAAGAACTCAATCATGATGGTTGGAAACTCAATTTAACTATGATTGTTTTATGTCACTATTATTACTTTGACTTTAGCACCGACTTGTCCTTTAACTACAGTAAGTGCTACTTGTTGGGGTAGTTTTATTTGACTAGTGCACCTAACAAGAACTCAATCATGGCGGTTATAACAAGCATGAAACAAGAAGGATCTGTGTAAACAAATTAAGATTACCTCTAATGGAGACATTGATGATCTTTAAATTCATAAGTGCTTCCCTTTGGGGTTATCTTGGTTCTGTGGTATCATCTCTTACATTTTGTCAATAATATTACTGTGGCATTTTGATGTTAAGAGACACATGTATCTTGTGGTAAAAAAAACAAATGAAAGCACCAGTCAACTAATAAGATGCAAATGGCTTGCATGCAATCTGGTGGTAAGCAATGTGTGAAGTACCAATGAAACTACGACCCAGGACACCCCCTATATAAGGTGTTCTATGTCTGCCATTCATAGGATTCCTACAAGCTGGAGAAGGACACAATGCATAGAGAAGTAGGTAAGAGCACATTATGGGGGAAACAGTGTTTTAACTTGTGTCACTATTATTACTTTAACTTTAGCACTGACTTGTCTTTTAAATTCAGTAAGTGCTACTTGTTGGGGTAGTTTTAATTGACTGGTTCACATACACGATTGATGGAAATAAACACTGATTAACTCATTATAGCATAGAAGAGTTAACTCATGCACACAAAAATAGCTCCACCTTGATGGAAGCAACAAACTCAGATGTGGTTGAAAGTTGGTGGGAGCAAGTAAACTCAGATTACCTCAAATGGAGGCAGTGATGATGTTTCAATTCATAAGTGCATCTCTTTGGGGTTGTCTTGGTTCTGTATATTCATCTACCATATTATCATCTGTCACTATTATTACTTTAACTTTAGCACTGATTTGTCTTTTAAATTCAGTAAGTGCTACTTGTTGGGGTAGTTTTATTTGACCAGTGCACCTAACAAGAACTCAATCATGATGGTTGGAAACTCAATTTAACTATGATTGTTTTATGTCACTATTATTACTTTGACTTTAGCACCGACTTGTCCTTTAACTACAGTAAGTGCTACTTGTTGGGGTAGTTTTATTTGACTAGTGCACCTAACAAGAACTCAATCATGGCGGTTATAACAAGCATGAAACAAGAAGGATCTGTGTAAACAAATTAAGATTACCTCTAATGGAGACATTGATGATCTTTAAATTCATAAGTGCTTCCCTTTGGGGTTATCTTGGTTCTGTGGTATCATCTCTTACATTTTGTCAATAATATTACTGTGGCATTTTGATGTTAAGAGACACATGTATCTTGTGGTAAAAAAAACAAATGAAAGCACCAGTCAACTAATAAGATGCAAATGGCTTGCATGCAATCTGGTGGTAAGCAATGTGTGAAGTACCAATGAAACTACGACCCAGGACACCCCCTATATAAGGTGTTCTATGTCTGCCATTCATAGGATTCCTACAAGCTGGAGAAGGACACAATGCATAGAGAAGTAGGTAAGAGCACATTATGGGGGAAACAGTGTTTTAACTTGTGTCACTATTATTACTTTAACTTTAGCACTGACTTGTCTTTTAAATTCAGTAAGTGCTACTTGTTGGGGTAGTTTTATTTGACTAGTGCACCTAACAAGAACTCAATCATGGCGGTTATAACAAGCATGAAACAAGAAGGACCTGTGTAAACAAATTAAGATTACCTCTAATGGAGACATTGATGATCTTTAAATTCATAAGTGCTTCCCTTTGGGGTTATCTTGGTTCTGTGGTATCATCTCTTACATTTTGTCAATAATATTACTGTGGCATTTTGATGTTAAGAAACACATGTATCTTGTGGCAAAAAAAACAAATGAAAGCACCAGTCAACTAATAACATGCAAATGGCTTGCATGCAATCTGGTGGTAAGCAATGTGTGAAGTACCAATGAAACTACGACCCAGGACACCCCCTATATAAGGTGTTCTATGTCTGCCATTCATAGCATTCCTACAAGCTGGAGAAGGACACAAGGCATAGAGCAGTAGGTAAGAGCACATTATGGGGGAAACTGTGTTTTAACTTGTGTCACTATTATTACTTTAACTTTAGCACTGACTTGTCTTTTAAATTCAGTAAGTGCTACTTGTTGGGGTAGTTTTAATTGACTGGTTCACATACACGATTGATGGAAATAAACACTGATTAACTCATTATAGCATAGAAGAGTTAACTCATGCACACAAAAATAGCTCCACCTTGATGGAAGCAACAAACTCAGATGTGGTTGAAAGTTGGTGGGAGCAAGTAAACTCAGATTACCTCAAATGGAGGCAGTGATGATGTTTCAATTCATAAGTGCATCTCTTTGGGGTTGTCTTGGTTCTGTATATTCATCTACCATATTATCATCTGTCACTATTATTACTTTAACTTTAGCACTGATTTGTCTTTTAAATTCAGTAAGTGCTACTTGTTGGGGTAGTTTTATTTGACCAGTGCACCTAACAAGAACTCAATCATGATGGTTGGAAACTCAATTTAACTATGATTGTTTTATGTCACTATTATTACTTTGACTTTAGCACCGACTTGTCCTTTAACTACAGTAAGTGCTACTTGTTGGGGTAGTTTTATTTGACTAGTGCACCTAACAAGAACTCAATCATGGCGGTTATAACAAGCATGAAACAAGAAGGATCTGTGTAAACAAATTAAGATTACCTCTAATGGAGACATTGATGATCTTTAAATTCATAAGTGCTTCCCTTTGGGGTTATCTTGGTTCTGTGGTATCATCTCTTACATTTTGTCAATAATATTACTGTGGCATTTTGATGTTAAGAGACACATGTATCTTGTGGTAAAAAAAACAAATGAAAGCACCAGTCAACTAATAAGATGCAAATGGCTTGCATGCAATCTGGTGGTAAGCAATGTGTGAAGTACCAATGAAACTACGACCCAGGACACCCCCTATATAAGGTGTTCTATGTCTGCCATTCATAGGATTCCTACAAGCTGGAGAAGGACACAATGCATAGAGAAGTAGGTAAGAGCACATTATGGGGGAAACAGTGTTTTAACTTGTGTCACTATTATTACTTTAACTTTAGCACTGACTTGTCTTTTAAATTCAGTAAGTGCTACTTGTTGGGGTAGTTTTATTTGACTAGTGCACCTAACAAGAACTCAATCATGGCGGTTATAACAAGCATGAAACAAGAAGGACCTGTGTAAACAAATTAAGATTACCTCTAATGGAGACATTGATGATCTTTAAATTCATAAGTGCTTCCCTTTGGGGTTATCTTGGTTCTGTGGTATCATCTCTTACATTTTGTCAATAATATTACTGTGGCATTTTGATGTTAAGAAACACATGTATCTTGTGGCAAAAAAAACAAATGAAAGCACCAGTCAACTAATAACATGCAAATGGCTTGCATGCAATCTGGTGGTAAGCAATGTGTGAAGTACCAATGAAACTACGACCCAGGACACCCCCTATATAAGGTGTTCTATGTCTGCCATTCATAGCATTCCTACAAGCTGGAGAAGGACACAAGGCATAGAGCAGTAGGTAAGAGCACATTATGGGGGAAACTGTGTTTTAACTTGTGTCACTATTATTACTTTAACTTTAGCACTGACTTGTCTTTTAAATTCAGTAAGTGCTACTTGTTGGGGTAGTTTTAATTGACTGGTTCACATACACGATTGATGGAAATAAACACTGATTAACTCATTATAGCATAGAAGAGTTAACTCATGCACACAAAAATAGCTCCACCTTGATGGAAGCAACAAACTCAGATGTGGTTGAAAGTTGGTGGGAGCAAGTAAACTCAGATTACCTCAAATGGAGGCAGTGATGATGTTTCAATTCATAAGTGCATCTCTTTGGGGTTGTCTTGGTTCTGTATATTCATCTACCATATTATCATCTGTCACTATTATTACTTTAACTTTAGCACTGACTTGTCTTTTAAATTCAGTAAGTGCTACTTGTTGGGGTAGTTTTATTTGACCAGTGCACCTAACAAGAACTCAATCATGATGGTTGGAAACTCAATTTAACTATGATTGTTTTATGTCACTATTATTACTTTGACTTTAGCACCGACTTGTCCTTTAACTACAGTAAGTGCTACTTGTTGGGGTAGTTTTATTTGACTAGTGCACCTAACAAGAACTCAATCATGGCGGTTATAACAAGCATGAAACAAGAAGGATCTGTGTAAACAAATTAAGATTACCTCTAATGGAGACATTGATGATCTTTAAATTCATAAGTGCTTCCCTTTGGGGTCATCTTGGTTCTGTGGTATCATCTCTTACATTTTGTCAATAATATTACTGTGGCATTTTGATGTTAAGAGACACATGTATCTTGTGGTAAAAAAACAAATGAAAGCACCAGTCAACTAATAACATGCAAATGGCTTGCATGCAATCTGGTGGTGAGCAATGTGTGAAGTACCAATGAAACTACGACCCAGGACACCCCCTATATAAGGTGTTCTATGTCTGCCATTCATAGCATTCCTACAAGCTGGAGAAGGACACAAGGCATAGAGCAGTAGGTAAGAGCACATTATGGGGGAAACTGTGTTTTAACTTGTGTCACTATTATTACTTTAACTTTAGCACTGAAATGTCTTTTAAATTCAGTAAGTGCTACTTGTTGGGGTAGTTTTAATTGACTGGTTCACATACACGATTGATGGAAATAAACACTGATTAACTCATTATAGCATAGAAGAGTTAACTCATGCACACAAAAATAGCTCCACCTTGATGGAAGCAACAAACTCAGATGTGGTTGAAAGTTGGTGGGAGCAAGTAAACTCAGATTACCTCAAATGGAGGCAGTGATGATGTTTCAATTCATAAGTGCATCTCTTTGGGGTTGTCTTGGTTCTGTATATTCATCTACCATATTATCATCTGTCACTATTATTACTTTAACTTTAGCACTGATTTGTCTTTTAAATTCAGTAAGTGCTACTTGTTGGGGTAGTTTTATTTGACCAGTGCACCTAACAAGAACTCAATCATGATGGTTGGAAACTCAATTTAACTATGATTGTTTTATGTCACTATTATTACTTTGACTTTAGCACCGACTTGTCCTTTAACTACAGTAAGTGCTACTTGTTGGGGTAGTTTTATTTGACTAGTGCACCTAACAAGAACTCAATCATGGCGGTTATAACAAGCATGAAACAAGAAGGATCTGTGTAAACAAATTAAGATTACCTCTAATGGAGACATTGATGATCTTTAAATTCATAAGTGCTTCCCTTTGGGGTTATCTTGGTTCTGTGGTATCATCTCTTACATTTTGTCAATAATATTACTGTGGCATTTTGATGTTAAGAGACACATGTATCTTGTGGTAAAAAAAACAAATGAAAGCACCAGTCAACTAATAAGATGCAAATGGCTTGCATGCAATCTGGTGGTAAGCAATGTGTGAAGTACCAATGAAACTACGACCCAGGACACCCCCTATATAAGGTGTTCTATGTCTGCCATTCATAGGATTCCTACAAGCTGGAGAAGGACACAATGCATAGAGAAGTAGGTAAGAGCACATTATGGGGGAAACAGTGTTTTAACTTGTGTCACTATTATTACTTTAACTTTAGCACTGACTTGTCTTTTAAATTCAGTAAGTGCTACTTGTTGGGGTAGTTTTATTTGACTAGTGCACCTAACAAGAACTCAATCATGGCGGTTATAACAAGCATGAAACAAGAAGGACCTGTGTAAACAAATTAAGATTACCTCTAATGGAGACATTGATGATCTTTAAATTCATAAGTGCTTCCCTTTGGGGTTATCTTGGTTCTGTGGTATCATCTCTTACATTTTGTCAATAATATTACTGTGGCATTTTGATGTTAAGAAACACATGTATCTTGTGGCAAAAAAAACAAATGAAAGCACCAGTCAACTAATAACATGCAAATGGCTTGCATGCAATCTGGTGGTAAGCAATGTGTGAAGTACCAATGAAACTACGACCCAGGACACCCCCTATATAAGGTGTTCTATGTCTGCCATTCATAGCATTCCTACAAGCTGGAGAAGGACACAAGGCATAGAGCAGTAGGTAAGAGCACATTATGGGGGAAACTGTGTTTTAACTTGTGTCACTATTATTACTTTAACTTTAGCACTGACTTGTCTTTTAAATTCAGTAAGTGCTACTTGTTGTAGCATTCAGTAAGTGCTACTTGTTGGGGTAGTTTTATTTGACCAGTGCACCTAACAAGAACTCAATCATGATGGTTGGAAACTCAATTTAACTATGATTGTTTTATGTCACTATTATTACTTTGACTTTAGCTCCGACTTGTCCTTTAACTACAGTAAGTGCTACTTGTTGGGGTAGTTTTATTTGACTAGTGCACCTAACAAGAACTCAATCATGGCGGTTATAACAAGCATGAAACAAGAAGGATCTGTGTAAACAAATTAAGATTACCTCTAATGGAGACATTGATGATCTTTAAATTCATAAGTGCTTCCCTTTGGGGTTATCTTGGTTCTGTGGTATCATCTCTTACATTTTGTCAATAATATTACTGTGGCATTTTGATGTTAAGAGACACATGCATCTTGTGGTAAAAAAAACAAATGAAAGCACCAGTCAACTAATAACATGCAAATGGCTTGCATGCAATCTGGTGGTAAGCAATGTGTGAAGTACCAATGAAACTACGACCCAGGACACCCCCTATATAAGGTGTTCTATGTCTGCCATTCATAGGATTCCTACAAGCTGGAGAAGGACACAATGCATAGAGAAGTAGGTAAGAGCACATTATGGGGGAAACAGTGTTTTAACTTGTGTCACTATTATTACTTTAACTTTAGCACTGACTTGTCTTTTAAATTCAGTAAGTGCTACTTGTTGGGGTAGTTTTATTTGACTAGTGCACCTAACAAGAACTCAATCATGGCGGTTATAACAAGCATGAAACAAGAAGGACCTGTGTAAACAAATTAAGATTACCTCTAATGGAGACATTGATGATCTTTAAATTCATAAGTGCTTCCCTTTGGGGTTATCTTGGTTCTGTGGTATCATCTCTTACATTTTGTCAATAATATTACTGTGGCATTTTGATGTTAAGAGACACATGTATCTTGTGGTAAAAAAACAAATGAAAGCACCAGTCAACTAATAACATGCAAATGGCTTGCATGCAATCTGGTGGTGAGCAATGTGTGAAGTACCAATGAAACTACGACCCAGGACACCCCCTATATAAGGTGTTCTATGTCTGCCATTCATAGCATTCCTACAAGCTGGAGAAGGACACAAGGCATAGAGCAGTAGGTAAGAGCACATTATGGGGGAAACTGTGTTTTAACTTGTGTCACTATTATTACTTTAACTTTAGCACTGACTTGTCTTTTAAATTCAGTAAGTGCTACTTGTTGGGGTAGTTTTAATTGACTGGTTCACATACACGATTGATGGAAATAAACACTGATTAACTCATTATAGCATAGAAGAGTTAACTCATGCACACAAAAATAGCTCCACCTTGATGGAAGCAACAAACTCAGATGTGGTTGAAAGTTGGTGGGAGCAAGTAAACTCAGATTACCTCAAATGGAGGCAGTGATGATGTTTCAATTCATAAGTGCATCTCTTTGGGGTTGTCTTGGTTCTGTATATTCATCTACCATATTATCATCTGTCACTATTATTACTTTAACTTTAGCACTGATTTGTCTTTTAAATTCAGTAAGTGCTACTTGTTGGGGTAGTTTTATTTGACCAGTGCACCTAACAAGAACTCAATCATGATGGTTGGAAACTCAATTTAACTATGATTGTTTTATGTCACTATTATTACTTTGACTTTAGCACCGACTTGTCCTTTAACTACAGTAAGTGCTACTTGTTGGGGTAGTTTTATTTGACTAGTGCACCTAACAAGAACTCAATCATGGCGGTTATAACAAGCATGAAACAAGAAGGATCTGTGTAAACAAATTAAGATTACCTCTAATGGAGACATTGATGATCTTTAAATTCATAAGTGCTTCCCTTTGGGGTTATCTTGGTTCTGTGGTATCATCTCTTACATTTTGTCAATAATATTACTGTGGCATTTTGATGTTAAGAGACACATGTATCTTGTGGTAAAAAAAACAAATGAAAGCACCAGTCAACTAATAAGATGCAAATGGCTTGCATGCAATCTGGTGGTAAGCAATGTGTGAAGTACCAATGAAACTACGACCCAGGACACCCCCTATATAAGGTGTTCTATGTCTGCCATTCATAGGATTCCTACAAGCTGGAGAAGGACACAATGCATAGAGAAAAAAAACAAATGAAAGCACCAGTCAACTAATAACATGCAAATGGCTTGCATGCAATCTGGTGGTAAGCAATGTGTGAAGTACCAATGAAACTACGACCCAGGACACCCCCTATATAAGGTGTTCTATGTCTGCCATTCATAGGATTCCTACAAGCTGGAGAAGGACACAATGCATAGAGAAGTAGGTAAGAGCACATTATGGGGGAAACAGTGTTTTAACTTGTGTCACTATTATTACTTTAACTTTAGCACTGACTTGTCTTTTAAATTCAGTAAGTGCTACTTGTTGGGGTAGTTTTATTTGACTAGTGCACCTAACAAGAACTCAATCATGGCGGTTATAACAAGCATGAAACAAGAAGGACCTGTGTAAACAAATTAAGATTACCTCTAATGGAGACATTGATGATCTTTAAATTCATAAGTGCTTCCCTTTGGGGTTATCTTGGTTCTGTGGTATCATCTCTTACATTTTGTCAATAATATTACTGTGGCATTTTGATGTTAAGAAACACATGTATCGTATCTTGTGGTAAAAAAAACAAATGAAAGCACCAGTCAACTAATAACATGCAAATGGCTTGCATGCAATCTGGTGGTAAGCAATGTGTGAAGTACCAATGAAACTACGACCCAGGACACCCCCTATATAAGGTGTTCTATGTCTGCCATTCATAGCATTCCTACAAGCTGGAGAAGGACACAAGGCATAGAGCAGTAGGTAAGAGCACATTATGGGGGAAACTGTGTTTTAACTTGTGTCACTATTATTACTTTAACTTTAGCACTGACTTGTCTTTTAAATTCAGTAAGTGCTACTTGTTGGGGTAGTTTTAATTGACTGGTTCACATACACGATTGATGGAAATAAACACTGATTAACTCATTATAGCATAGAAGAGTTAACTCATGCACACAAAAATAGCTCCACCTTGATGGAAGCAACAAACTCAGATGTGGTTGAAAGTTGGTGGGAGCAAGTAAACTCAGATTACCTCAAATGGAGGCAGTGATGATGTTTCAATTCATAAGTGCATCTCTTTGGGGTTGTCTTGGTTCTGTATATTCATCTACCATATTATCATCTGTCACTATTATTACTTTAACTTTAGCACTGACTTGTCTTTTAAATTCAGTAAGTGCTACTTGTTGGGGTAGTTTTATTTGACCAGTGCACCTAACAAGAACTCAATCATGATGGTTGGAAACTCAATTTAACTATGATTGTTTTATGTCACTATTATTACTTTGACTTTAGCACCGACTTGTCCTTTAACTACAGTAAGTGCTACTTGTTGGGGTAGTTTTATTTGACTAGTGCACCTAACAAGAACTCAATCATGGCGGTTATAACAAGCATGAAACAAGAAGGATCTGTGTAAACAAATTAAGATTACCTCTAATGGAGACATTGATGATCTTTAAATTCATAAGTGCTTCCCTTTGGGTTTATCTTGGTTCTGTGGTATCATCTCTTACATTTTGTCAATAATATTACTGTGGCATTTTGATGTTAAGAGACACATGTATCTTGTGGTAAAAAAAACAAATGAAAGCACCAGTCAACTAATAACATGCAAATGGCTTGCATGCAATCTGGTGGTAAGCAATGTGTGAAGTACCAATGAAACTACGACCCAGGACACCCCCTATATAAGGTGTTCTATGTCTGCCATTCATAGGATTCCTACAAGCTGGAGAAGGACACAATGCATAGAGAAAAAAAACAAATGAAAGCACCAGTCAACTAATAACATGCAAATGGCTTGCATGCAATCTGGTGGTAAGCAATGTGTGAAGTACCAATGAAACTACGACCCAGGACACCCCCTATATAAGGTGTTCTATGTCTGCCATTCATAGGATTCCTACAAGCTGGAGAAGGACACAATGCATAGAGAAGTAGGTAAGAGCACATTATGGGGGAAACAGTGTTTTAACTTGTGTCACTATTATTACTTTAACTTTAGCACTGACTTGTCTTTTAAATTCAGTAAGTGCTACTTGTTGGGGTAGTTTTATTTGACTAGTGCACCTAACAAGAACTCAATCATGGCGGTTATAACAAGCATGAAACAAGAAGGACCTGTGTAAACAAATTAAGATTACCTCTAATGGAGACATTGATGATCTTTAAATTCATAAGTGCTTCCCTTTGGGGTTATCTTGGTTCTGTGGTATCATCTCTTACATTTTGTCAATAATATTACTGTGGCATTTTGATGTTAAGAAACACATGTATCGTATCTTGTGGTAAAAAAAACAAATGAAAGCACCAGTCAACTAATAACATGCAAATGGCTTGCATGCAATCTGGTGGTAAGCAATGTGTGAAGTACCAATGAAACTACGACCCAGGACACCCCCTATATAAGGTGTTCTATGTCTGCCATTCATAGCATTCCTACAAGCTGGAGAAGGACACAAGGCATAGAGCAGTAGGTAAGAGCACATTATGGGGGAAACTGTGTTTTAACTTGTGTCACTATTATTACTTTAACTTTAGCACTGACTTGTCTTTTAAATTCAGTAAGTGCTACTTGTTGGGGTAGTTTTAATTGACTGGTTCACATACACGATTGATGGAAATAAACACTGATTAACTCATTATAGCATAGAAGAGTTAACTCATGCACACAAAAATAGCTCCACCTTGATGGAAGCAACAAACTCAGATGTGGTTGAAAGTTGGTGGGAGCAAGTAAACTCAGATTACCTCAAATGGAGGCAGTGATGATGTTTCAATTCATAAGTGCATCTCTTTGGGGTTGTCTTGGTTCTGTATATTCATCTACCATATTATCATCTGTCACTATTATTACTTTAACTTTAGCACTGACTTGTCTTTTAAATTCAGTAAGTGCTACTTGTTGGGGTAGTTTTATTTGACCAGTGCACCTAACAAGAACTCAATCATGATGGTTGGAAACTCAATTTAACTATGATTGTTTTATGTCACTATTATTACTTTGACTTTAGCACCGACTTGTCCTTTAACTACAGTAAGTGCTACTTGTTGGGGTAGTTTTATTTGACTAGTGCACCTAACAAGAACTCAATCATGGCGGTTATAACAAGCATGAAACAAGAAGGATCTGTGTAAACAAATTAAGATTACCTCTAATGGAGACATTGATGATCTTTAAATTCATAAGTGCTTCCCTTTGGGTTTATCTTGGTTCTGTGGTATCATCTCTTACATTTTGTCAATAATATTACTGTGGCATTTTTATGTTAAGAGACACATGTATCTTGTGGTAAAAAAAAACAAATGAAAGCACCAGTCAACTAATAACATGCAAATGGCTTGCATGCAATCTGGTGGTAAGCAATGTGTGAAGTACCAATGAAACTACGACCCAGGACACCCCCTATATAAGGTGTTCTATGTCTGCCATTCATAGGATTCCTACAAGCTGGAGAAGGACACAATGCATAGAGAAGTAGGTAAGAGCACATTATGGGGGAAACAGTGTTTTAACTTGTGTCACTATTATTACTTTAACTTTAGCACTGACTTGTCTTTTAAATTCAGTAAGTGCTACTTGTTGGGGTAGTTTTATTTGACTAGTGCACCTAACAAGAACTCAATCATGGCGGTTATAACAAGCATGAAACAAGAAGGATCTGTGTAAACAAATTAAGATTACCTCTAATGGAGACATTGATGATCTTTAAATTCATAAGTGCTTCCCTTTGGGGTCATCTTGGTTCTGTGGTATCATCTCTTACATTTTGTCAATAATATTACTGTGGCATTTTGATGTTAAGAGACACATGTATCTTGTGGTAAAAAAACAAATGAAAGCACCAGTCAACTAATAACATGCAAATGGCTTGCATGCAATCTGGTGGTGAGTAATGTGTGAAGTACCAATGAAACTACGTCCCAGGACATCCCCTATATAAGATGTTCTATTTCTGCCATTCATAGCATTCCTACAAGCTGGAGAAGGACACAATGCATAGAGAAGTAGGTAAGAGCACATTATGGGGGAAACAGTGTTTTAACTTGTGTCACTATTATTACTTTAACTTTAGCACTGACTTGTCTTTTAAATTCAGTAAGTGCTACTTGTTGGGGTAGTTTTATTTGACTAGTGCACCTAACAAGAACTCAATCATGGCGGTTATAACAAGCATGAAACAAGAAGGACCTGTGTAAACAAATTAAGATTACCTCTAATGGAGACATTGATGATCTTTAAATTCATAAGTGCTTCCCTTTGGGGTTATCTTGGTTCTGTGGTATCATCTCTTACATTTTGTCAATAATATTACTGTGGCATTTTGATGTTAAGAGACACATGTATCTTGTGGTAAAAAAAACAAATGAAAGCACCAGTCAACTAATAACATGCAAATGGCTTGCATGCAATCTGGTGGTAAGCAATGTGTGAAGTACCAATGAAACTACGACCCAGGACACCCCCTATATAAGGTGTTCTATGTCTGCCATTCATAGCATTCCTACAAGCTGGAGAAGGACACAAGGCATAGAGCAGTAGGTAAGAGCACATTATGGGGGAAACTGTGTTTTAACTTGTGTCACTGTTATTACTTTAACTTTAGCACTGACTTGTCTTTTAAATTCAGTAAGTGCTACTTGTTGGGGTAGTTTTAATTGACTGGTTCACATACACGATTGATGGAAATAAACACTGATTAACTCATTATAGCATAGAAGAGTTAACTCATGCACACAAAAATAGCTCCACCTTGATGGAAGCAACAAACTCAGATGTGGTTGAAAGTTGGTGGGAGCAAGTAAACTCAGATTACCTCAAATGGAGGCAGTGATGATGTTTCAATTCATAAGTGCATCTCTTTGGGGTTGTCTTGGTTCTGTATATTCATCTACCATATTATCATCTGTCACTATTATTACTTTAACTTTAGCACTGACTTGTCTTTTAAATTCAGTAAGTGCTACTTGTTGGGGTAGTTTTATTTGACCAGTGCACCTAACAAGAACTCAATCATGATGGTTGGAAACTCAATTTAACTATGATTGTTTTATGTCACTATTATTACTTTGACTTTAGCACCGACTTGTCCTTTAACTACAGTAAGTGCTACTTGTTGGGGTAGTTTTATTTGACTAGTGCACCTAACAAGAACTCAATCATGGCGGTTATAACAAGCATGAAACAAGAAGGATCTGTGTAAACAAATTAAGATTACCTCTAATGGAGACATTGATGATCTTTAAATTCATAAGTGCTTCCCTTTGGGGTCATCTTGGTTCTGTGGTATCATCTCTTACATTTTGTCAATAATATTACTGTGGCATTTTGATGTTAAGAGACACATGTATCTTGTGGTAAAAAAACAAATGAAAGCACCAGTCAACTAATAACATGCAAATGGCTTGCATGCAATCTGGTGGTGAGCAATGTGTGAAGTACCAATGAAACTACGACCCAGGACACCCCCTATATAAGGTGTTCTATGTCTGCCATTCATAGCATTCCTACAAGCTGGAGAAGGACACAAGGCATAGAGCAGTAGGTAAGAGCACATTATGGGGGAAACTGTGTTTTAACTTGTGTCACTATTATTACTTTAACTTTAGCACTGACTTGTCTTTTAAATTCAGTAAGTGCTACTTGTTGGGGTAGTTTTAATTGACTGGTTCACATACACGATTGATGGAAATAAACACTGATTAACTCATTATAGCATAGAAGAGTTAACTCATGCACACAAAAATAGCTCCACCTTGATGGAAGCAACAAACTCAGATGTGGTTGAAAGTTGGTGGGAGCAAGTAAACTCAGATTACCTCAAATGGAGGCAGTGATGATGTTTCAATTCATAAGTGCATCTCTTTGGGGTTGTCTTGGTTCTGTATATTCATCTACCATATTATCATCTGTCACTATTATTACTTTAACTTTAGCACTGATTTGTCTTTTAAATTCAGTAAGTGCTACTTGTTGGGGTAGTTTTATTTGACCAGTGCACCTAACAAGAACTCAATCATGATGGTTGGAAACTCAATTTAACTATGATTGTTTTATGTCACTATTATTACTTTGACTTTAGCACCGACTTGTCCTTTAACTACAGTAAGTGCTACTTGTTGGGGTAGTTTTATTTGACTAGTGCACCTAACAAGAACTCAATCATGGCGGTTATAACAAGCATGAAACAAGAAGGATCTGTGTAAACAAATTAAGATTACCTCTAATGGAGACATTGATGATCTTTAAATTCATAAGTGCTTCCCTTTGGGGTTATCTTGGTTCTGTGGTATCATCTCTTACATTTTGTCAATAATATTACTGTGGCATTTTGATGTTAAGAGACACATGTATCTTGTGGTAAAAAAAACAAATGAAAGCACCAGTCAACTAATAAGATGCAAATGGCTTGCATGCAATCTGGTGGTAAGCAATGTGTGAAGTACCAATGAAACTACGACCCAGGACACCCCCTATATAAGGTGTTCTATGTCTGCCATTCATAGGATTCCTACAAGCTGGAGAAGGACACAATGCATAGAGAAGTAGGTAAGAGCACATTATGGGGGAAACAGTGTTTTAACTTGTGTCACTATTATTACTTTAACTTTAGCACTGACTTGTCTTTTAAATTCAGTAAGTGCTACTTGTTGGGGTAGTTTTATTTGACTAGTGCACCTAACAAGAACTCAATCATGGCGGTTATAACAAGCATGAAACAAGAAGGACCTGTGTAAACAAATTAAGATTACCTCTAATGGAGACATTGATGATCTTTAAATTCATAAGTGCTTCCCTTTGGGGTTATCTTGGTTCTGTGGTATCATCTCTTACATTTTGTCAATAATATTACTGTGGCATTTTGATGTTAAGAAACACATGTATCTTGTGGCAAAAAAAACAAATGAAAGCACCAGTCAACTAATAACATGCAAATGGCTTGCATGCAATCTGGTGGTAAGCAATGTGTGAAGTACCAATGAAACTACGACCCAGGACACCCCCTATATAAGGTGTTCTATGTCTGCCATTCATAGCATTCCTACAAGCTGGAGAAGGACACAAGGCATAGAGCAGTAGGTAAGAGCACATTATGGGGGAAACTGTGTTTTAACTTGTGTCACTATTATTACTTTAACTTTAGCACTGACTTGTCTTTTAAAATCAGTAAGTGCTACTTGTTGGGGTAGTTTTAATTGACTGGTTCACATACACGATTGATGGAAATAAACACTGATTAACTCATTATAGCATAGAAGAGTTAACTCATGCACACAAAAATAGCTCCACCTTGATGGAAGCAACAAACTCAGATGTGGTTGAAAGTTGGTGGGAGCAAGTAAACTCAGATTACCTCAAATGGAGGCAGTGATGATGTTTCAATTCATAAGTGCATCTCTTTGGGGTTGTCTTGGTTCTGTATATTCATCTACCATATTATCATCTGTCACTATTATTACTTTAACTTTAGCACTGACTTGTCTTTTAAATTCAGTAAGTGCTACTTGTTGGGGTAGTTTTATTTGACCAGTGCACCTAACAAGAACTCAATCATGATGGTTGGAAACTCAATTTAACTATGATTGTTTTATGTCACTATTATTACTTTGACTTTAGCACCGACTTGTCCTTTAACTACAGTAAGTGCTACTTGTTGGGGTAGTTTTATTTGACTAGTGCACCTAACAAGAACTCAATCATGGCGGTTATAACAAGCATGAAACAAGAAGGATCTGTGTAAACAAATTAAGATTACCTCTAATGGAGACATTGATGATCTTTAAATTCATAAGTGCTTCCCTTTGGGGTCATCTTGGTTCTGTGGTATCATCTCTTACATTTTGTCAATAATATTACTGTGGCATTTTGATGTTAAGAGACACATGTATCTTGTGGTAAAAAAACAAATGAAAGCACCAGTCAACTAATAACATGCAAATGGCTTGCATGCAATCTGGTTGTGAGCAATGTGTGAAGTACCAATGAAACTACGACCCAGGACACCCCCTATATAAGGTGTTCTATGTCTGCCATTCATAGCATTCCTACAAGCTGGAGAAGGACACAAGGCATAGAGCAGTAGGTAAGAGCACATTATGGGGGAAACTGTGTTTTAACTTGTGTCACTATTATTACTTTAACTTTAGCACTGACTTGTCTTTTAAATTCAGTAAGTGCTACTTGTTGGGGTAGTTTTAATTGACTGGTTCACATACACGATTGATGGAAATAAACACTGATTAACTCATTATAGCATAGAAGATTTAACTCATGCACACAAAAATAGCTCCACCTTGATGGAAGCAACAAACTCAGATGTGGTTGAAAGTTGGTGGGAGCAAGTAAACTCAGATTACCTCAAATGGAGGCAGTGATGATGTTTCAATTCATAAGTGCATCTCTTTGGGGTTGTCTTGGTTCTGTATATTCATCTACCATATTATCATCTGTCACTATTATTACTTTAACTTTAGCACTGATTTGTCTTTTAAATTCAGTAAGTGCTACTTGTTGGGGTAGTTTTATTTGACCAGTGCACCTAACAAGAACTCAATCATGATGGTTGGAAACTCAATTTAACTATGATTGTTTTATGTCACTATTATTACTTTGACTTTAGCACCGACTTGTCCTTTAACTACAGTAAGTGCTACTTGTTGGGGTAGTTTTATTTGACTAGTGCACCTAACAAGAACTCAATCATGGCGGTTATAACAAGCATGAAACAAGAAGGATCTGTGTAAACAAATTAAGATTACCTCTAATGGAGACATTGATGATCTTTAAATTCATAAGTGCTTCCCTTTGGGGTTATCTTGGTTCTGTGGTATCATCTCTTACATTTTGTCAATAATATTACTGTGGCATTTTGATGTTAAGAGACACATGTATCTTGTGGTAAAAAAAACAAATGAAAGCACCAGTCAACTAATAAGATGCAAATGGCTTGCATGCAATCTGGTGGTAAGCAATGTGTGAAGTACCAATGAAACTACGACCCAGGACACCCCCTATATAAGGTGTTCTATGTCTGCCATTCATAGGATTCCTACAAGCTGGAGAAGGACACAATGCATAGAGAAGTAGGTAAGAGCACATTATGGGGGAAACAGTGTTTTAACTTGTGTCACTATTATTACTTTGACTTTAGCTCCGACTTGTCCTTTAACTACAGTAAGTGCTACTTGTTGGGGTAGTTTTATTTGACTAGTGCACCTAACAAGAACTCAATCATGGCGGTTATAACAAGCATGAAACAAGAAGGATCTGTGTAAACAAATTAAGATTACCTCTAATGGAGACATTGATGATCTTTAAATTCATAAGTGCTTCCCTTTGGGGTTATCTTGGTTCTGTGGTATCATCTCTTACATTTTGTCAATAATATTACTGTGGCATTTTGATGTTAAGAGACACATGTATCTTGTGGTAAAAAAAACAAATGAAAGCACCAGTCAACTAATAACATGCAAATGGCTTGCATGCAATCTGGTGGTAAGCAATGTGTGAAGTACCAATGAAACTACGACCCAGGACACCCCCTATATAAGGTGTTCTATGTCTGCCATTCATAGCATTCCTACAAGCTGGAGAAGGACACAATGCATAGAGAAGTAGGTAAGAGCACATTATGGGGGAAACGGTGTTTTAACTTGTGTCACTATTATTACTTTAACTTTAGCACTGACTTGTCTTTTAAATTCAGTAAGTGCTACTTGTTGGGGTAGTTTTATTTGACTAGTGCACCTAACAAGAACTCAATCATGGCGGTTATAACAAGCATGAAACAAGAAGGACCTGTGTAAACAAATTAAGATTACCTCTAATGGAGACATTGATGATCTTTAAATTCATAAGTGCTTCCCTTTGGGGTTATCTTGGTTCTGTGGTATCATCTCTTACATTTTGTCAATAATATTACTGTGGCATTTTGATGTTAAGAGACACATGTATCTTGTGGTAAAAAAACAAATGAAAGCACCAGTCAACTAATAACATGCAAATGGCTTGCATGCAATCTGGTGGTGAGCAATGTGTGAAGTACCAATGAAACTACGACCCAGGACACCCCCTATATAAGGTGTTCTATGTCTGCCATTCATAGCATTCCTACAAGCTGGAGAAGGACACAAGGCATAGAGCAGTAGGTAAGAGCACATTATGGGGGAAACTGTGTTTTAACTTGTGTCACTATTATTACTTTAACTTTAGCACTGACTTGTCTTTTAAATTCAGTAAGTGCTACTTGTTGGGGTAGTTTTAATTGACTGGTTCACATACACGATTGATGGAAATAAACACTGATTAACTCATTATAGCATAGAAGAGTTAACTCATGCACACAAAAATAGCTCCACCTTGATGGAAGCAACAAACTCAGATGTGGTTGAAAGTTGGTGGGAGCAAGTAAACTCAGATTACCTCAAATGGAGGCAGTGATGATGTTTCAATTCATAAGTGCATCTCTTTGGGGTTGTCTTGGTTCTGTATATTCATCTACCATATTATCATCTGTCACTATTATTACTTTAACTTTAGCACTGATTTGTCTTTTAAATTCAGTAAGTGCTACTTGTTGGGGTAGTTTTATTTGACCAGTGCACCTAACAAGAACTCAATCATGATGGTTGGAAACTCAATTTAACTATGATTGTTTTATGTCACTATTATTACTTTGACTTTAGCACCGACTTGTCCTTTAACTACAGTAAGTGCTACTTGTTGGGGTAGTTTTATTTGACTAGTGCACCTAACAAGAACTCAATCATGGCGGTTATAACAAGCATGAAACAAGAAGGATCTGTGTAAACAAATTAAGATTACCTCTAATGGAGACATTGATGATCTTTAAATTCATAAGTGCTTCCCTTTGGGGTTATCTTGGTTCTGTGGTATCATCTCTTACATTTTGTCAATAATATTACTGTGGCATTTTGATGTTAAGAGACACATGTATCTTGTGGTAAAAAAAACAAATGAAAGCACCAGTCAACTAATAAGATGCAAATGGCTTGCATGCAATCTGGTGGTAAGCAATGTGTGAAGTACCAATGAAACTACGACCCAGGACACCCCCTATATAAGGTGTTCTATGTCTGCCATTCATAGGATTCCTACAAGCTGGAGAAGGACACAATGCATAGAGAAGTAGGTAAGAGCACATTATGGGGGAAACAGTGTTTTAACTTGTGTCACTATTATTACTTTAACTTTAGCACTGACTTGTCTTTTAAATTCAGTAAGTGCTACTTGTTGGGGTAGTTTTATTTGACTAGTGCACCTAACAAGAACTCAATCATGGCGGTTATAACAAGCATGAAACAAGAAGGACCTGTGTAAACAAATTAAGATTACCTCTAATGGAGACATTGATGATCTTTAAATTCATAAGTGCTTCCCTTTGGGGTTATCTTGGTTCTGTGGTATCATCTCTTACATTTTGTCAATAATATTACTGTGGCATTTTGATGTTAAGAAACACATGTATCTTGTGGCAAAAAAAACAAATGAAAGCACCAGTCAACTAATAACATGCAAATGGCTTGCATGCAATCTGGTGGTAAGCAATGTGTGAAGTACCAATGAAACTACGACCCAGGACACCCCCTATATAAGGTGTTCTATGTCTGCCATTCATAGCATTCCTACAAGCTGGAGAAGGACACAAGGCATAGAGCAGTAGGTAAGAGCACATTATGGGGGAAACTGTGTTTTAACTTGTGTCACTATTATTACTTTAACTTTAGCACTGACTTGTCTTTTAAATTCAGTAAGTGCTACTTGTTGTAGCATTCAGTAAGTGCTACTTGTTGGGGTAGTTTTATTTGACCAGTGCACCTAACAAGAACTCAATCATGATGGTTGGAAACTCAATTTAACTATGATTGTTTTATGTCACTATTATTACTTTGACTTTAGCTCCGACTTGTCCTTTAACTACAGTAAGTGCTACTTGTTGGGGTAGTTTTATTTGACTAGTGCACCTAACAAGAACTCAATCATGGCGGTTATAACAAGCATGAAACAAGAAGGATCTGTGTAAACAAATTAAGATTACCTCTAATGGAGACATTGATGATCTTTAAATTCATAAGTGCTTCCCTTTGGGGTTATCTTGGTTCTGTGGTATCATCTCTTACATTTTGTCAATAATATTACTGTGGCATTTTGATGTTAAGAGACACATGTATCTTGTGGTAAAAAAAACAAATGAAAGCACCAGTCAACTAATAACATGCAAATGGCTTGCATGCAATCTGGTGGTAAGCAATGTGTGAAGTACCAATGAAACTACGACCCAGGACACCCCCTATATAAGGTGTTCTATGTCTGCCATTCATAGGATTCCTACAAGCTGGAGAAGGACACAATGCATAGAGAAGTAGGTAAGAGCACATTATGGGGGAAACAGTGTTTTAACTTGTGTCACTATTATTACTTTAACTTTAGCACTGACTTGTCTTTTAAATTCAGTAAGTGCTACTTGTTGGGGTAGTTTTATTTGACTAGTGCACCTAACAAGAACTCAATCATGGCGGTTATAACAAGCATGAAACAAGAAGGACCTGTGTAAACAAATTAAGATTACCTCTAATGGAGACATTGATGATCTTTAAATTCATAAGTGCTTCCCTTTGGGGTTATCTTGGTTCTGTGGTATCATCTCTTACATTTTGTCAATAATATTACTGTGGCATTTTGATGTTAAGAGACACATGTATCTTGTGGTAAAAAAAACAAATGAAAGCACCAGTCAACTAATAACATGCAAATGGCTTGCATGCAATCTGGTGGTAAGCAATGTGTGAAGTACCAATGAAACTACGACCCAGGACACCCCCTATATAAGGTGTTCTATGTCTGCCATTCATAGGATTCCTACAAGCTGGAGAAGGACACAATGCATAGAGAAGTAGGTAAGAGCACATTATGGGGGAAACAGTGTTTTAACTTGTGTCACTATTATTACTTTAACTTTAGCACTGACTTGTCTTTTAAATTCAGTAAGTGCTACTTGTTGGGGTAGTTTTATTTGACTAGTGCACCTAACAAGAACTCAATCATGGCGGTTATAACAAGCATGAAACAAGAAGGACCTGTGTAAACAAATTAAGATTACCTCTAATGGAGACATTGATGATCTTTAAATTCATAAGTGCTTCCCTTTGGGGTTATCTTGGTTCTGTGGTATCATCTCTTACATTTTGTCAATAATATTACTGTGGCATTTTGATGTTAAGAGACACATGTATCTTGTGGTAAAAAAACAAATGAAAGCACCAGTCAACTAATAACATGCAAATGGCTTGCATGCAATCTGGTGGTGAGCAATGTGTGAAGTACCAATGAAACTACGACCCAGGACACCCCCTATATAAGGTGTTCTATGTCTGCCATTCATAGCATTCCTACAAGCTGGAGAAGGACACAAGGCATAGAGCAGTAGGTAAGAGCACATTATGGGGGAAACTGTGTTTTAACTTGTGTCACTATTATTACTTTAACTTTAGCACTGACTTGTCTTTTAAATTCAGTAAGTGCTACTTGTTGGGGTAGTTTTAATTGACTGGTTCACATACACAATTGATGGAAATAAACACTGATTAACTCATTATAGCATAGAAGAGTTAACTCATGCACACAAAAATAGCTCCACCTTGATGGAAGCAACAAACTCAGATGTGGTTGAAAGTTGGTGGGAGCAAGTAAACTCAGATTACCTCAAATGGAGGCAGTGATGATGTTTCAATTCATAAGTGCATCTCTTTGGGGTTGTCTTGGTTCTGTATATTCATCTACCATATTATCATCTGTCACTATTATTACTTTAACTTTAGCACTGATTTGTCTTTTAAATTCAGTAAGTGCTACTTGTTGGGGTAGTTTTATTTGACCAGTGCACCTAACAAGAACTCAATCATGATGGTTGGAAACTCAATTTAACTATGATTGTTTTATGTCACTATTATTACTTTGACTTTAGCACAGACTTGTCCTTTAACTACAGTAAGTGCTACTTGTTGGGGTAGTTTTATTTGACTAGTGCACCTAACAAGAACTCAATCATGGCGGTTATAACAAGCATGAAACAAGAAGGATCTGTGTAAACAAATTAAGATTACCTCTAATGGAGACATTGATGATCTTTAAATTCATAAGTGCTTCCCTTTGGGGTTATCTTGGTTCTGTGGTATCATCTCTTACATTTTGTCAATAATATTACTGTGGCATTTTGATGTTAAGAGACACATGTATCTTGTGGTAAAAAAAACAAATGAAAGCACCAGTCAACTAATAAGATGCAAATGGCTTGCATGCAATCTGGTGGTAAGCAATGTGTGAAGTACCAATGAAACTACGACCCAGGACACCCCCTATATAAGGTGTTCTATGTCTGCCATTCATAGGATTCCTACAAGCTGGAGAAGGACACAATGCATAGAGAAGTAGGTAAGAGCACATTATGGGGGAAACAGTGTTTTAACTTGTGTCACTATTATTACTTTAACTTTAGCACTGACTTGTCTTTTAAATTCAGTAAGTGCTACTTGTTGGGGTAGTTTTATTTGACTAGTGCACCTAACAAGAACTCAATCATGGCGGTTATAACAAGCATGAAACAAGAAGGACCTGTGTAAACAAATTAAGATTACCTCTAATGGAGACATTGATGATCTTTAAATTCATAAGTGCTTCCCTTTGGGGTTATCTTGGTTCTGTGGTATCATCTCTTACATTTTGTCAATAATATTACTGTGGCATTTTGATGTTAAGAAACACATGTATCTTGTGGCAAAAAAAACAAATGAAAGCACCAGTCAACTAATAACATGCAAATGGCTTGCATGCAATCTGGTGGTAAGCAATGTGTGAAGTACCAATGAAACTACGACCCAGGACACCCCCTATATAAGGTGTTCTATGTCTGCCATTCATAGCATTCCTACAAGCTGGAGAAGGACACAAGGCATAGAGCAGTAGGTAAGAGCACATTATGGGGGAAACTGTGTTTTAACTTGTGTCACTATTATTACTTTAACTTTAGCACTGACTTGTCTTTTAAATTCAGTAAGTGCTACTTGTTGTAGCATTCAGTAAGTGCTACTTGTTGTAGCATTCAGTAAGTGCTACTTGTTGGGGTAGTTTTATTTGACCAGTGCACCTAACAAGAACTCAATCATGATGGTTGGAAACTCAATTTAACTATGATTGTTTTATGTCACTATTATTACTTTGACTTTAGCTCCGACTTGTCCTTTAACTACAGTAAGTGCTACTTGTTGGGGTAGTTTTATTTGACTAGTGCACCTAACAAGAACTCAATCATGGCGGTTATAACAAGCATGAAACAAGAAGGATCTGTGTAAACAAATTAAGATTACCTCTAATGGAGACATTGATGATCTTTAAATTCATAAGTGCTTCCCTTTGGGGTTATCTTGGTTCTGTGGTATCATCTCTTACATTTTGTCAATAATATTACTGTGGCATTTTGATGTTAAGAGACACATGTATCTTGTGGTAAAAAAAACAAATGAAAGCACCAGTCAACTAATAACATGCAAATGGCTTGCATGCAATCTGGTGGTAAGCAATGTGTGAAGTACCAATGAAACTACGACCCAGGACACCCCCTATATAAGGTGTTCTATGTCTGCCATTCATAGGATTCCTACAAGCTGGAGAAGGACACAATGCATAGAGAAGTAGGTAAGAGCACATTATGGGGGAAACAGTGTTTTAACTTGTGTCACTATTATTACTTTAACTTTAGCACTGACTTGTCTTTTAAATTCAGTAAGTGCTACTTGTTGGGGTAGTTTTATTTGACTAGTGCACCTAACAAGAACTCAATCATGGCGGTTATAACAAGCATGAAACAAGAAGGACCTGTGTAAACAAATTAAGATTACCTCTAATGGAGACATTGATGATCTTTAAATTCATAAGTGCTTCCCTTTGGGGTTATCTTGGTTCTGTGGTATCATCTCTTACATTTTGTCAATAATATTACTGTGGCATTTTGATGTTAAGAGACACATGTATCTTGTGGTAAAAAAACAAATGAAAGCACCAGTCAACTAATAACATGCAAATGGCTTGCATGCAATCTGGTGGTGAGCAATGTGTGAAGTACCAATGAAACTACGACCCAGGACACCCCCTATATAAGGTGTTCTATGTCTGCCATTCATAGCATTCCTACAAGCTGGAGAAGGACACAAGGCATAGAGCAGTAGGTAAGAGCACATTATGGGGGAAACTGTGTTTTAACTTGTGTCACTATTATTACTTTAACTTTAGCACTGACTTGTCTTTTAAATTCAGTAAGTGCTACTTGTTGGGGTAGTTTTAATTGACTGGTTCACATACACGATTGATGGAAATAAACACTGATTAACTCATTATAGCATAGAAGAGTTAACTCATGCACACAAAAATAGCTCCACCTTGATGGAAGCAACAAACTCAGATGTGGTTGAAAGTTGGTGGGAGCAAGTAAACTCAGATTACCTCAAATGGAGGCAGTGATGATGTTTCAATTCATAAGTGCATCTCTTTGGGGTTGTCTTGGTTCTGTATATTCATCTACCATATTATCATCTGTCACTATTATTACTTTAACTTTAGCACTGATTTGTCTTTTAAATTCAGTAAGTGCTACTTGTTGGGGTAGTTTTATTTGACCAGTGCACCTAACAAGAACTCAATCATGATGGTTGGAAACTCAATTTAACTATGATTGTTTTATGTCACTATTATTACTTTGACTTTAGCACCGACTTGTCCTTTAACTACAGTAAGTGCTACTTGTTGGGGTAGTTTTATTTGACTAGTGCACCTAACAAGAACTCAATCATGGCGGTTATAACAAGCATGAAACAAGAAGGATCTGTGTAAACAAATTAAGATTACCTCTAATGGAGACATTGATGATCTTTAAATTCATAAGTGCTTCCCTTTGGGGTTATCTTGGTTCTGTGGTATCATCTCTTACATTTTGTCAATAATATTACTGTGGCATTTTGATGTTAAGAGACACATGTATCTTGTGGTAAAAAAAACAAATGAAAGCACCAGTCAACTAATAAGATGCAAATGGCTTGCATGCAATCTGGTGGTAAGCAATGTGTGAAGTACCAATGAAACTACGACCCAGGACACCCCCTATATAAGGTGTTCTATGTCTGCCATTCATAGGATTCCTACAAGCTGGAGAAGGACACAATGCATAGAGAAGTAGGTAAGAGCACATTATGGGGGAAACAGTGTTTTAACTTGTGTCACTATTATTACTTTAACTTTAGCACTGACTTGTCTTTTAAATTCAGTAAGTGCTACTTGTTGGGGTAGTTTTATTTGACTAGTGCACCTAACAAGAACTCAATCATGGCGGTTATAACAAGCATGAAACAAGAAGGACCTGTGTAAACAAATTAAGATTACCTCTAATGGAGACATTGATGATCTTTAAATTCATAAGTGCTTCCCTTTGGGGTTATCTTGGTTCTGTGGTATCATCTCTTACATTTTGTCAATAATATTACTGTGGCATTTTGATGTTAAGAAACACATGTATCTTGTGGCAAAAAAAACAAATGAAAGCACCAGTCAACTAATAACATGCAAATGGCTTGCATGCAATCTGGTGGTAAGCAATGTGTGAAGTACCAATGAAACTACGACCCAGGACACCCCCTATATAAGGTGTTCTATGTCTGCCATTCATAGCATTCCTACAAGCTGGAGAAGGACACAAGGCATAGAGCAGTAGGTAAGAGCACATTATGGGGGAAACTGTGTTTTAACTTGTGTCACTATTATTACTTTAACTTTAGCACTGACTTGTCTTTTAAATTCAGTAAGTGCTACTTGTTGTAGCATTCAGTAAGTGCTACTTGTTGGGGTAGTTTTATTTGACCAGTGCACCTAACAAGAACTCAATCATGATGGTTGGAAACTCAATTTAACTATGATTGTTTTATGTCACTATTATTACTTTGACTTTAGCTCCGACTTGTCCTTTAACTACAGTAAGTGCTACTTGTTGGGGTAGTTTTATTTGACTAGTGCACCTAACAAGAACTCAATCATGGCGGTTATAACAAGCATGAAACAAGAAGGATCTGTGTAAACAAATTAAGATTACCTCTAATGGAGACATTGATGATCTTTAAATTCATAAGTGCTTCCCTTTGGGGTTATCTTGGTTCTGTGGTATCATCTCTTACATTTTGTCAATAATATTACTGTGGCATTTTGATGTTAAGAGACACATGTATCTTGTGGTAAAAAAAACAAATGAAAGCACCAGTCAACTAATAACATGCAAATGGCTTGCATGCAATCTGGTGGTAAGCAATGTGTGAAGTACCAATGAAACTACGACCCAGGACACCCCCTATATAAGGTGTTCTATGTCTGCCATTCATAGGATTCCTACAAGCTGGAGAAGGACACAATGCATAGAGAAGTAGGTAAGAGCACATTATGGGGGAAACAGTGTTTTAACTTGTGTCACTATTATTACTTTAACTTTAGCACTGACTTGTCTTTTAAATTCAGTAAGTGCTACTTGTTGGGGTAGTTTTATTTGACTAGTGCACCTAACAAGAACTCAATCATGGCGGTTATAACAAGCATGAAACAAGAAGGACCTGTGTAAACAAATTAAGATTACCTCTAATGGAGACATTGATGATCTTTAAATTCATAAGTGCTTCCCTTTGGGGTTATCTTGGTTCTGTGGTATCATCTCTTACATTTTGTCAATAATATTACTGTGGCATTTTGATGTTAAGAGACACATGTATCTTGTGGTAAAAAAAACAAATGAAAGCACCAGTCAACTAATAACATGCAAATGGCTTGCATGCAATCTGGTGGTAAGCAATGTGTGAAGTACCAATGAAACTACGACCCAGGACACCCCCTATATAAGGTGTTCTATGTCTGCCATTCATAGGATTCCTACAAGCTGGAGAAGGACACAATGCATAGAGAAGTAGGTAAGAGCACATTATGGGGGAAACAGTGTTTTAACTTGTGTCACTATTATTACTTTAACTTTAGCACTGACTTGTCTTTTAAATTCAGTAAGTGCTACTTGTTGGGGTAGTTTTATTTGACTAGTGCACCTAACAAGAACTCAATCATGGCGGTTATAACAAGCATGAAACAAGAAGGACCTGTGTAAACAAATTAAGATTACCTCTAATGGAGACATTGATGATCTTTAAATTCATAAGTGCTTCCCTTTGGGGTTATCTTGGTTCTGTGGTATCATCTCTTACATTTTGTCAATAATATTACTGTGGCATTTTGATGTTAAGAGACACATGTATCTTGTGGTAAAAAAACAAATGAAAGCACCAGTCAACTAATAACATGCAAATGGCTTGCATGCAATCTGGTGGTGAGCAATGTGTGAAGTACCAATGAAACTACGACCCAGGACACCCCCTATATAAGGTGTTCTATGTCTGCCATTCATAGCATTCCTACAAGCTGGAGAAGGACACAAGGCATAGAGTTTTATGGGGGAAACTGTGTTTTAACTTGTGTCACTATTATTACTTTAACTTTAGCACTGACTTGTCTTTTAAATTCAGTAAGTGCTACTTGTTGGGGTAGTTTTAATTGACTGGTTCACATACACGATTGATGGAAATAAACACTGATTAACTCATTATAGCATAGAAGAGTTAACTCATGCACACAAAAATAGCTCCACCTTGATGGAAGCAACAAACTCAGATGTGGTTGAAAGTTGGTGGGAGCAAGTAAACTCAGATTACCTCAAATGGAGGCAGTGATGATGTTTCAATTCATAAGTGCATCTCTTTGGGGTTGTCTTGGTTCTGTATATTCATCTACCATATTATCATCTGTCACTATTATTACTTTAACTTTAGCACTGATTTGTCTTTTAAATTCAGTAAGTGCTACTTGTTGGGGTAGTTTTATTTGACTAGTGCACCTAACAAGAACTCAATCATGGCGGTTATAACAAGCATGAAACAAGAAGGATCTGTGTAAACAAATTAAGATTACCTCTAATGGAGACATTGATGATCTTTAAATTCATAAGTGCTTCCCTTTGGGGTTATCTTGGTTCTGTGGTATCATCTCTTACATTTTGTCAATAATATTACTGTGGCATTTTGATGTTAAGAGACACATGTATCTTGTGGTAAAAAAAACAAATGAAAGCACCAGTCAACTAATAACATGCAAATGGCTTGCATGCAATCTGGTGGTAAGCAATGTGTGAAGTACCAATGAAACTACGACCCAGGACACCCCCTATATAAGGTGTTCTATGTCTGCCATTCATAGCATTCCTACAAGCTGGAGAAGGACACAATGCATAGAGAAGTAGGTAAGAGCACATTATGGGGGAAACGGTGTTTTAACTTGTGTCACTATTATTACTTTAACTTTAGCACTGACTTGTCTTTTAAATTCAGTAAGTGCTACTTGTTGGGGTAGTTTTATTTGACTAGTGCACCTAACAAGAACTCAATCATGGCGGTTATAACAAGCATGAAACAAGAAGGACCTGTGTAAACAAATTAAGATTACCTCTAATGGAGACATTGATGATCTTTAAATTCATAAGTGCTTCCCTTTGGGGTTATCTTGGTTCTGTGGTATCATCTCTTACATTTTGTCAATAATATTACTGTGGCATTTTGATGTTAAGAGACACATGTATCTTGTGGTAAAAAAACAAATGAAAGCACCAGTCAACTAATAACATGCAAATGGCTTGCATGCAATCTGGTGGTGAGCAATGTGTGAAGTACCAATGAAACTACGACCCAGGACACCCCCTATATAAGGTGTTCTATGTCTGCCATTCATAGCATTCCTACAAGCTGGAGAAGGACACAAGGCATAGAGCAGTAGGTAAGAGCACATTATGGGGGAAACTGTGTTTTAACTTGTGTCACTATTATTACTTTAACTTTAGCACTGACTTGTCTTTTAAATTCAGTAAGTGCTACTTGTTGGGGTAGTTTTAATTGACTGGTTCACATACACGATTGATGGAAATAAACACTGATTAACTCATTATAGCATAGAAGAGTTAACTCATGCACACAAAAATAGCTCCACCTTGATGGAAGCAACAAACTCAGATGTGGTTGAAAGTTGGTGGGAGCAAGTAAACTCAGATTACCTCAAATGGAGGCAGTGATGATGTTTCAATTCATAAGTGCATCTCTTTGGGGTTGTCTTGGTTCTGTATATTCATCTACCATATTATCATCTGTCACTATTATTACTTTAACTTTAGCACTGATTTGTCTTTTAAATTCAGTAAGTGCTACTTGTTGGGGTAGTTTTATTTGACCAGTGCACCTAACAAGAACTCAATCATGATGGTTGGAAACTCAATTTAACTATGATTGTTTTATGTCACTATTATTACTTTGACTTTAGCACCGACTTGTCCTTTAACTACAGTAAGTGCTACTTGTTGGGGTAGTTTTATTTGACTAGTGCACCTAACAAGAACTCAATCATGGCGGTTATAACAAGCATGAAACAAGAAGGATCTGTGTAAACAAATTAAGATTACCTCTAATGGAGACATTGATGATCTTTAAATTCATAAGTGCTTCCCTTTGGGGTTATCTTGGTTCTGTGGTATCATCTCTTACATTTTGTCAATAATATTACTGTGGCATTTTGATGTTAAGAGACACATGTATCTTGTGGTAAAAAAAACAAATGAAAGCACCAGTCAACTAATAAGATGCAAATGGCTTGCATGCAATCTGGTGGTAAGCAATGTGTGAAGTACCAATGAAACTACGACCCAGGACACCCCCTATATAAGGTGTTCTATGTCTGCCATTCATAGGATTCCTACAAGCTGGAGAAGGACACAATGCATAGAGAAGTAGGTAAGAGCACATTATGGGGGAAACAGTGTTTTAACTTGTGTCACTATTATTACTTTAACTTTAGCACTGACTTGTCTTTTAAATTCAGTAAGTGCTACTTGTTGGGGTAGTTTTATTTGACTAGTGCACCTAACAAGAACTCAATCATGGCGGTTATAACAAGCATGAAACAAGAAGGACCTGTGTAAACAAATTAAGATTACCTCTAATGGAGACATTGATGATCTTTAAATTCATAAGTGCTTCCCTTTGGGGTTATCTTGGTTCTGTGGTATCATCTCTTACATTTTGTCAATAATATTACTGTGGCATTTTGATGTTAAGAAACACATGTATCTTGTGGCAAAAAAAACAAATGAAAGCACCAGTCAACTAATAACATGCAAATGGCTTGCATGCAATCTGGTGGTAAGCAATGTGTGAAGTACCAATGAAACTACGACCCAGGACACCCCCTATATAAGGTGTTCTATGTCTGCCATTCATAGCATTCCTACAAGCTGGAGAAGGACACAAGGCATAGAGCAGTAGGTAAGAGCACATTATGGGGGAAACTGTGTTTTAACTTGTGTCACTATTATTACTTTAACTTTAGCACTGACTTGTCTTTTAAATTCAGTAAGTGCTACTTGTTGTAGCATTCAGTAAGTGCTACTTGTTGGGGTAGTTTTATTTGACCAGTGCACCTAACAAGAACTCAATCATGATGGTTGGAAACTCAATTTAACTATGATTGTTTTATGTCACTATTATTACTTTGACTTTAGCTCCGACTTGTCCTTTAACTACAGTAAGTGCTACTTGTTGGGGTAGTTTTATTTGACTAGTGCACCTAACAAGAACTCAATCATGGCGGTTATAACAAGCATGAAACAAGAAGGATCTGTGTAAACAAATTAAGATTACCTCTAATGGAGACATTGATGATCTTTAAATTCATAAGTGCTTCCCTTTGGGGTTATCTTGGTTCTGTGGTATCATCTCTTACATTTTGTCAATAATATTACTGTGGCATTTTGATGTTAAGAGACACATGTATCTTGTGGTAAAAAAAACAAATGAAAGCACCAGTCAACTAATAACATGCAAATGGCTTGCATGCAATCTGGTGGTAAGCAATGTGTGAAGTACCAATGAAACTACGACCCAGGACACCCCCTATATAAGGTGTTCTATGTCTGCCATTCATAGGATTCCTACAAGCTGGAGAAGGACACAATGCATAGAGAAGTAGGTAAGAGCACATTATGGGGGAAACAGTGTTTTAACTTGTGTCACTATTATTACTTTAACTTTAGCACTGACTTGTCTTTTAAATTCAGTAAGTGCTACTTGTTGGGGTAGTTTTATTTGACTAGTGCACCTAACAAGAACTCAATCATGGCGGTTATAACAAGCATGAAACAAGAAGGACCTGTGTAAACAAATTAAGATTACCTCTAATGGAGACATTGATGATCTTTAAATTCATAAGTGCTTCCCTTTGGGGTTATCTTGGTTCTGTGGTATCATCTCTTACATTTTGTCAATAATATTACTGTGGCATTTTGATGTTAAGAGACACATGTATCTTGTGGTAAAAAAAACAAATGAAAGCACCAGTCAACTAATAACATGCAAATGGCTTGCATGCAATCTGGTGGTAAGCAATGTGTGAAGTACCAATGAAACTACGACCCAGGACACCCCCTATATAAGGTGTTCTATGTCTGCCATTCATAGGATTCCTACAAGCTGGAGAAGGACACAATGCATAGAGAAGTAGGTAAGAGCACATTATGGGGGAAACAGTGTTTTAACTTGTGTCACTATTATTACTTTAACTTTAGCACTGACTTGTCTTTTAAATTCAGTAAGTGCTACTTGTTGGGGTAGTTTTATTTGACTAGTGCACCTAACAAGAACTCAATCATGGCGGTTATAACAAGCATGAAACAAGAAGGACCTGTGTAAACAAATTAAGATTACCTCTAATGGAGACATTGATGATCTTTAAATTCATAAGTGCTTCCCTTTGGGGTTATCTTGGTTCTGTGGTATCATCTCTTACATTTTGTCAATAATATTACTGTGGCATTTTGATGTTAAGAGACACATGTATCTTGTGGTAAAAAAACAAATGAAAGCACCAGTCAACTAATAACATGCAAATGGCTTGCATGCAATCTGGTGGTGAGCAATGTGTGAAGTACCAATGAAACTACGACCCAGGACACCCCCTATATAAGGTGTTCTATGTCTGCCATTCATAGCATTCCTACAAGCTGGAGAAGGACACAAGGCATAGAGTTTTATGGGGGAAACTGTGTTTTAACTTGTGTCACTATTATTACTTTAACTTTAGCACTGACTTGTCTTTTAAATTCAGTAAGTGCTACTTGTTGGGGTAGTTTTAATTGACTGGTTCACATACACGATTGATGGAAATAAACACTGATTAACTCATTATAGCATAGAAGAGTTAACTCATGCACACAAAAATAGCTCCACCTTGATGGAAGCAACAAACTCAGATGTGGTTGAAAGTTGGTGGGAGCAAGTAAACTCAGATTACCTCAAATGGAGGCAGTGATGATGTTTCAATTCATAAGTGCATCTCTTTGGGGTTGTCTTGGTTCTGTATATTCATCTACCATATTATCATCTGTCACTATTATTACTTTAACTTTAGCACTGATTTGTCTTTTAAATTCAGTAAGTGCTACTTGTTGGGGTAGTTTTATTTGACTAGTGCACCTAACAAGAACTCAATCATGGCGGTTATAACAAGCATGAAACAAGAAGGATCTGTGTAAACAAATTAAGATTACCTCTAATGGAGACATTGATGATCTTTAAATTCATAAGTGCTTCCCTTTGGGGTTATCTTGGTTCTGTGGTATCATCTCTTACATTTTGTCAATAATATTACTGTGGCATTTTGATGTTAAGAGACACATGTATCTTGTGGTAAAAAAAACAAATGAAAGCACCAGTCAACTAATAACATGCAAATGGCTTGCATGCAATCTGGTGGTAAGCAATGTGTGAAGTACCAATGAAACTACGACCCAGGACACCCCCTATATAAGGTGTTCTATGTCTGCCATTCCTACAAGCTGGAGAAGGACACAAGGCATAGAGCAGTAGGTAAGAGCACATTATGGGGGAAACTGTGTTTTAACTTGTGTCACTATTATTACTTTAACTTTAGCACTGACTTGTCTTTTAAATTCAGTAAGTGCTACTTGTTGTAGCATTCAGTAAGTGCTACTTGTTGGGGTAGTTTTATTTGACCAGTGCACCTAACAAGAACTCAATCATGATGGTTGGAAACTCAATTTAACTATGATTGTTTTATGTCACTATTATTACTTTGACTTTAGCTCCGACTTGTCCTTTAACTACAGTAAGTGCTACTTGTTGGGGTAGTTTTATTTGACTAGTGCACCTAACAAGAACTCAATCATGGCGGTTATAACAAGCATGAAACAAGAAGGATCTGTGTAAACAAATTAAGATTACCTCTAATGGAGACATTGATGATCTTTAAATTCATAAGTGCTTCCCTTTGGGGTTATCTTGGTTCTGTGGTATCATCTCTTACATTTTGTCAATAATATTACTGTGGCATTTTGATGTTAAGAGACACTGACTTGTCTTTTAAATTCAGTAAGTGCTACTTGTTGGGGTAGTTTTAATTGACTGGTTCACATACACGATTGATGGAAATAAACACTGATTAACTCATTATAGCATAGAAGAGTTAACTCATGCACACAAAAATAGCTCCACCTTGATGGAAGCAACAAACTCAGATGTGGTTGAAAGTTGGTGGGAGCAAGTAAACTCAGATTACCTCAAATGGAGGCAGTGATGATGTTTCAATTCATAAGTGCATCTCTTTGGGGTTGTCTTGGTTCTGTATATTCATCTACCATATTATCATCTGTCACTATTATTACTTTAACTTTAGCACTGATTTGTCTTTTAAATTCAGTAAGTGCTACTTGTTGGGGTAGTTTTATTTGACTAGTGCACCTAACAAGAACTCAATCATGGCGGTTATAACAAGCATGAAACAAGAAGGATCTGTGTAAACAAATTAAGATTACCTCTAATGGAGACATTGATGATCTTTAAATTCATAAGTGCTTCCCTTTGGGGTTATCTTGGTTCTGTGGTATCATCTCTTACATTTTGTCAATAATATTACTGTGGCATTTTGATGTTAAGAGACACATGTATCTTGTGGCAAAAAAAACAAATGAAAGCACCAGTCAACTAATAACATGCAAATGGCTTGCATGCAATCTGGTGGTAAGCAATGTGTGAAGTACCAATGAAACTACGACCCAGGACACCCCCTATATAAGGTGTTCTATGTCTGCCATTCATAGCATTCCTACAAGCTGGAGAAGGACACAATGCATAGAGAAGTAGGTAAGAGCACATTATGGGGGAAACGGTGTTTTAACTTGTGTCACTATTATTACTTTAACTTTAGCACTGACTTGTCTTTTAAATTCAGTAAGTGCTACTTGTTGGGGTAGTTTTATTTGACTAGTGCACCTAACAAGAACTCAATCATGGCGGTTATAACAAGCATGAAACAAGAAGGACCTGTGTAAACAAATTAAGATTACCTCTAATGGAGACATTGATGATCTTTAAATTCATAAGTGCTTCCCTTTGGGGTTATCTTGGTTCTGTGGTATCATCTCTTACATTTTGTCAATAATATTACTGTGGCATTTTGATGTTAAGAGACACATGTATCTTGTGGTAAAAAAACAAATGAAAGCACCAGTCAACTAATAACATGCAAATGGCTTGCATGCAATCTGGTGGTGAGCAATGTGTGAAGTACCAATGAAACTACGACCCAGGACACCCCCTATATAAGGTGTTCTATGTCTGCCATTCATAGCATTCCTACAAGCTGGAGAAGGACACAAGGCATAGAGCAGTAGGTAAGAGCACATTATGGGGGAAACTGTGTTTTAACTTGTGTCACTATTATTACTTTAACTTTAGCACTGACTTGTCTTTTAAATTCAGTAAGTGCTACTTGTTGGGGTAGTTTTAATTGACTGGTTCACATACACGATTGATGGAAATAAACACTGATTAACTCATTATAGCATAGAAGAGTTAACTCATGCACACAAAAATAGCTCCACCTTGATGGAAGCAACAAACTCAGATGTGGTTGAAAGTTGGTGGGAGCAAGTAAACTCAGATTACCTCAAATGGAGGCAGTGATGATGTTTCAATTCATAAGTGCATCTCTTTGGGGTTGTCTTGGTTCTGTATATTCATCTACCATATTATCATCTGTCACTATTATTACTTTAACTTTAGCACTGATTTGTCTTTTAAATTCAGTAAGTGCTACTTGTTGGGGTAGTTTTATTTGACCAGTGCACCTAACAAGAACTCAATCATGATGGTTGGAAACTCAATTTAACTATGATTGTTTTATGTCACTATTATTACTTTGACTTTAGCACCGACTTGTCCTTTAACTACAGTAAGTGCTACTTGTTGGGGTAGTTTTATTTGACTAGTGCACCTAACAAGAACTCAATCATGGCGGTTATAACAAGCATGAAACAAGAAGGATCTGTGTAAACAAATTAAGATTACCTCTAATGGAGACATTGATGATCTTTAAATTCATAAGTGCTTCCCTTTGGGGTTATCTTGGTTCTGTGGTATCATCTCTTACATTTTGTCAATAATATTACTGTGGCATTTTGATGTTAAGAGACACATGTATCTTGTGGTAAAAAAAACAAATGAAAGCACCAGTCAACTAATAAGATGCAAATGGCTTGCATGCAATCTGGTGGTAAGCAATGTGTGAAGTACCAATGAAACTACGACCCAGGACACCCCCTATATAAGGTGTTCTATGTCTGCCATTCATAGGATTCCTACAAGCTGGAGAAGGACACAATGCATAGAGAAGTAGGTAAGAGCACATTATGGGGGAAACAGTGTTTTAACTTGTGTCACTATTATTACTTTAACTTTAGCACTGACTTGTCTTTTAAATTCAGTAAGTGCTACTTGTTGGGGTAGTTTTATTTGACTAGTGCACCTAACAAGAACTCAATCATGGCGGTTATAACAAGCATGAAACAAGAAGGACCTGTGTAAACAAATTAAGATTACCTCTAATGGAGACATTGATGATCTTTAAATTCATAAGTGCTTCCCTTTGGGGTTATCTTGGTTCTGTGGTATCATCTCTTACATTTTGTCAATAATATTACTGTGGCATTTTGATGTTAAGAAACACATGTATCTTGTGGCAAAAAAAACAAATGAAAGCACCAGTCAACTAATAACATGCAAATGGCTTGCATGCAATCTGGTGGTAAGCAATGTGTGAAGTACCAATGAAACTACGACCCAGGACACCCCCTATATAAGGTGTTCTATGTCTGCCATTCATAGCATTCCTACAAGCTGGAGAAGGACACAAGGCATAGAGCAGTAGGTAAGAGCACATTATGGGGGAAACTGTGTTTTAACTTGTGTCACTATTATTACTTTAACTTTAGCACTGACTTGTCTTTTAAATTCAGTAAGTGCTACTTGTTGTAGCATTCAGTAAGTGCTACTTGTTGGGGTAGTTTTATTTGACCAGTGCACCTAACAAGAACTCAATCATGATGGTTGGAAACTCAATTTAACTATGATTGTTTTATGTCACTATTATTACTTTGACTTTAGCTCCGACTTGTCCTTTAACTACAGTAAGTGCTACTTGTTGGGGTAGTTTTATTTGACTAGTGCACCTAACAAGAACTCAATCATGGCGGTTATAACAAGCATGAAACAAGAAGGATCTGTGTAAACAAATTAAGATTACCTCTAATGGAGACATTGATGATCTTTAAATTCATAAGTGCTTCCCTTTGGGGTTATCTTGGTTCTGTGGTATCATCTCTTACATTTTGTCAATAATATTACTGTGGCATTTTGATGTTAAGAGACACATGTATCTTGTGGTAAAAAAAACAAATGAAAGCACCAGTCAACTAATAACATGCAAATGGCTTGCATGCAATCTGGTGGTAAGCAATGTGTGAAGTACCAATGAAACTACGACCCAGGACACCCCCTATATAAGGTGTTCTATGTCTGCCATTCATAGGATTCCTACAAGCTGGAGAAGGACACAATGCATAGAGAAGTAGGTAAGAGCACATTATGGGGGAAACAGTGTTTTAACTTGTGTCACTATTATTACTTTAACTTTAGCACTGACTTGTCTTTTAAATTCAGTAAGTGCTACTTGTTGGGGTAGTTTTATTTGACTAGTGCACCTAACAAGAACTCAATCATGGCGGTTATAACAAGCATGAAACAAGAAGGACCTGTGTAAACAAATTAAGATTACCTCTAATGGAGACATTGATGATCTTTAAATTCATAAGTGCTTCCCTTTGGGGTTATCTTGGTTCTGTGGTATCATCTCTTACATTTTGTCAATAATATTACTGTGGCATTTTGATGTTAAGAGACACATGTATCTTGTGGTAAAAAAAACAAATGAAAGCACCAGTCAACTAATAACATGCAAATGGCTTGCATGCAATCTGGTGGTAAGCAATGTGTGAAGTACCAATGAAACTACGACCCAGGACACCCCCTATATAAGGTGTTCTATGTCTGCCATTCATAGGATTCCTACAAGCTGGAGAAGGACACAATGCATAGAGAAGTAGGTAAGAGCACATTATGGGGGAAACAGTGTTTTAACTTGTGTCACTATTATTACTTTAACTTTAGCACTGACTTGTCTTTTAAATTCAGTAAGTGCTACTTGTTGGGGTAGTTTTATTTGACTAGTGCACCTAACAAGAACTCAATCATGGCGGTTATAACAAGCATGAAACAAGAAGGACCTGTGTAAACAAATTAAGATTACCTCTAATGGAGACATTGATGATCTTTAAATTCATAAGTGCTTCCCTTTGGGGTTATCTTGGTTCTGTGGTATCATCTCTTACATTTTGTCAATAATATTACTGTGGCATTTTGATGTTAAGAGACACATGTATCTTGTGGTAAAAAAACAAATGAAAGCACCAGTCAACTAATAACATGCAAATGGCTTGCATGCAATCTGGTGGTGAGCAATGTGTGAAGTACCAATGAAACTACGACCCAGGACACCCCCTATATAAGGTGTTCTATGTCTGCCATTCATAGCATTCCTACAAGCTGGAGAAGGACACAAGGCATAGAGCAGTAGGTAAGAGCACATTATGGGGGAAACTGTGTTTTAACTTGTGTCACTATTATTACTTTAACTTTAGCACTGACTTGTCTTTTAAATTCAGTAAGTGCTACTTGTTGGGGTAGTTTTAATTGACTGGTTCACATACACGATTGATGGAAATAAACACTGATTAACTCATTATAGCATAGAAGAGTTAACTCATGCACACAAAAATAGCTCCACCTTGATGGAAGCAACAAACTCAGATGTGGTTGAAAGTTGGTGGGAGCAAGTAAACTCAGATTACCTCAAATGGAGGCAGTGATGATGTTTCAATTCATAAGTGCATCTCTTTGGGGTTGTCTTGGTTCTGTATATTCATCTACCATATTATCATCTGTCACTATTATTACTTTAACTTTAGCACTGATTTGTCTTTTAAATTCAGTAAGTGCTACTTGTTGGGGTAGTTTTATTTGACCAGTGCACCTAACAAGAACTCAATCATGATGGTTGGAAACTCAATTTAACTATGATTGTTTTATGTCACTATTATTACTTTGACTTTAGCACCGACTTGTCCTTTAACTACAGTAAGTGCTACTTGTTGGGGTAGTTTTATTTGACTAGTGCACCTAACAAGAACTCAATCATGGCGGTTATAACAAGCATGAAACAAGAAGGATCTGTGTAAACAAATTAAGATTACCTCTAATGGAGACATTGATGATCTTTAAATTCATAAGTGCTTCCCTTTGGGGTTATCTTGGTTCTGTGGTATCATCTCTTACATTTTGTCAATAATATTACTGTGGCATTTTGATGTTAAGAGACACATGTATCTTGTGGTAAAAAAAACAAATGAAAGCACCAGTCAACTAATAAGATGCAAATGGCTTGCATGCAATCTGGTGGTAAGCAATGTGTGAAGTACCAATGAAACTACGACCCAGGACACCCCCTATATAAGGTGTTCTATGTCTGCCATTCATAGGATTCCTACAAGCTGGAGAAGGACACAATGCATAGAGAAGTAGGTAAGAGCACATTATGGGGGAAACAGTGTTTTAACTTGTGTCACTATTATTACTTTAACTTTAGCACTGACTTGTCTTTTAAATTCAGTAAGTGCTACTTGTTGGGGTAGTTTTATTTGACTAGTGCACCTAACAAGAACTCAATCATGGCGGTTATAACAAGCATGAAACAAGAAGGACCTGTGTAAACAAATTAAGATTACCTCTAATGGAGACATTGATGATCTTTAAATTCATAAGTGCTTCCCTTTGGGTTTATCTTGGTTCTGTGGTATCATCTCTTACATTTTGTCAATAATATTACTGTGGCATTTTGATGTTAAGAGACACATGTATCTTGTGGTAAAAAAAACAAATGAAAGCACCAGTCAACTAATAACATGCAAATGGCTTGCATGCAATCTGGTGGTAAGCAATGTGTGAAGTACCAATGAAACTACGACCCAGGACACCCCCTATATAAGGTGTTCTATGTCTGCCATTCATAGGATTCCTACAAGCTGGAGAAGGACACAATGCATAGAGAAAAAAAACAAATGAAAGCACCAGTCAACTAATAACATGCAAATGGCTTGCATGCAATCTGGTGGTAAGCAATGTGTGAAGTACCAATGAAACTACGACCCAGGACACCCCCTATATAAGGTGTTCTATGTCTGCCATTCATAGGATTCCTACAAGCTGGAGAAGGACACAATGCATAGAGAAGTAGGTAAGAGCACATTATGGGGGAAACAGTGTTTTAACTTGTGTCACTATTATTACTTTAACTTTAGCACTGACTTGTCTTTTAAATTCAGTAAGTGCTACTTGTTGGGGTAGTTTTATTTGACTAGTGCACCTAACAAGAACTCAATCATGGCGGTTATAACAAGCATGAAACAAGAAGGACCTGTGTAAACAAATTAAGATTACCTCTAATGGAGACATTGATGATCTTTAAATTCATAAGTGCTTCCCTTTGGGGTTATCTTGGTTCTGTGGTATCATCTCTTACATTTTGTCAATAATATTACTGTGGCATTTTGATGTTAAGAAACACATGTATCGTATCTTGTGGTAAAAAAAACAAATGAAAGCACCAGTCAACTAATAACATGCAAATGGCTTGCATGCAATCTGGTGGTAAGCAATGTGTGAAGTACCAATGAAACTACGACCCAGGACACCCCCTATATAAGGTGTTCTATGTCTGCCATTCATAGCATTCCTACAAGCTGGAGAAGGACACAAGGCATAGAGCAGTAGGTAAGAGCACATTATGGGGGAAACTGTGTTTTAACTTGTGTCACTATTATTACTTTAACTTTAGCACTGACTTGTCTTTTAAATTCAGTAAGTGCTACTTGTTGGGGTAGTTTTAATTGACTGGTTCACATACACGATTGATGGAAATAAACACTGATTAACTCATTATAGCATAGAAGAGTTAACTCATGCACACAAAAATAGCTCCACCTTGATGGAAGCAACAAACTCAGATGTGGTTGAAAGTTGGTGGGAGCAAGTAAACTCAGATTACCTCAAATGGAGGCAGTGATGATGTTTCAATTCATAAGTGCATCTCTTTGGGGTTGTCTTGGTTCTGTATATTCATCTACCATATTATCATCTGTCACTATTATTACTTTAACTTTAGCACTGACTTGTCTTTTAAATTCAGTAAGTGCTACTTGTTGGGGTAGTTTTATTTGACCAGTGCACCTAACAAGAACTCAATCATGATGGTTGGAAACTCAATTTAACTATGATTGTTTTATGTCACTATTATTACTTTGACTTTAGCACCGACTTGTCCTTTAACTACAGTAAGTGCTACTTGTTGGGGTAGTTTTATTTGACTAGTGCACCTAACAAGAACTCAATCATGGCGGTTATAACAAGCATGAAACAAGAAGGATCTGTGTAAACAAATTAAGATTACCTCTAATGGAGACATTGATGATCTTTAAATTCATAAGTGCTTCCCTTTGGGTTTATCTTGGTTCTGTGGTATCATCTCTTACATTTTGTCAATAATATTACTGTGGCATTTTGATGTTAAGAGACACATGTATCTTGTGGTAAAAAAAAACAAATGAAAGCACCAGTCAACTAATAACATGCAAATGGCTTGCATGCAATCTGGTGGTAAGCAATGTGTGAAGTACCAATGAAACTACGACCCAGGACACCCCCTATATAAGGTGTTCTATGTCTGCCATTCATAGGATTCCTACAAGCTGGAGAAGGACACAATGCATAGAGAAGTAGGTAAGAGCACATTATGGGGGAAACAGTGTTTTAACTTGTGTCACTATTATTACTTTAACTTTAGCACTGACTTGTCTTTTAAATTCAGTAAGTGCTACTTGTTGGGGTAGTTTTATTTGACTAGTGCACCTAACAAGAACTCAATCATGGCGGTTATAACAAGCATGAAACAAGAAGGATCTGTGTAAACAAATTAAGATTACCTCTAATGGAGACATTGATGATCTTTAAATTCATAAGTGCTTCCCTTTGGGGTCATCTTGGTTCTGTGGTATCATCTCTTACATTTTGTCAATAATATTACTGTGGCATTTTGATGTTAAGAGACACATGTATCTTGTGGTAAAAAAACAAATGAAAGCACCAGTCAACTAATAACATGCAAATGGCTTGCATGCAATCTGGTGGTGAGTAATGTGTGAAGTACCAATGAAACTACGTCCCAGGACACCCCCTATATAAGGTGTTCTATGTCTGCCATTCATAGCATTCCTACAAGCTGGAGAAGGACACAAGGCATAGAGCAGTAGGTAAGAGCACATTATGGGGGAAACTGTGTTTTAACTTGTGTCACTATTATTACTTTAACTTTAGCACTGACTTGTCTTTTAAATTCAGTAAGTGCTACTTGTTGGGGTAGTTTTAATTGACTGGTTCACATACACGATTGATGGAAATAAACACTGATTAACTCATTATAGCATAGAAGAGTTAACTCATGCACACAAAAATAGCTCCACCTTGATGGAAGCAACAAACTCAGATGTGGTTGAAAGTTGGTGGGAGCAAGTAAACTCAGATTACCTCAAATGGAGGCAGTGATGATGTTTCAATTCATAAGTGCATCTCTTTGGGGTTGTCTTGGTTCTGTATATTCATCTACCATATTATCATCTGTCACTATTATTACTTTAACTTTAGCACTGACTTGTCTTTTAAATTCAGTAAGTGCTACTTGTTGGGGTAGTTTTATTTGACCAGTGCACCTAACAAGAACTCAATCATGATGGTTGGAAACTCAATTTAACTATGATTGTTTTATGTCACTATTATTACTTTGACTTTAGCACCGACTTGTCCTTTAACTACAGTAAGTGCTACTTGTTGGGGTAGTTTTATTTGACTAGTGCACCTAACAAGAACTCAATCATGGCGGTTATAACAAGCATGAAACAAGAAGGATCTGTGTAAACAAATTAAGATTACCTCTAATGGAGACATTGATGATCTTTAAATTCATAAGTGCTTCCCTTTGGGGTCATCTTGGTTCTGTGGTATCATCTCTTACATTTTGTCAATAATATTACTGTGGCATTTTGATGTTAAGAGACACATGTATCTTGTGGTAAAAAAACAAATGAAAGCACCAGTCAACTAATAACATGCAAATGGCTTGCATGCAATCTGGTGGTGAGCAATGTGTGAAGTACCAATGAAACTACGACCCAGGACACCCCCTATATAAGGTGTTCTATGTCTGCCATTCATAGCATTCCTACAAGCTGGAGAAGGACACAAGGCATAGAGCAGTAGGTAAGAGCACATTATGGGGGAAACTGTGTTTTAACTTGTGTCACTATTATTACTTTAACTTTAGCACTGACTTGTCTTTTAAATTCAGTAAGTGCTACTTGTTGGGGTAGTTTTAATTGACTGGTTCACATACACGATTGATGGAAATAAACACTGATTAACTCATTATAGCATAGAAGAGTTAACTCATGCACACAAAAATAGCTCCACCTTGATGGAAGCAACAAACTCAGATGTGGTTGAAAGTTGGTGGGAGCAAGTAAACTCAGATTACCTCAAATGGAGGCAGTGATGATGTTTCAATTCATAAGTGCATCTCTTTGGGGTTGTCTTGGTTCTGTATATTCATCTACCATATTATCATCTGTCACTATTATTACTTTAACTTTAGCACTGATTTGTCTTTTAAATTCAGTAAGTGCTACTTGTTGGGGTAGTTTTATTTGACCAGTGCACCTAACAAGAACTCAATCATGATGGTTGGAAACTCAATTTAACTATGATTGTTTTATGTCACTATTATTACTTTGACTTTAGCACCGACTTGTCCTTTAACTACAGTAAGTGCTACTTGTTGGGGTAGTTTTATTTGACTAGTGCACCTAACAAGAACTCAATCATGGCGGTTATAACAAGCATGAAACAAGAAGGATCTGTGTAAACAAATTAAGATTACCTCTAATGGAGACATTGATGATCTTTAAATTCATAAGTGCTTCCCTTTGGGGTTATCTTGGTTCTGTGGTATCATCTCTTACATTTTGTCAATAATATTACTGTGGCATTTTGATGTTAAGAGACACATGTATCTTGTGGTAAAAAAAACAAATGAAAGCACCAGTCAACTAATAAGATGCAAATGGCTTGCATGCAATCTGGTGGTAAGCAATGTGTGAAGTACCAATGAAACTACGACCCAGGACACCCCCTATATAAGGTGTTCTATGTCTGCCATTCATAGGATTCCTACAAGCTGGAGAAGGACACAATGCATAGAGAAGTAGGTAAGAGCACATTATGGGGGAAACAGTGTTTTAACTTGTGTCACTATTATTACTTTAACTTTAGCACTGACTTGTCTTTTAAATTCAGTAAGTGCTACTTGTTGGGGTAGTTTTATTTGACTAGTGCACCTAACAAGAACTCAATCATGGCGGTTATAACAAGCATGAAACAAGAAGGACCTGTGTAAACAAATTAAGATTACCTCTAATGGAGACATTGATGATCTTTAAATTCATAAGTGCTTCCCTTTGGGGTTATCTTGGTTCTGTGGTATCATCTCTTACATTTTGTCAATAATATTACTGTGGCATTTTGATGTTAAGAAACACATGTATCTTGTGGCAAAAAAAACAAATGAAAGCACCAGTCAACTAATAACATGCAAATGGCTTGCATGCAATCTGGTGGTAAGCAATGTGTGAAGTACCAATGAAACTACGACCCAGGACACCCCCTATATAAGGTGTTCTATGTCTGCCATTCATAGCATTCCTACAAGCTGGAGAAGGACACAAGGCATAGAGCAGTAGGTAAGAGCACATTATGGGGGAAACTGTGTTTTAACTTGTGTCACTATTATTACTTTAACTTTAGCACTGACTTGTCTTTTAAATTCAGTAAGTGCTACTTGTTGGGGTAGTTTTAATTGACTGGTTCACATACACGATTGATGGAAATAAACACTGATTAACTCATTATAGCATAGAAGAGTTAACTCATGCACACAAAAATAGCTCCACCTTGATGGAAGCAACAAACTCAGATGTGGTTGAAAGTTGGTGGGAGCAAGTAAACTCAGATTACCTCAGATGGAGGCAGTGATGATGTTTCAATTCATAAGTGCATCTCTTTGGGGTTGTCTTGGTTCTGTATATTCATCTACCATATTATCATCTGTCACTATTATTACTTTAACTTTAGCACTGACTTGTCTTTTAAATTCAGTAAGTGCTACTTGTTGGGGTAGTTTTATTTGACCAGTGCACCTAACAAGAACTAAATCATGATGGTTGGAAACTCAATTTAACTATGATTGTTTTATGTCACTATTATTACTTTGACTTTAGCACCGACTTGTCCTTTAACTACAGTAAGTGCTACTTGTTGGGGTAGTTTTATTTGACTAGTGCACCTAACAAGAACTCAATCATGGCGGTTATAACAAGCATGAAACAAGAAGGATCTGTGTAAACAAATTAAGATTACCTCTAATGGAGACATTGATGATCTTTAAATTCATAAGTGCTTCCCTTTGGGGTCATCTTGGTTCTGTGGTATCATCTCTTACATTTTGTCAATAATATTACTGTGGCATTTTGATGTTAAGAGACACATGTATCTTGTGGTAAAAAAACAAATGAAAGCACCAGTCAACTAATAACATGCAAATGGCTTGCATGCAATCTGGTGGTGAGCAATGTGTGAAGTACCAATGAAACTACGACCCAGGACACCCCCTATATAAGGTGTTCTATGTCTGCCATTCATAGCATTCCTACAAGCTGGAGAAGGACACAAGGCATAGAGCAGTAGGTAAGAGCACATTATGGGGGAAACTGTGTTTTAACTTGTGTCACTATTATTACTTTAACTTTAGCACTGACTTGTCTTTTAAATTCAGTAAGTGCTACTTGTTGGGGTAGTTTTAATTGACTGGTTCACATACACGATTGATGGAAATAAACACTGATTAACTCATTATAGCATAGAAGAGTTAACTCATGCACACAAAAATAGCTCCACCTTGATGGAAGCAACAAACTCAGATGTGGTTGAAAGTTGGTGGGAGCAAGTAAACTCAGATTACCTCAAATGGAGGCAGTGATGATGTTTCAATTCATAAGTGCATCTCTTTGGGGTTGTCTTGGTTCTGTATATTCATCTACCATATTATCATCTGTCACTATTATTACTTTAACTTTAGCACTGATTTGTCTTTTAAATTCAGTAAGTGCTACTTGTTGGGGTAGTTTTATTTGACCAGTGCACCTAACAAGAACTCAATCATGATGGTTGGAAACTCAATTTAACTATGATTGTTTTATGTCACTATTATTACTTTGACTTTAGCACCGACTTGTCCTTTAACTACAGTAAGTGCTACTTGTTGGGGTAGTTTTATTTGACTAGTGCACCTAACAAGAACTCAATCATGGCGGTTATAACAAGCATGAAACAAGAAGGATCTGTGTAAACAAATTAAGATTACCTCTAATGGAGACATTGATGATCTTTAAATTCATAAGTGCTTCCCTTTGGGGTTATCTTGGTTCTGTGGTATCATCTCTTACATTTTGTCAATAATATTACTGTGGCATTTTGATGTTAAGAGACACATGTATCTTGTGGTAAAAAAAACAAATGAAAGCACCAGTCAACTAATAAGATGCAAATGGCTTGCATGCAATCTGGTGGTAAGCAATGTGTGAAGTACCAATGAAACTACGACCCAGGACACCCCCTATATAAGGTGTTCTATGTCTGCCATTCATAGGATTCCTACAAGCTGGAGAAGGACACAATGCATAGAGAAGTAGGTAAGAGCACATTATGGGGGAAACAGTGTTTTAACTTGTGTCACTATTATTACTTTGACTTTAGCTCCGACTTGTCCTTTAACTACAGTAAGTGCTACTTGTTGGGGTAGTTTTATTTGACTAGTGCACCTAACAAGAACTCAATCATGGCGGTTATAACAAGCATGAAACAAGAAGGATCTGTGTAAACAAATTAAGATTACCTCTAATGGAGACATTGATGATCTTTAAATTCATAAGTGCTTCCCTTTGGGGTTATCTTGGTTCTGTGGTATCATCTCTTACATTTTGTCAATAATATTACTGTGGCATTTTGATGTTAAGAGACACATGTATCTTGTGGTAAAAAAAACAAATGAAAGCACCAGTCAACTAATAACATGCAAATGGCTTGCATGCAATCTGGTGGTAAGCAATGTGTGAAGTACCAATGAAACTACGACCCAGGACACCCCCTATATAAGGTGTTCTATGTCTGCCATTCATAGCATTCCTACAAGCTGGAGAAGGACACAATGCATAGAGAAGTAGGTAAGAGCACATTATGGGGGAAACGGTGTTTTAACTTGTGTCACTATTATTACTTTAACTTTAGCACTGACTTGTCTTTTAAATTCAGTAAGTGCTACTTGTTGGGGTAGTTTTATTTGACTAGTGCACCTAACAAGAACTCAATCATGGCGGTTATAACAAGCATGAAACAAGAAGGACCTGTGTAAACAAATTAAGATTACCTCTAATGGAGACATTGATGATCTTTAAATTCATAAGTGCTTCCCTTTGGGGTTATCTTGGTTCTGTGGTATCATCTCTTACATTTTGTCAATAATATTACTGTGGCATTTTGATGTTAAGAGACACATGTATCTTGTGGTAAAAAAACAAATGAAAGCACCAGTCAACTAATAACATGCAAATGGCTTGCATGCAATCTGGTGGTGAGCAATGTGTGAAGTACCAATGAAACTACGACCCAGGACACCCCCTATATAAGGTGTTCTATGTCTGCCATTCATAGCATTCCTACAAGCTGGAGAAGGACACAAGGCATAGAGCAGTAGGTAAGAGCACATTATGGGGGAAACTGTGTTTTAACTTGTGTCACTATTATTACTTTAACTTTAGCACTGACTTGTCTTTTAAATTCAGTAAGTGCTACTTGTTGGGGTAGTTTTAATTGACTGGTTCACATACACGATTGATGGAAATAAACACTGATTAACTCATTATAGCATAGAAGAGTTAACTCATGCACACAAAAATAGCTCCACCTTGATGGAAGCAACAAACTCAGATGTGGTTGAAAGTTGGTGGGAGCAAGTAAACTCAGATTACCTCAAATGGAGGCAGTGATGATGTTTCAATTCATAAGTGCATCTCTTTGGGGTTGTCTTGGTTCTGTATATTCATCTACCATATTATCATCTGTCACTATTATTACTTTAACTTTAGCACTGATTTGTCTTTTAAATTCAGTAAGTGCTACTTGTTGGGGTAGTTTTATTTGACCAGTGCACCTAACAAGAACTCAATCATGATGGTTGGAAACTCAATTTAACTATGATTGTTTTATGTCACTATTATTACTTTGACTTTAGCACCGACTTGTCCTTTAACTACAGTAAGTGCTACTTGTTGGGGTAGTTTTATTTGACTAGTGCACCTAACAAGAACTCAATCATGGCGGTTATAACAAGCATGAAACAAGAAGGATCTGTGTAAACAAATTAAGATTACCTCTAATGGAGACATTGATGATCTTTAAATTCATAAGTGCTTCCCTTTGGGGTTATCTTGGTTCTGTGGTATCATCTCTTACATTTTGTCAATAATATTACTGTGGCATTTTGATGTTAAGAGACACATGTATCTTGTGGTAAAAAAAACAAATGAAAGCACCAGTCAACTAATAAGATGCAAATGGCTTGCATGCAATCTGGTGGTAAGCAATGTGTGAAGTACCAATGAAACTACGACCCAGGACACCCCCTATATAAGGTGTTCTATGTCTGCCATTCATAGGATTCCTACAAGCTGGAGAAGGACACAATGCATAGAGAAGTAGGTAAGAGCACATTATGGGGGAAACAGTGTTTTAACTTGTGTCACTATTATTACTTTAACTTTAGCACTGACTTGTCTTTTAAATTCAGTAAGTGCTACTTGTTGGGGTAGTTTTATTTGACTAGTGCACCTAACAAGAACTCAATCATGGCGGTTATAACAAGCATGAAACAAGAAGGACCTGTGTAAACAAATTAAGATTACCTCTAATGGAGACATTGATGATCTTTAAATTCATAAGTGCTTCCCTTTGGGGTTATCTTGGTTCTGTGGTATCATCTCTTACATTTTGTCAATAATATTACTGTGGCATTTTGATGTTAAGAAACACATGTATCTTGTGGCAAAAAAAACAAATGAAAGCACCAGTCAACTAATAACATGCAAATGGCTTGCATGCAATCTGGTGGTAAGCAATGTGTGAAGTACCAATGAAACTACGACCCAGGACACCCCCTATATAAGGTGTTCTATGTCTGCCATTCATAGCATTCCTACAAGCTGGAGAAGGACACAAGGCATAGAGCAGTAGGTAAGAGCACATTATGGGGGAAACTGTGTTTTAACTTGTGTCACTATTATTACTTTAACTTTAGCACTGACTTGTCTTTTAAATTCAGTAAGTGCTACTTGTTGTAGCATTCAGTAAGTGCTACTTGTTGGGGTAGTTTTATTTGACCAGTGCACCTAACAAGAACTCAATCATGATGGTTGGAAACTCAATTTAACTATGATTGTTTTATGTCACTATTATTACTTTGACTTTAGCTCCGACTTGTCCTTTAACTACAGTAAGTGCTACTTGTTGGGGTAGTTTTATTTGACTAGTGCACCTAACAAGAACTCAATCATGGCGGTTATAACAAGCATGAAACAAGAAGGATCTGTGTAAACAAATTAAGATTACCTCTAATGGAGACATTGATGATCTTTAAATTCATAAGTGCTTCCCTTTGGGGTTATCTTGGTTCTGTGGTATCATCTCTTACATTTTGTCAATAATATTACTGTGGCATTTTGATGTTAAGAGACACATGTATCTTGTGGTAAAAAAAACAAATGAAAGCACCAGTCAACTAATAACATGCAAATGGCTTGCATGCAATCTGGTGGTAAGCAATGTGTGAAGTACCAATGAAACTACGACCCAGGACACCCCCTATATAAGGTGTTCTATGTCTGCCATTCATAGGATTCCTACAAGCTGGAGAAGGACACAATGCATAGAGAAGTAGGTAAGAGCACATTATGGGGGAAACAGTGTTTTAACTTGTGTCACTATTATTACTTTAACTTTAGCACTGACTTGTCTTTTAAATTCAGTAAGTGCTACTTGTTGGGGTAGTTTTATTTGACTAGTGCACCTAACAAGAACTCAATCATGGCGGTTATAACAAGCATGAAACAAGAAGGACCTGTGTAAACAAATTAAGATTACCTCTAATGGAGACATTGATGATCTTTAAATTCATAAGTGCTTCCCTTTGGGGTTATCTTGGTTCTGTGGTATCATCTCTTACATTTTGTCAATAATATTACTGTGGCATTTTGATGTTAAGAGACACATGTATCTTGTGGTAAAAAAAACAAATGAAAGCACCAGTCAACTAATAACATGCAAATGGCTTGCATGCAATCTGGTGGTAAGCAATGTGTGAAGTACCAATGAAACTACGACCCAGGACACCCCCTATATAAGGTGTTCTATGTCTGCCATTCATAGGATTCCTACAAGCTGGAGAAGGACACAATGCATAGAGAAGTAGGTAAGAGCACATTATGGGGGAAACAGTGTTTTAACTTGTGTCACTATTATTACTTTAACTTTAGCACTGACTTGTCTTTTAAATTCAGTAAGTGCTACTTGTTGGGGTAGTTTTATTTGACTAGTGCACCTAACAAGAACTCAATCATGGCGGTTATAACAAGCATGAAACAAGAAGGACCTGTGTAAACAAATTAAGATTACCTCTAATGGAGACATTGATGATCTTTAAATTCATAAGTGCTTCCCTTTGGGGTTATCTTGGTTCTGTGGTATCATCTCTTACATTTTGTCAATAATATTACTGTGGCATTTTGATGTTAAGAGACACATGTATCTTGTGGTAAAAAAACAAATGAAAGCACCAGTCAACTAATAACATGCAAATGGCTTGCATGCAATCTGGTGGTGAGCAATGTGTGAAGTACCAATGAAACTACGACCCAGGACACCCCCTATATAAGGTGTTCTATGTCTGCCATTCATAGCATTCCTACAAGCTGGAGAAGGACACAAGGCATAGAGCAGTAGGTAAGAGCACATTATGGGGGAAACTGTGTTTTAACTTGTGTCACTATTATTACTTTAACTTTAGCACTGACTTGTCTTTTAAATTCAGTAAGTGCTACTTGTTGGGGTAGTTTTAATTGACTGGTTCACATACACGATTGATGGAAATAAACACTGATTAACTCATTATAGCATAGAAGAGTTAACTCATGCACACAAAAATAGCTCCACCTTGATGGAAGCAACAAACTCAGATGTGGTTGAAAGTTGGTGGGAGCAAGTAAACTCAGATTACCTCAAATGGAGGCAGTGATGATGTTTCAATTCATAAGTGCATCTCTTTGGGGTTGTCTTGGTTCTGTATATTCATCTACCATATTATCATCTGTCACTATTATTACTTTAACTTTAGCACTGATTTGTCTTTTAAATTCAGTAAGTGCTACTTGTTGGGGTAGTTTTATTTGACCAGTGCACCTAACAAGAACTCAATCATGATGGTTGGAAACTCAATTTAACTATGATTGTTTTATGTCACTATTATTACTTTGACTTTAGCACCGACTTGTCCTTTAACTACAGTAAGTGCTACTTGTTGGGGTAGTTTTATTTGACTAGTGCACCTAACAAGAACTCAATCATGGCGGTTATAACAAGCATGAAACAAGAAGGATCTGTGTAAACAAATTAAGATTACCTCTAATGGAGACATTGATGATCTTTAAATTCATAAGTGCTTCCCTTTGGGGTTATCTTGGTTCTGTGGTATCATCTCTTACATTTTGTCAATAATATTACTGTGGCATTTTGATGTTAAGAGACACATGTATCTTGTGGTAAAAAAAACAAATGAAAGCACCAGTCAACTAATAAGATGCAAATGGCTTGCATGCAATCTGGTGGTAAGCAATGTGTGAAGTACCAATGAAACTACGACCCAGGACACCCCCTATATAAGGTGTTCTATGTCTGCCATTCATAGGATTCCTACAAGCTGGAGAAGGACACAATGCATAGAGAAGTAGGTAAGAGCACATTATGGGGGAAACAGTGTTTTAACTTGTGTCACTATTATTACTTTAACTTTAGCACTGACTTGTCTTTTAAATTCAGTAAGTGCTACTTGTTGGGGTAGTTTTATTTGACTAGTGCACCTAACAAGAACTCAATCATGGCGGTTATAACAAGCATGAAACAAGAAGGACCTGTGTAAACAAATTAAGATTACCTCTAATGGAGACATTGATGATCTTTAAATTCATAAGTGCTTCCCTTTGGGGTTATCTTGGTTCTGTGGTATCATCTCTTACATTTTGTCAATAATATTACTGTGGCATTTTGATGTTAAGAAACACATGTATCTTGTGGCAAAAAAAACAAATGAAAGCACCAGTCAACTAATAACATGCAAATGGCTTGCATGCAATCTGGTGGTAAGCAATGTGTGAAGTACCAATGAAACTACGACCCAGGACACCCCCTATATAAGGTGTTCTATGTCTGCCATTCATAGCATTCCTACAAGCTGGAGAAGGACACAAGGCATAGAGCAGTAGGTAAGAGCACATTATGGGGGAAACTGTGTTTTAACTTGTGTCACTATTATTACTTTAACTTTAGCACTGACTTGTCTTTTAAATTCAGTAAGTGCTACTTGTTGTAGCATTCAGTAAGTGCTACTTGTTGGGGTAGTTTTATTTGACCAGTGCACCTAACAAGAACTCAATCATGATGGTTGGAAACTCAATTTAACTATGATTGTTTTATGTCACTATTATTACTTTGACTTTAGCTCCGACTTGTCCTTTAACTACAGTAAGTGCTACTTGTTGGGGTAGTTTTATTTGACTAGTGCACCTAACAAGAACTCAATCATGGCGGTTATAACAAGCATGAAACAAGAAGGATCTGTGTAAACAAATTAAGATTACCTCTAATGGAGACATTGATGATCTTTAAATTCATAAGTGCTTCCCTTTGGGGTTATCTTGGTTCTGTGGTATCATCTCTTACATTTTGTCAATAATATTACTGTGGCATTTTGATGTTAAGAGACACATGTATCTTGTGGTAAAAAAAACAAATGAAAGCACCAGTCAACTAATAACATGCAAATGGCTTGCATGCAATCTGGTGGTAAGCAATGTGTGAAGTACCAATGAAACTACGACCCAGGACACCCCCTATATAAGGTGTTCTATGTCTGCCATTCATAGGATTCCTACAAGCTGGAGAAGGACACAATGCATAGAGAAGTAGGTAAGAGCACATTATGGGGGAAACAGTGTTTTAACTTGTGTCACTATTATTACTTTAACTTTAGCACTGACTTGTCTTTTAAATTCAGTAAGTGCTACTTGTTGGGGTAGTTTTATTTGACTAGTGCACCTAACAAGAACTCAATCATGGCGGTTATAACAAGCATGAAACAAGAAGGACCTGTGTAAACAAATTAAGATTACCTCTAATGGAGACATTGATGATCTTTAAATTCATAAGTGCTTCCCTTTGGGGTTATCTTGGTTCTGTGGTATCATCTCTTACATTTTGTCAATAATATTACTGTGGCATTTTGATGTTAAGAGACACATGTATCTTGTGGTAAAAAAAACAAATGAAAGCACCAGTCAACTAATAACATGCAAATGGCTTGCATGCAATCTGGTGGTAAGCAATGTGTGAAGTACCAATGAAACTACGACCCAGGACACCCCCTATATAAGGTGTTCTATGTCTGCCATTCATAGGATTCCTACAAGCTGGAGAAGGACACAATGCATAGAGAAGTAGGTAAGAGCACATTATGGGGGAAACAGTGTTTTAACTTGTGTCACTATTATTACTTTAACTTTAGCACTGACTTGTCTTTTAAATTCAGTAAGTGCTACTTGTTGGGGTAGTTTTATTTGACTAGTGCACCTAACAAGAACTCAATCATGGCGGTTATAACAAGCATGAAACAAGAAGGACCTGTGTAAACAAATTAAGATTACCTCTAATGGAGACATTGATGATCTTTAAATTCATAAGTGCTTCCCTTTGGGGTTATCTTGGTTCTGTGGTATCATCTCTTACATTTTGTCAATAATATTACTGTGGCATTTTGATGTTAAGAGACACATGTATCTTGTGGTAAAAAAACAAATGAAAGCACCAGTCAACTAATAACATGCAAATGGCTTGCATGCAATCTGGTGGTGAGCAATGTGTGAAGTACCAATGAAACTACGACCCAGGACACCCCCTATATAAGGTGTTCTATGTCTGCCATTCATAGCATTCCTACAAGCTGGAGAAGGACACAAGGCATAGAGCAGTAGGTAAGAGCACATTATGGGGGAAACTGTGTTTTAACTTGTGTCACTATTATTACTTTAACTTTAGCACTGACTTGTCTTTTAAATTCAGTAAGTGCTACTTGTTGGGGTAGTTTTAATTGACTGGTTCACATACACGATTGATGGAAATAAACACTGATTAACTCATTATAGCATAGAAGAGTTAACTCATGCACACAAAAATAGCTCCACCTTGATGGAAGCAACAAACTCAGATGTGGTTGAAAGTTGGTGGGAGCAAGTAAACTCAGATTACCTCAAATGGAGGCAGTGATGATGTTTCAATTCATAAGTGCATCTCTTTGGGGTTGTCTTGGTTCTGTATATTCATCTACCATATTATCATCTGTCACTATTATTACTTTAACTTTAGCACTGATTTGTCTTTTAAATTCAGTAAGTGCTACTTGTTGGGGTAGTTTTATTTGACCAGTGCACCTAACAAGAACTCAATCATGATGGTTGGAAACTCAATTTAACTATGATTGTTTTATGTCACTATTATTACTTTGACTTTAGCACCGACTTGTCCTTTAACTACAGTAAGTGCTACTTGTTGGGGTAGTTTTATTTGACTAGTGCACCTAACAAGAACTCAATCATGGCGGTTATAACAAGCATGAAACAAGAAGGATCTGTGTAAACAAATTAAGATTACCTCTAATGGAGACATTGATGATCTTTAAATTCATAAGTGCTTCCCTTTGGGGTTATCTTGGTTCTGTGGTATCATCTCTTACATTTTGTCAATAATATTACTGTGGCATTTTGATGTTAAGAGACACATGTATCTTGTGGTAAAAAAAACAAATGAAAGCACCAGTCAACTAATAAGATGCAAATGGCTTGCATGCAATCTGGTGGTAAGCAATGTGTGAAGTACCAATGAAACTACGACCCAGGACACCCCCTATATAAGGTGTTCTATGTCTGCCATTCATAGGATTCCTACAAGCTGGAGAAGGACACAATGCATAGAGAAGTAGGTAAGAGCACATTATGGGGGAAACAGTGTTTTAACTTGTGTCACTATTATTACTTTGACTTTAGCTCCGACTTGTCCTTTAACTACAGTAAGTGCTACTTGTTGGGGTAGTTTTATTTGACTAGTGCACCTAACAAGAACTCAATCATGGCGGTTATAACAAGCATGAAACAAGAAGGATCTGTGTAAACAAATTAAGATTACCTCTAATGGAGACATTGATGATCTTTAAATTCATAAGTGCTTCCCTTTGGGGTTATCTTGGTTCTGTGGTATCATCTCTTACATTTTGTCAATAATATTACTGTGGCATTTTGATGTTAAGAGACACATGTATCTTGTGGTAAAAAAAACAAATGAAAGCACCAGTCAACTAATAACATGCAAATGGCTTGCATGCAATCTGGTGGTAAGCAATGTGTGAAGTACCAATGAAACTACGACCCAGGACACCCCCTATATAAGGTGTTCTATGTCTGCCATTCATAGCATTCCTACAAGCTGGAGAAGGACACAATGCATAGAGAAGTAGGTAAGAGCACATTATGGGGGAAACGGTGTTTTAACTTGTGTCACTATTATTACTTTAACTTTAGCACTGACTTGTCTTTTAAATTCAGTAAGTGCTACTTGTTGGGGTAGTTTTATTTGACTAGTGCACCTAACAAGAACTCAATCATGGCGGTTATAACAAGCATGAAACAAGAAGGACCTGTGTAAACAAATTAAGATTACCTCTAATGGAGACATTGATGATCTTTAAATTCATAAGTGCTTCCCTTTGGGGTTATCTTGGTTCTGTGGTATCATCTCTTACATTTTGTCAATAATATTACTGTGGCATTTTGATGTTAAGAGACACATGTATCTTGTGGTAAAAAAACAAATGAAAGCACCAGTCAACTAATAACATGCAAATGGCTTGCATGCAATCTGGTGGTGAGCAATGTGTGAAGTACCAATGAAACTACGACCCAGGACACCCCCTATATAAGGTGTTCTATGTCTGCCATTCATAGCATTCCTACAAGCTGGAGAAGGACACAAGGCATAGAGCAGTAGGTAAGAGCACATTATGGGGGAAACTGTGTTTTAACTTGTGTCACTATTATTACTTTAACTTTAGCACTGACTTGTCTTTTAAATTCAGTAAGTGCTACTTGTTGGGGTAGTTTTAATTGACTGGTTCACATACACGATTGATGGAAATAAACACTGATTAACTCATTATAGCATAGAAGAGTTAACTCATGCACACAAAAATAGCTCCACCTTGATGGAAGCAACAAACTCAGATGTGGTTGAAAGTTGGTGGGAGCAAGTAAACTCAGATTACCTCAAATGGAGGCAGTGATGATGTTTCAATTCATAAGTGCATCTCTTTGGGGTTGTCTTGGTTCTGTATATTCATCTACCATATTATCATCTGTCACTATTATTACTTTAACTTTAGCACTGATTTGTCTTTTAAATTCAGTAAGTGCTACTTGTTGGGGTAGTTTTATTTGACCAGTGCACCTAACAAGAACTCAATCATGATGGTTGGAAACTCAATTTAACTATGATTGTTTTATGTCACTATTATTACTTTGACTTTAGCACCGACTTGTCCTTTAACTACAGTAAGTGCTACTTGTTGGGGTAGTTTTATTTGACTAGTGCACCTAACAAGAACTCAATCATGGCGGTTATAACAAGCATGAAACAAGAAGGATCTGTGTAAACAAATTAAGATTACCTCTAATGGAGACATTGATGATCTTTAAATTCATAAGTGCTTCCCTTTGGGGTTATCTTGGTTCTGTGGTATCATCTCTTACATTTTGTCAATAATATTACTGTGGCATTTTGATGTTAAGAGACACATGTATCTTGTGGTAAAAAAAACAAATGAAAGCACCAGTCAACTAATAAGATGCAAATGGCTTGCATGCAATCTGGTGGTAAGCAATGTGTGAAGTACCAATGAAACTACGACCCAGGACACCCCCTATATAAGGTGTTCTATGTCTGCCATTCATAGGATTCCTACAAGCTGGAGAAGGACACAATGCATAGAGAAGTAGGTAAGAGCACATTATGGGGGAAACAGTGTTTTAACTTGTGTCACTATTATTACTTTAACTTTAGCACTGACTTGTCTTTTAAATTCAGTAAGTGCTACTTGTTGGGGTAGTTTTATTTGACTAGTGCACCTAACAAGAACTCAATCATGGCGGTTATAACAAGCATGAAACAAGAAGGACCTGTGTAAACAAATTAAGATTACCTCTAATGGAGACATTGATGATCTTTAAATTCATAAGTGCTTCCCTTTGGGGTTATCTTGGTTCTGTGGTATCATCTCTTACATTTTGTCAATAATATTACTGTGGCATTTTGATGTTAAGAAACACATGTATCTTGTGGCAAAAAAAACAAATGAAAGCACCAGTCAACTAATAACATGCAAATGGCTTGCATGCAATCTGGTGGTAAGCAATGTGTGAAGTACCAATGAAACTACGACCCAGGACACCCCCTATATAAGGTGTTCTATGTCTGCCATTCATAGCATTCCTACAAGCTGGAGAAGGACACAAGGCATAGAGCAGTAGGTAAGAGCACATTATGGGGGAAACTGTGTTTTAACTTGTGTCACTATTATTACTTTAACTTTAGCACTGACTTGTCTTTTAAATTCAGTAAGTGCTACTTGTTGTAGCATTCAGTAAGTGCTACTTGTTGGGGTAGTTTTATTTGACCAGTGCACCTAACAAGAACTCAATCATGATGGTTGGAAACTCAATTTAACTATGATTGTTTTATGTCACTATTATTACTTTGACTTTAGCTCCGACTTGTCCTTTAACTACAGTAAGTGCTACTTGTTGGGGTAGTTTTATTTGACTAGTGCACCTAACAAGAACTCAATCATGGCGGTTATAACAAGCATGAAACAAGAAGGATCTGTGTAAACAAATTAAGATTACCTCTAATGGAGACATTGATGATCTTTAAATTCATAAGTGCTTCCCTTTGGGGTTATCTTGGTTCTGTGGTATCATCTCTTACATTTTGTCAATAATATTACTGTGGCATTTTGATGTTAAGAGACACATGTATCTTGTGGTAAAAAAAACAAATGAAAGCACCAGTCAACTAATAACATGCAAATGGCTTGCATGCAATCTGGTGGTAAGCAATGTGTGAAGTACCAATGAAACTACGACCCAGGACACCCCCTATATAAGGTGTTCTATGTCTGCCATTCATAGGATTCCTACAAGCTGGAGAAGGACACAATGCATAGAGAAGTAGGTAAGAGCACATTATGGGGGAAACAGTGTTTTAACTTGTGTCACTATTATTACTTTAACTTTAGCACTGACTTGTCTTTTAAATTCAGTAAGTGCTACTTGTTGGGGTAGTTTTATTTGACTAGTGCACCTAACAAGAACTCAATCATGGCGGTTATAACAAGCATGAAACAAGAAGGACCTGTGTAAACAAATTAAGATTACCTCTAATGGAGACATTGATGATCTTTAAATTCATAAGTGCTTCCCTTTGGGGTTATCTTGGTTCTGTGGTATCATCTCTTACATTTTGTCAATAATATTACTGTGGCATTTTGATGTTAAGAGACACATGTATCTTGTGGTAAAAAAAACAAATGAAAGCACCAGTCAACTAATAACATGCAAATGGCTTGCATGCAATCTGGTGGTAAGCAATGTGTGAAGTACCAATGAAACTACGACCCAGGACACCCCCTATATAAGGTGTTCTATGTCTGCCATTCATAGGATTCCTACAAGCTGGAGAAGGACACAATGCATAGAGAAGTAGGTAAGAGCACATTATGGGGGAAACGGTGTTTTAACTTGTGTCACTATTATTACTTTAACTTTAGCACTGACTTGTCTTTTAAATTCAGTAAGTGCTACTTGTTGGGGTAGTTTTATTTGACTAGTGCACCTAACAAGAACTCAATCATGGCGGTTATAACAAGCATGAAACAAGAAGGACCTGTGTAAACAAATTAAGATTACCTCTAATGGAGACATTGATGATCTTTAAATTCATAAGTGCTTCCCTTTGGGGTTATCTTGGTTCTGTGGTATCATCTCTTACATTTTGTCAATAATATTACTGTGGCATTTTGATGTTAAGAGACACATGTATCTTGTGGTAAAAAAACAAATGAAAGCACCAGTCAACTAATAACATGCAAATGGCTTGCATGCAATCTGGTGGTGAGCAATGTGTGAAGTACCAATGAAACTACGACCCAGGACACCCCCTATATAAGGTGTTCTATGTCTGCCATTCATAGCATTCCTACAAGCTGGAGAAGGACACAAGGCATAGAGCAGTAGGTAAGAGCACATTATGGGGGAAACTGTGTTTTAACTTGTGTCACTATTATTACTTTAACTTTAGCACTGACTTGTCTTTTAAATTCAGTAAGTGCTACTTGTTGGGGTAGTTTTAATTGACTGGTTCACATACACGATTGATGGAAATAAACACTGATTAACTCATTATAGCATAGAAGAGTTAACTCATGCACACAAAAATAGCTCCACCTTGATGGAAGCAACAAACTCAGATGTGGTTGAAAGTTGGTGGGAGCAAGTAAACTCAGATTACCTCAAATGGAGGCAGTGATGATGTTTCAATTCATAAGTGCATCTCTTTGGGGTTGTCTTGGTTCTGTATATTCATCTACCATATTATCATCTGTCACTATTATTACTTTAACTTTAGCACTGATTTGTCTTTTAAATTCAGTAAGTGCTACTTGTTGGGGTAGTTTTATTTGACCAGTGCACCTAACAAGAACTCAATCATGATGGTTGGAAACTCAATTTAACTATGATTGTTTTATGTCACTATTATTACTTTGACTTTAGCACCGACTTGTCCTTTAACTACAGTAAGTGCTACTTGTTGGGGTAGTTTTATTTGACTAGTGCACCTAACAAGAACTCAATCATGGCGGTTATAACAAGCATGAAACAAGAAGGATCTGTGTAAACAAATTAAGATTACCTCTAATGGAGACATTGATGATCTTTAAATTCATAAGTGCTTCCCTTTGGGGTTATCTTGGTTCTGTGGTATCATCTCTTACATTTTGTCAATAATATTACTGTGGCATTTTGATGTTAAGAGACACATGTATCTTGTGGTAAAAAAAACAAATGAAAGCACCAGTCAACTAATAAGATGCAAATGGCTTGCATGCAATCTGGTGGTAAGCAATGTGTGAAGTACCAATGAAACTACGACCCAGGACACCCCCTATATAAGGTGTTCTATGTCTGCCATTCATAGGATTCCTACAAGCTGGAGAAGGACACAATGCATAGAGAAGTAGGTAAGAGCACATTATGGGGGAAACAGTGTTTTAACTTGTGTCACTATTATTACTTTAACTTTAGCACTGACTTGTCTTTTAAATTCAGTAAGTGCTACTTGTTGGGGTAGTTTTATTTGACTAGTGCACCTAACAAGAACTCAATCATGGCGGTTATAACAAGCATGAAACAAGAAGGACCTGTGTAAACAAATTAAGATTACCTCTAATGGAGACATTGATGATCTTTAAATTCATAAGTGCTTCCCTTTGGGGTTATCTTGGTTCTGTGGTATCATCTCTTACATTTTGTCAATAATATTACTGTGGCATTTTGATGTTAAGAAACACATGTATCTTGTGGCAAAAAAAACAAATGAAAGCACCAGTCAACTAATAACATGCAAATGGCTTGCATGCAATCTGGTGGTAAGCAATGTGTGAAGTACCAATGAAACTACGACCCAGGACACCCCCTATATAAGGTGTTCTATGTCTGCCATTCATAGCATTCCTACAAGCTGGAGAAGGACACAAGGCATAGAGCAGTAGGTAAGAGCACATTATGGGGGAAACTGTGTTTTAACTTGTGTCACTATTATTACTTTAACTTTAGCACTGACTTGTCTTTTAAATTCAGTAAGTGCTACTTGTTGTAGCATTCAGTAAGTGCTACTTGTTGGGGTAGTTTTATTTGACCAGTGCACCTAACAAGAACTCAATCATGATGGTTGGAAACTCAATTTAACTATGATTGTTTTATGTCACTATTATTACTTTGACTTTAGCTCCGACTTGTCCTTTAACTACAGTAAGTGCTACTTGTTGGGGTAGTTTTATTTGACTAGTGCACCTAACAAGAACTCAATCATGGCGGTTATAACAAGCATGAAACAAGAAGGATCTGTGTAAACAAATTAAGATTACCTCTAATGGAGACATTGATGATCTTTAAATTCATAAGTGCTTCCCTTTGGGGTTATCTTGGTTCTGTGGTATCATCTCTTACATTTTGTCAATAATATTACTGTGGCATTTTGATGTTAAGAGACACATGTATCTTGTGGTAAAAAAAACAAATGAAAGCACCAGTCAACTAATAACATGCAAATGGCTTGCATGCAATCTGGTGGTAAGCAATGTGTGAAGTACCAATGAAACTACGACCCAGGACACCCCCTATATAAGGTGTTCTATGTCTGCCATTCATAGGATTCCTACAAGCTGGAGAAGGACACAATGCATAGAGAAGTAGGTAAGAGCACATTATGGGGGAAACAGTGTTTTAACTTGTGTCACTATTATTACTTTAACTTTAGCACTGACTTGTCTTTTAAATTCAGTAAGTGCTACTTGTTGGGGTAGTTTTATTTGACTAGTGCACCTAACAAGAACTCAATCATGGCGGTTATAACAAGCATGAAACAAGAAGGACCTGTGTAAACAAATTAAGATTACCTCTAATGGAGACATTGATGATCTTTAAATTCATAAGTGCTTCCCTTTGGGGTTATCTTGGTTCTGTGGTATCATCTCTTACATTTTGTCAATAATATTACTGTGGCATTTTGATGTTAAGAGACACATGTATCTTGTGGTAAAAAAAACAAATGAAAGCACCAGTCAACTAATAACATGCAAATGGCTTGCATGCAATCTGGTGGTAAGCAATGTGTGAAGTACCAATGAAACTACGACCCAGGACACCCCCTATATAAGGTGTTCTATGTCTGCCATTCATAGGATTCCTACAAGCTGGAGAAGGACACAATGCATAGAGAAGTAGGTAAGAGCACATTATGGGGGAAACAGTGTTTTAACTTGTGTCACTATTATTACTTTAACTTTAGCACTGACTTGTCTTTTAAATTCAGTAAGTGCTACTTGTTGGGGTAGTTTTATTTGACTAGTGCACCTAACAAGAACTCAATCATGGCGGTTATAACAAGCATGAAACAAGAAGGACCTGTGTAAACAAATTAAGATTACCTCTAATGGAGACATTGATGATCTTTAAATTCATAAGTGCTTCCCTTTGGGGTTATCTTGGTTCTGTGGTATCATCTCTTACATTTTGTCAATAATATTACTGTGGCATTTTGATGTTAAGAGACACATGTATCTTGTGGTAAAAAAACAAATGAAAGCACCAGTCAACTAATAACATGCAAATGGCTTGCATGCAATCTGGTGGTGAGCAATGTGTGAAGTACCAATGAAACTACGACCCAGGACACCCCCTATATAAGGTGTTCTATGTCTGCCATTCATAGCATTCCTACAAGCTGGAGAAGGACACAAGGCATAGAGCAGTAGGTAAGAGCACATTATGGGGGAAACTGTGTTTTAACTTGTGTCACTATTATTACTTTAACTTTAGCACTGACTTGTCTTTTAAATTCAGTAAGTGCTACTTGTTGGGGTAGTTTTAATTGACTGGTTCACATACACGATTGATGGAAATAAACACTGATTAACTCATTATAGCATAGAAGAGTTAACTCATGCACACAAAAATAGCTCCACCTTGATGGAAGCAACAAACTCAGATGTGGTTGAAAGTTGGTGGGAGCAAGTAAACTCAGATTACCTCAAATGGAGGCAGTGATGATGTTTCAATTCATAAGTGCATCTCTTTGGGGTTGTCTTGGTTCTGTATATTCATCTACCATATTATCATCTGTCACTATTATTACTTTAACTTTAGCACTGATTTGTCTTTTAAATTCAGTAAGTGCTACTTGTTGGGGTAGTTTTATTTGACCAGTGCACCTAACAAGAACTCAATCATGATGGTTGGAAACTCAATTTAACTATGATTGTTTTATGTCACTATTATTACTTTGACTTTAGCACCGACTTGTCCTTTAACTACAGTAAGTGCTACTTGTTGGGGTAGTTTTATTTGACTAGTGCACCTAACAAGAACTCAATCATGGCGGTTATAACAAGCATGAAACAAGAAGGATCTGTGTAAACAAATTAAGATTACCTCTAATGGAGACATTGATGATCTTTAAATTCATAAGTGCTTCCCTTTGGGGTTATCTTGGTTCTGTGGTATCATCTCTTACATTTTGTCAATAATATTACTGTGGCATTTTGATGTTAAGAGACACATGTATCTTGTGGTAAAAAAAACAAATGAAAGCACCAGTCAACTAATAAGATGCAAATGGCTTGCATGCAATCTGGTGGTAAGCAATGTGTGAAGTACCAATGAAACTACGACCCAGGACACCCCCTATATAAGGTGTTCTATGTCTGCCATTCATAGGATTCCTACAAGCTGGAGAAGGACACAATGCATAGAGAAGTAGGTAAGAGCACATTATGGGGGAAACAGTGTTTTAACTTGTGTCACTATTATTACTTTAACTTTAGCACTGACTTGTCTTTTAAATTCAGTAAGTGCTACTTGTTGGGGTAGTTTTATTTGACTAGTGCACCTAACAAGAACTCAATCATGGCGGTTATAACAAGCATGAAACAAGAAGGACCTGTGTAAACAAATTAAGATTACCTCTAATGGAGACATTGATGATCTTTAAATTCATAAGTGCTTCCCTTTGGGGTTATCTTGGTTCTGTGGTATCATCTCTTACATTTTGTCAATAATATTACTGTGGCATTTTGATGTTAAGAAACACATGTATCTTGTGGCAAAAAAAACAAATGAAAGCACCAGTCAACTAATAACATGCAAATGGCTTGCATGCAATCTGGTGGTAAGCAATGTGTGAAGTACCAATGAAACTACGACCCAGGACACCCCCTATATAAGGTGTTCTATGTCTGCCATTCATAGCATTCCTACAAGCTGGAGAAGGACACAAGGCATAGAGCAGTAGGTAAGAGCACATTATGGGGGAAACTGTGTTTTAACTTGTGTCACTATTATTACTTTAACTTTAGCACTGACTTGTCTTTTAAATTCAGTAAGTGCTACTTGTTGTAGCATTCAGTAAGTGCTACTTGTTGGGGTAGTTTTATTTGACCAGTGCACCTAACAAGAACTCAATCATGATGGTTGGAAACTCAATTTAACTATGATTGTTTTATGTCACTATTATTACTTTGACTTTAGCTCCGACTTGTCCTTTAACTACAGTAAGTGCTACTTGTTGGGGTAGTTTTATTTGACTAGTGCACCTAACAAGAACTCAATCATGGCGGTTATAACAAGCATGAAACAAGAAGGATCTGTGTAAACAAATTAAGATTACCTCTAATGGAGACATTGATGATCTTTAAATTCATAAGTGCTTCCCTTTGGGGTTATCTTGGTTCTGTGGTATCATCTCTTACATTTTGTCAATAATATTACTGTGGCATTTTGATGTTAAGAGACACATGTATCTTGTGGTAAAAAAAACAAATGAAAGCACCAGTCAACTAATAACATGCAAATGGCTTGCATGCAATCTGGTGGTAAGCAATGTGTGAAGTACCAATGAAACTACGACCCAGGACACCCCCTATATAAGGTGTTCTATGTCTGCCATTCATAGGATTCCTACAAGCTGGAGAAGGACACAATGCATAGAGAAGTAGGTAAGAGCACATTATGGGGGAAACAGTGTTTTAACTTGTGTCACTATTATTACTTTAACTTTAGCACTGACTTGTCTTTTAAATTCAGTAAGTACTACTTGTTGGGGTAGTTTTATTTGACTAGTGCACCTAACAAGAACTCAATCATGGCGGTTATAACAAGCATGAAACAAGAAGGACCTGTGTAAACAAATTAAGATTACCTCTAATGGAGACATTGATGATCTTTAAATTCATAAGTGCTTCCCTTTGGGGTTATCTTGGTTCTGTGGTATCATCTCTTACATTTTGTCAATAATATTACTGTGGCATTTTGATGTTAAGAAACACATGTATCTTGTGGTAAAAAAAACAAATGAAAGCACCAGTCAACTAATAACATGCAAATGGCTTGCATGCAATCTGGTGGTAAGCAATGTGTGAAGTACCAATGAAACTACGACCCAGGACACCCCCTATATAAGGTGTTCTATGTCTGCCATTCATAGCATTCCTACAAGCTGGAGAAGGACACAAGGCATAGAGCAGTAGGTAAGAGCACATTATGGGGGAAACTGTGTTTTAACTTGTGTCACTATTATTACTTTAACTTTAGCACTGACTTGTCTTTTAAATTCAGTAAGTGCTACTTGTTGGGGTAGTTTTAATTGACTGGTTCACATACACGATTGATGGAAATAAACACTGATTAACTCATTATAGCATAGAAGAGTTAACTCATGCACACAAAAATAGCTCCACCTTGATGGAAGCAACAAACTCAGATGTGGTTGAAAGTTGGTGGGAGCAAGTAAACTCAGATTACCTCAAATGGAGGCAGTGATGATGTTTCAATTCATAAGTGCATCTCTTTGGGGTTGTCTTGGTTCTGTATATTCATCTACCATATTATCATCTGTCACTATTATTACTTTAACTTTAGCACTGACTTGTCTTTTAAATTCAGTAAGTGCTACTTGTTGGGGTAGTTTTATTTGACCAGTGCACCTAACAAGAACTCAATCATGATGGTTGGAAACTCAATTTAACTATGATTGTTTTATGTCACTATTATTACTTTGACTTTAGCACCGACTTGTCCTTTAACTACAGTAAGTGCTACTTGTTGGGGTAGTTTTATTTGACTAGTGCACCTAACAAGAACTCAATCATGGCGGTTATAACAAGCATGAAACAAGAAGGATCTGTGTAAACAAATTAAGATTACCTCTAATGGAGACATTGATGATCTTTAAATTCATAAGTGCTTCCCTTTGGGTTTATCTTGGTTCTGTGGTATCATCTCTTACATTTTGTCAATAATATTACTGTGGCATTTTGATGTTAAGAGACACATGTATCTTGTGGTAAAAAAAACAAATGAAAGCACCAGTCAACTAATAACATGCAAATGGCTTGCATGCAATCTGGTGGTAAGCAATGTGTGAAGTACCAATGAAACTACGACCCAGGACACCCCCTATATAAGGTGTTCTATGTCTGCCATTCATAGGATTCCTACAAGCTGGAGAAGGACACAATGCATAGAGAAGTAGGTAAGAGCACATTATGGGGGAAACAGTGTTTTAACTTGTGTCACTATTATTACTTTAACTTTAGCACTGACTTGTCTTTTAAATTCAGTAAGTGCTACTTGTTGGGGTAGTTTTATTTGACTAGTGCACCTAACAAGAACTCAATCATGGCGGTTATAACAAGCATGAAACAAGAAGGATCTGTGTAAACAAATTAAGATTACCTCTAATGGAGACATTGATGATCTTTAAATTCATAAGTGCTTCCCTTTGGGGTTATCTTGGTTCTGTGGTATCATCTCTTACATTTTGTCAATAATATTACTGTGGCATTTTGATGTTAAGAGACACATGTATCTTGTGGTAAAAAAAACAAATGAAAGCACCAGTCAACTAATAACATGCAAATGGCTTGCATGCAATCTGGTGGTAAGCAATGTGTGAAGTACCAATGAAACTACGACCCAGGACACCCCCTATATAAGGTGTTCTATGTCTGCCATTCATAGCATTCCTACAAGCTGGAGAAGGACACAAGGCATAGAGCAGTAGGTAAGAGCACATTATGGGGGAAACTGTGTTTTAACTTGTGTCACTATTATTACTTTAACTTTAGCACTGACTTGTCTTTTAAATTCAGTAAGTGCTACTTGTTGGGGTAGTTTTCATTGACTGGTTCACATACACGATTGATGGAAATAAACACTGATTAACTCATTATAGCATCGAAGAGTTAACTCATGCACACAAAAATAGCTCCACCTTGATGGAAGCAACAAACTCAGATGTGGTTGAAAGTTGGTGGGAGCAAGTAAACTCAGATTACCTCAAATGGAGGCAGTGATGATGTTTCAATTCATAAGTGCATCTCTTTGGGGTTGTCTTGGTTCTGTATATTCATCTACCATATTATCCTCTGTCACTATTATTACTTTAACTTTAGCACTGACTTGTCTTTTAAATTCAGTAAGTGCTACTTGTTGGGGTAGTTTTATTTGACCAGTGCACCTAACAAGAACTCAATCATGATGGTTGGAAACTCAATTTAACTATGATTGTTTTATGTCACTATTATTACTTTGACTTTAGCACCGACTTGTCCTTTAACTACAGTAAGTGCTACTTGTTGGGGTAGTTTTATTTGACTAGTGCACCTAACAAGAACTCAATCATGGCGGTTATAACAAGCATGAAACAAGAAGGACCTGTGTAAACAAATTAAGATTACCTCTAATGGAGACATTGATGATCTTTAAATTCATAAGTGCTTCCCTTTGGGGTTATCTTGGTTCTGTGGTATCATCTCTTACATTTTGTCAATAATATTACTGTGGCATTTTGATGTTAAGAGACACATGTATCTTGTGGTAAAAAAAACAAATGAAAGCACCAGTCAACTAATAAGATGCAAATGGCTTGCATGCAATCTGGTGGTAAGCAATGTGTGAAGTACCAATGAAACTACGACCCAGGACACCCCCTATATAAGGTGTTCTATGTCTGCCATTCATAGGATTCCTACAAGCTGGAGAAGGACACAATGCATAGAGAAGTAGGTAAGAGCACATTATGGGGGAAACAGTGTTTTAACTTGTGTCACTATTATTACTTTAACTTTAGCACTGACTTGTCTTTTAAATTCAGTAAGTGCTACTTGTTGGGGTAGTTTTATTTGACTAGTGCACCTAACAAGAACTCAATCATGGCGGTTATAACAAGCATGAAACAAGAAGGACCTGTGTAAACAAGTTGGTGGGAGCAAGTAAACTCAGATTACCTCAAATGGAGGCAGTGATGATGTTTCAATTCATAAGTGCATCTCTTTGGGGTTGTCTTGGTTCTGTATATTCATCTACCATATTATCCTCTGTCACTAGTATTACTTTGACTTTAGCACTGACTTGTTCTTTAAATACAGTAAGTGCTACTTGTTGGGGTAGTTTTATTTGACCAGTGCAGCTAACAAGAACTCAATCATGATGGTTGGAAACTCAATTTAACTATGATTGTTTTATGTCACTATTATTACTTTGACTTTAGCACCGACTTGTCCTTTAACTACAGTAAGTGCTACTTGTTGGGGTAGTTTTATTTGACTAGTGCACCTAACAAGAACTCAATCATGGCGGTTATAACAAGCATGAAACAAGAAGGACCTGTGTAAACAAATTAAGATTACCTCTAATGGAGACATTGATGATCTTTAAATTCATAAGTGCTTCCCTTTGGGGTTATCTTGGTTCTGTGGTATCATCTCTTACATTTTGTCAATAATATTACTGTGGCATTTTGATGTTAAGAAACACATGTATCTTGTGGTAAAAAAAACAAATGAAAGCACCAGTCAACTAATAACATGCAAATGGCTTGCATGCAATCTGGTGGTAAGCAATGTGTGAAGTACCAATGAAACTACGACCCAGGACACCCCCTATATAAGGTGTTCTATGTCTGCCATTCATAGCATTCCTACAAGCTGGAGAAGGACACAAGGCATAGAGCAGTAGGTAAGAGCACATTATGGGGGAAACTGTGTTTTAACTTGTGTCACTATTATTACTTTAACTTTAGCACTGACTTGTCTTTTAAATTCAGTAAGTGCTACTTGTTGGGGTAGTTTTAATTGACTGGTTCACATACACGATTGATGGAAATAAACACTGATTAACTCATTATAGCATAGAAGAGTTAACTCATGCACACAAAAATAGCTCCACCTTGATGGAAGCAACAAACTCAGATGTGGTTGAAAGTTGGTGGGAGCAAGTAAACTCAGATTACCTCAAATGGAGGCAGTGATGATGTTTCAATTCATAAGTGCATCTCTTTGGGGTTGTCTTGGTTCTGTATATTCATCTACCATATTATCATCTGTCACTATTATTACTTTAACTTTAGCACTGACTTGTCTTTTAAATTCAGTAAGTGCTACTTGTTGGGGTAGTTTTATTTGACCAGTGCACCTAACAAGAACTCAATCATGATGGTTGGAAACTCAATTTAACTATGATTGTTTTATGTCACTATTATTACTTTGACTTTAGCACCGACTTGTCCTTTAACTACAGTAAGTGCTACTTGTTGGGGTAGTTTTATTTGACTAGTGCACCTAACAAGAACTCAATCATGGCGGTTATAACAAGCATGAAACAAGAAGGATCTGTGTAAACAAATTAAGATTACCTCTAATGGAGACATTGATGATCTTTAAATTCATAAGTGCTTCCCTTTGGGTTTATCTTGGTTCTGTGGTATCATCTCTTACATTTTGTCAATAATATTACTGTGGCATTTTGATGTTAAGAGACACATGTATCTTGTGGTAAAAAAAACAAATGAAAGCACCAGTCAACTAATAACATGCAAATGGCTTGCATGCAATCTGGTGGTAAGCAATGTGTGAAGTACCAATGAAACTACGACCCAGGACACCCCCTATATAAGGTGTTCTATGTCTGCCATTCATAGGATTCCTACAAGCTGGAGAAGGACACAATGCATAGAGAAGTAGGTAAGAGCACATTATGGGGGAAACAGTGTTTTAACTTGTGTCACTATTATTACTTTAACTTTAGCACTGACTTGTCTTTTAAATTCAGTAAGTGCTACTTGTTGGGGTAGTTTTATTTGACTAGTGCACCTAACAAGAACTCAATCATGGCGGTTATAACAAGCATGAAACAAGAAGGATCTGTGTAAACAAATTAAGATTACCTCTAATGGAGACATTGATGATCTTTAAATTCATAAGTGCTTCCCTTTGGGGTTATCTTGGTTCTGTGGTATCATCTCTTACATTTTGTCAATAATATTACTGTGGCATTTTGATGTTAAGAGACACATGTATCTTGTGGTAAAAAAAACAAATGAAAGCACCAGTCAACTAATAACATGCAAATGGCTTGCATGCAATCTGGTGGTAAGCAATGTGTGAAGTACCAATGAAACTACGACCCAGGACACCCCCTATATAAGGTGTTCTATGTCTGCCATTCATAGCATTCCTACAAGCTGGAGAAGGACACAAGGCATAGAGCAGTAGGTAAGAGCACATTATGGGGGAAACTGTGTTTTAACTTGTGTCACTATTATTACTTTAACTTTAGCACTGACTTGTCTTTTAAATTCAGTAAGTGCTACTTGTTGGGGTAGTTTTCATTGACTGGTTCACATACACGATTGATGGAAATAAACACTGATTAACTCATTATAGCATCGAAGAGTTAACTCATGCACACAAAAATAGCTCCACCTTGATGGAAGCAACAAACTCAGATGTGGTTGAAAGTTGGTGGGAGCAAGTAAACTCAGATTACCTCAAATGGAGGCAGTGATGATGTTTCAATTCATAAGTGCATCTCTTTGGGGTTGTCTTGGTTCTGTATATTCATCTACCATATTATCCTCTGTCACTATTATTACTTTAACTTTAGCACTGACTTGTCTTTTAAATTCAGTAAGTGCTACTTGTTGGGGTAGTTTTATTTGACCAGTGCACCTAACAAGAACTCAATCATGATGGTTGGAAACTCAATTTAACTATGATTGTTTTATGTCACTATTATTACTTTGACTTTAGCACCGACTTGTCCTTTAACTACAGTAAGTGCTACTTGTTGGGGTAGTTTTATTTGACTAGTGCACCTAACAAGAACTCAATCATGGCGGTTATAACAAGCATGAAACAAGAAGGACCTGTGTAAACAAATTAAGATTACCTCTAATGGAGACATTGATGATCTTTAAATTCATAAGTGCTTCCCTTTGGGGTTATCTTGGTTCTGTGGTATCATCTCTTACATTTTGTCAATAATATTACTGTGGCATTTTGATGTTAAGAGACACATGTATCTTGTGGTAAAAAAAACAAATGAAAGCACCAGTCAACTAATAAGATGCAAATGGCTTGCATGCAATCTGGTGGTAAGCAATGTGTGAAGTACCAATGAAACTACGACCCAGGACACCCCCTATATAAGGTGTTCTATGTCTGCCATTCATAGGATTCCTACAAGCTGGAGAAGGACACAATGCATAGAGAAGTAGGTAAGAGCACATTATGGGGGAAACAGTGTTTTAACTTGTGTCACTATTATTACTTTAACTTTAGCACTGACTTGTCTTTTAAATTCAGTAAGTGCTACTTGTTGGGGTAGTTTTATTTGACTAGTGCACCTAACAAGAACTCAATCATGGCGGTTATAACAAGCATGAAACAAGAAGGACCTGTGTAAACAAGTTGGTGGGAGCAAGTAAACTCAGATTACCTCAAATGGAGGCAGTGATGATGTTTCAATTCATAAGTGCATCTCTTTGGGGTTGTCTTGGTTCTGTATATTCATCTACCATATTATCCTCTGTCACTAGTATTACTTTGACTTTAGCACTGACTTGTTCTTTAAATACAGTAAGTGCTACTTGTTGGGGTAGTTTTATTTGACCAGTGCAGCTAACAAGAACTCAATCATGATGGTTGGAAACTCAATTTAACTATGATTGTTTTATGTCACTATTATTACTTTGACTTTAGCACCGACTTGTCCTTTAACTACAGTAAGTGCTACTTGTTGGGGTAGTTTTATTTGACTAGTGCACCTAACAAGAACTCAATCATGGCGGTTATAACAAGCATGAAACAAGAAGGATCTGTGTAAACAAATTAAGATTACCTCTAATGGAGACATTGATGATCTTTAAATTCATAAGTGCTTCCCTTTTGGGTTATCTTGGTTCTGTGGTATCATCTCTTACATTTTGTCAATAATATTACTGTGGCATTTTGATGTTAAGAGACACATGTATCTTGTGGTAAAAAAACAAATGAAAACACCAGTCAACTAATAACATGCAAATGGCTTGCATGCAATCTGGTGGTAAGCAATGTGTGAAGTACCAATGAAACTACGACCCAGGACACCCCCTATATAAGGTGTTCTATGTCTGCCATTCATAGCATTCCTACAAGCTGGAGAAGGACACAAGGCATAGAGCAGTAGGTAAGAGCACATTATGGGGGAAACTGTGTTTTAACTTGTGTCACTATTATTACTTTAACTTTAGCACTGACTTGTCTTTTAAATTCAGTAAGTGCTACTTGTTGGGGTAGTTTTCATTGACTGGTTCACATACACGATTGATGGAAATAAACACTGATTAACTCATTATAGCATCGAAGAGTTAACTCATGCACACAAAAATAGCTCCACCTTGATGGAAGCAACAAACTCAGATGTGGTTGAAAGTTGGTGGGAGCAAGTAAACTCAGATTACCTCAAATGGAGGCAGTGATGATGTTTCAATTCATAAGTGCATCTCTTTGGGGTTGTCTTGGTTCTGTATATTCATCTACCATATTATCCTCTGTCACTATTATTACTTTAACTTTAGCACTGACTTGTCTTTTAAATTCAGTAAGTGCTACTTGTTGGGGTAGTTTTATTTGACCAGTGCACCTAACAAGAACTCAATCATGATGGTTGGAAACTCAATTTAACTATGATTGTTTTATGTCACTATTATTACTTTGACTTTAGCACCGACTTGTCCTTTAACTACAGTAAGTGCTACTTGTTGGGGTAGTTTTATTTGACTAGTGCACCTAACAAGAACTCAATCATGGCGGTTATAACAAGCATGAAACAAGAAGGACCTGTGTAAACAAATTAAGATTACCTCTAATGGAGACATTGATGATCTTTAAATTCATAAGTGCTTCCCTTTGGGGTTATCTTGGTTCTGTGGTATCATCTCTTACATTTTGTCAATAATATTACTGTGGCATTTTGATGTTAAGAGACACATGTATCTTGTGGTAAAAAAAACAAATGAAAGCACCAGTCAACTAATAAGATGCAAATGGCTTGCATGCAATCTGGTGGTAAGCAATGTGTGAAGTACCAATGAAACTACGACCCAGGACACCCCCTATATAAGGTGTTCTATGTCTGCCATTCATAGGATTCCTACAAGCTGGAGAAGGACACAATGCATAGAGAAGTAGGTAAGAGCACATTATGGGGGAAACAGTGTTTTAACTTGTGTCACTATTATTACTTTAACTTTAGCACTGACTTGTCTTTTAAATTCAGTAAGTGCTACTTGTTGGGGTAGTTTTATTTGACTAGTGCACCTAACAAGAACTCAATCATGGCGGTTATAACAAGCATGAAACAAGAAGGACCTGTGTAAACAAGTTGGTGGGAGCAAGTAAACTCAGATTACCTCAAATGGAGGCAGTGATGATGTTTCAATTCATAAGTGCATCTCTTTGGGGTTGTCTTGGTTCTGTATATTCATCTACCATATTATCCTCTGTCACTAGTATTACTTTGACTTTAGCACTGACTTGTTCTTTAAATACAGTAAGTGCTACTTGTTGGGGTAGTTTTATTTGACCAGTGCAGCTAACAAGAACTCAATCATGATGGTTGGAAACTCAATTTAACTATGATTGTTTTATGTCACTATTATTACTTTGACTTTAGCACCGACTTGTCCTTTAACTACAGTAAGTGCTACTTGTTGGGGTAGTTTTATTTGACTAGTGCACCTAACAAGAACTCAATCATGGCGGTTATAACAAGCATGAAACAAGAAGGATCTGTGTAAACAAATTAAGATTACCTCTAATGGAGACATTGATGATCTTTAAATTCATAAGTGCTTCCCTTTTGGGTTATCTTGGTTCTGTGGTATCATCTCTTACATTTTGTCAATAATATTACTGTGGCATTTTGATGTTAAGAGACACATGTATCTTGTGGTAAAAAAACAAATGAAAACACCAGTCAACTAATAACATGCAAATGGCTTGCATGCAATCTGGTGGTAAGCAATGTGTGAAGTACCAATGAAACTACGACCCAGGACACCCCCTATATAAGGTGTTCTATGTCTGCCATTCATAGCATTCCTACAAGCTGGAGAAGGACACAAGGCATAGAGCAGTAGGTAAGAGCACATTATGGGGGAAACTGTTTTAACTTGTGTCACTATTATTACTTTAACTTTAGCACTGACTTGTCTTTTAAATTCAGTAAGTGCTACCTGTTGGGGTAGTTTTAATTGACTGGTTCACATACACGATTGATGGAAATAAACACTGATTAACTCATTATAGCATAGAAGAGTTAACTCATGCACACAAAAATAGCTCCACCTTGATGGAAGCAACAAACTCAGATGTGGTTGAAAGTTGGTGGGAGCAAGTAAACTCAGATTACCTCAAATGGAGGCAGTGATGATGTTTCAATTCATAAGTGCATCTCTTTGGGGTTGTCTTGGTTCTGTATATTCATCTACCATATTATCCTCTGTCACTAGTATTACTTTGACTTTAGCACTGACTTGTTCTTTAAATACAGTAAGTGCTACTTGTTGGGGTAGTTTTATTTGACCAGTGCACCTAACAAGAACTCAATCATGATGGTTGGAAACTCAATTTAACTATGATTGTTTTATGTCACTATTATTACTTTGACTTTAGCACCGACTAATCCTTTAACTACAGTAAGTGCTACTTGTTGGGGTAGTTTTATTTGACTAGTGCACCTAACAAGAACTCAATCATGGCGGTTATAACAAGCATGAAACAAGAAGGATCTGTGTAAACAAATTAAGATTACCTCTAATGGAGACATTGATGATCTTTAAATTCATAAGTGCTTCCCTTTGGGGTTATCTTGGTTCTGTGGTATCATCTCTTACATTTTGTCAATAATATTACTGTGGCATTTTGATGTTAAGAGACACATGTATCTTGTGGTAAAAAAAACAAATGAAATCACCAGTCAACTAATAACATGCAAATGGCTTGCATGCAATCTGGTGGTAAGCAATGTGTGAAGTACCAATGAAACTACGACCCAGGACACCCCCTATATAAGGTGTTCTATGTCTGCCATTCATAGGATTCCTACAAGCTGGAGAAGGACACAATGCATAGAGAAGTAGGTAAGAGCACATTATGGGGGAAACAGTGTTTTAACTTGTGTCACTATTATTACTTTAACTTTAGCACTGACTTGTCTTTTAAATTCAGTAAGTGCTACTTGTTGGGGTAGTTTTATTTGACTAGTGCACCTAACAAGAACTCAATCATGGCGGTTATAACAAGCATGAAACAAGAAGGACCTGTGTAAACAAATTAAGATTACCTCTAATGGAGACATTGATGATCTTTAAATTCATAAGTGCTTCCCTTTGGGGTTATCTTGGTTCTGTAGTATCATCTCTTACATTTTGTCAATAATATTACTGTGGCATTTTGATGTTAAGAAACACATGTATCTTGTGGTAAAAAAAAACAAATGAAAGCACCAGTCAACTAATAACATGCAAATGGCTTGCATGCAATCTGGTGGTAAGCAATGTGTGAAGTACCAATGAAACTACGACCCAGGACACCCCCTATATAAGGTGTTCTATGTCTGCCATTCATAGCATTCCTACAAGCTGGAGAAGGACACAAGGCATAGAGCAGTAGGTAAGAGCACATTATGGGGGAAACTGTGTTTTAACTTGTGTCACTATTATTACTTTAACTTTAGCACTGACTTGTCTTTTAAATTCAGTAAGTGCTACTTGTTGGGGTAGTTTTAATTGACTGGTTCACATACACGATTGATGGAAATAAACACTGATTAACTCATTATAGCATAGAAGAGTTAACTCATGCACACAAAAATAGCTCCACCTTGATGGAAGCAACAAACTCAGATGTGGTTGAAAGTTGGTGGGAGCAAGTAAACTCAGATTACCTCAAATGGAGGCAGTGATGATGTTTCAATTCATAAGTGCATCTCTTTGGGGTTGTCTTGGTTCTGTATATTCATCTACCATATTATCCTCTGTCACTATTATTACTTTAACTTTAGCACTGACTTGTCTTTTAAATTCAGTAAGTGCTACTTGTTGGGGTAGTTTTATTTGACCAGTGCACCTAACAAGAACTCAATCATGATGGTTGGAAACTCAATTTAACTATGATTGTTTTATGTCACTATTATTACTTTGACTTTAGCACCGACTTGTCCTTTAACTACAGTAAGTGCTACTTGTTGGGGTAGTTTTATTTGACTAGTGCACCTAACAAGAACTCAATCATGGCGGTTATAACAAGCATGAAACAAGAAGGACCTGTGTAAACAAATTAAGATTACCTCTAATGGAGACATTGATGATCTTTAAATTCATAAGTGCTTCCCTTTGGGGTTATCTTGGTTCTGTGGTATCATCTCTTACATTTTGTCAATAATATTACTGTGGCATTTTGATGTTAAGAGACACATGTATCTTGTGGTAAAAAAAACAAATGAAAGCACCAGTCAACTAATAAGATGCAAATGGCTTGCATGCAATCTGGTGGTAAGCAATGTGTGAAGTACCAATGAAACTACGACCCAGGACACCCCCTATATAAGGTGTTCTATGTCTGCCATTCATAGGATTCCTACAAGCTGGAGAAGGACACAATGCATAGAGAAGTAGGTAAGAGCACATTATGGGGGAAACAGTGTTTTAACTTGTGTCACTATTATTACTTTAACTTTAGCACTGACTTGTCTTTTAAATTCAGTAAGTGCTACTTGTTGGGGTAGTTTTATTTGACTAGTGCACCTAACAAGAACTCAATCATGGCGGTTATAACAAGCATGAAACAAGAAGGACCTGTGTAAACAAGTTGGTGGGAGCAAGTAAACTCAGATTACCTCAAATGGAGGCAGTGATGATGTTTCAATTCATAAGTGCATCTCTTTGGGGTTGTCTTGGTTCTGTATATTCATCTACCATATTATCCTCTGTCACTAGTATTACTTTGACTTTAGCACTGACTTGTTCTTTAAATACAGTAAGTGCTACTTGTTGGGGTAGTTTTATTTGACCAGTGCAGCTAACAAGAACTCAATCATGATGGTTGGAAACTCAATTTAACTATGATTGTTTTATGTCACTATTATTACTTTGACTTTAGCACCGACTTGTCCTTTAACTACAGTAAGTGCTACTTGTTGGGGTAGTTTTATTTGACTAGTGCACCTAACAAGAACTCAATCATGGCGGTTATAACAAGCATGAAACAAGAAGGATCTGTGTAAACAAATTAAGATTACCTCTAATGGAGACATTGATGATCTTTAAATTCATAAGTGCTTCCCTTTTGGGTTATCTTGGTTCTGTGGTATCATCTCTTACATTTTGTCAATAATATTACTGTGGCATTTTGATGTTAAGAGACACATGTATCTTGTGGTAAAAAAAACAAATGAAAGCACCAGTCAACTAATAAGATGCAAATGGCTTGCATGCAATCTGGTGGTAAGCAATGTGTGAAGTACCAATGAAACTACGACCCAGGACACCCCCTATATAAGGTGTTCTATGTCTGCCATTCATAGGATTCCTACAAGCTGGAGAAGGACACAATGCATAGAGAAGTAGGTAAGAGCACATTATGGGGGAAACAGTGTTTTAACTTGTGTCACTATTATTACTTTAACTTTAGCACTGACTTGTCTTTTAAATTCAGTAAGTGCTACTTGTTGGGGTAGTTTTATTTGACTAGTGCACCTAACAAGAACTCAATCATGGCGGTTATAACAAGCATGAAACAAGAAGGACCTGTGTAAACAAGTTGGTGGGAGCAAGTAAACTCAGATTACCTCAAATGGAGGCAGTGATGATGTTTCAATTCATAAGTGCATCTCTTTGGGGTTGTCTTGGTTCTGTATATTCATCTACCATATTATCCTCTGTCACTAGTATTACTTTGACTTTAGCACTGACTTGTTCTTTAAATACAGTAAGTGCTACTTGTTGGGGTAGTTTTATTTGACCAGTGCAGCTAACAAGAACTCAATCATGATGGTTGGAAACTCAATTTAACTATGATTGTTTTATGTCACTATTATTACTTTGACTTTAGCACCGACTTGTCCTTTAACTACAGTAAGTGCTACTTGTTGGGGTAGTTTTATTTGACTAGTGCACCTAACAAGAACTCAATCATGGCGGTTATAACAAGCATGAAACAAGAAGGATCTGTGTAAACAAATTAAGATTACCTCTAATGGAGACATTGATGATCTTTAAATTCATAAGTGCTTCCCTTTTGGGTTATCTTGGTTCTGTGGTATCATCTCTTACATTTTGTCAATAATATTACTGTGGCATTTTGATGTTAAGAGACACATGTATCTTGTGGTAAAAAAACAAATGAAAACACCAGTCAACTAATAACATGCAAATGGCTTGCATGCAATCTGGTGGTAAGCAATGTGTGAAGTACCAATGAAACTACGACCCAGGACACCCCCTATATAAGGTGTTCTATGTCTGCCATTCATAGCATTCCTACAAGCTGGAGAAGGACACAAGGCATAGAGCAGTAGGTAAGAGCACATTATGGGGGAAACTGTTTTAACTTGTGTCACTATTATTACTTTAACTTTAGCACTGACTTGTCTTTTAAATTCAGTAAGTGCTACCTGTTGGGGTAGTTTTAATTGACTGGTTCACATACACGATTGATGGAAATAAACACTGATTAACTCATTATAGCATAGAAGAGTTAACTCATGCACACAAAAATAGCTCCACCTTGATGGAAGCAACAAACTCAGATGTGGTTGAAAGTTGGTGGGAGCAAGTAAACTCAGATTACCTCAAATGGAGGCAGTGATGATGTTTCAATTCATAAGTGCATCTCTTTGGGGTTGTCTTGGTTCTGTATATTCATCTACCATATTATCCTCTGTCACTAGTATTACTTTGACTTTAGCACTGACTTGTTCTTTAAATACAGTAAGTGCTACTTGTTGGGGTAGTTTTATTTGACCAGTGCACCTAACAAGAACTCAATCATGATGGTTGGAAACTCAATTTAACTATGATTGTTTTATGTCACTATTATTACTTTGACTTTAGCACCGACTAATCCTTTAACTACAGTAAGTGCTACTTGTTGGGGTAGTTTTATTTGACTAGTGCACCTAACAAGAACTCAATCATGGCGGTTATAACAAGCATGAAACAAGAAGGATCTGTGTAAACAAATTAAGATTACCTCTAATGGAGACATTGATGATCTTTAAATTCATAAGTGCTTCCCTTTGGGGTTATCTTGGTTCTGTGGTATCATCTCTTACATTTTGTCAATAATATTACTGTGGCATTTTGATGTTAAGAGACACATGTATCTTGTGGTAAAAAAAACAAATGAAATCACCAGTCAACTAATAACATGCAAATGGCTTGCATGCAATCTGGTGGTAAGCAATGTGTGAAGTACCAATGAAACTACGACCCAGGACACCCCCTATATAAGGTGTTCTATGTCTGCCATTCATAGGATTCCTACAAGCTGGAGAAGGACACAATGCATAGAGAAGTAGGTAAGAGCACATTATGGGGGAAACAGTGTTTTAACTTGTGTCACTATTATTACTTTAACTTTAGCACTGACTTGTCTTTTAAATTCAGTAAGTGCTACTTGTTGGGGTAGTTTTATTTGACTAGTGCACCTAACAAGAACTCAATCATGGCGGTTATAACAAGCATGAAACAAGAAGGACCTGTGTAAACAAATTAAGATTACCTCTAATGGAGACATTGATGATCTTTAAATTCATAAGTGCTTCCCTTTGGGGTTATCTTGGTTCTGTAGTATCATCTCTTACATTTTGTCAATAATATTACTGTGGCATTTTGATGTTAAGAAACACATGTATCTTGTGGTAAAAAAAACAAATGAAAGCACCAGTCAACTAATAACATGCAAATGGCTTGCATGCAATCTGGTGGTAAGCAAAGTGTGAAGTACCAATGAAACTACGACCCAGGACACCCCCTATATAAGGTGTTCTATGTCTGCCATTCATAGCATTCCTACAAGCTGGAGAAGGACACAAGGCATAGAGCAGTAGGTAAGAGCACATTATGGGGGAAACTGTGTTTTAACTTGTGTCACTATTATTACTTTAACTTTAGCACTGACTTGTCTTTTAAATTCAGTAAGTGCTACTTGTTGGGGTAGTTTTAATTGACTGGTTCACATACACGATTGATGGAAATAAACACTGATTAACTCATTATAGCATAGAAGAGTTAACTCATGCACACAAAAATAGCTCCACCTTGATGGAAGCAACAAACTCAGATGTGGTTGAAAGTTGGTGGGAGCAAGTAAACTCAGATTACCTCAAATGGAGGCAGTGATGATGTTTCAATTCATAAGTGCATCTCTTTGGGGTTGTCTTGGTTCTGTATATTCATCTACCATATTATCATCTGTCACTATTATTACTTTAACTTTAGCACTGACTTGTCTTTTAAATTCAGTAAGTGCTACTTGTTGGGGTAGTTTTATTTGACCAGTGCACCTAACAAGAACTCAATCATGATGGTTGGAAACTCAATTTAACTATGATTGTTTTATGTCACTATTATTACTTTGACTTTAGCACCGACTTGTCCTTTAACTACAGTAAGTGCTACTTGTTGGGGTAGTTTTATTTGACTAGTGCACCTAACAAGAACTCAATCATGGCGGTTATAACAAGCATGAAACAAGAAGGATCTGTGTAAACAAATTAAGATTACCTCTAATGGAGACATTGATGATCTTTAAATTCATAAGTGCTTCCCTTTGGGGTCATCTTGGTTCTGTGGTATCATCTCTTACATTTTGTCAATAATATTACTGTGGCATTTTGATGTTAAGAGACACATGTATCTTGTGGTAAAAAAACAAATGAAAGCACCAGTCAACTAATAACATGCAAATGGCTTGCATGCAATCTGGTGGTGAGTAATGTGTGAAGTACCAATGAAACTACGTCCCAGGACATCCCCTATATAAGATGTTCTATTTCTGCCATTCATAGCATTCCTACAAGCTGGATGAGGACACAAGGCATAGAGCAGTAGGTAAGAGCCCATTATTGGGGAAACAGTGTTTTAACTTGTGTCACTATTATTACTTTAACTTTAGCACTGACTTGTCTTTTAAATTCAGTAAGTGCTACTTGTTGGGGTAGTTTTAATTGACTGGTTCACATACACGATTGATGGAAATAAACACTGATTAACTCATTATAGCATAGAAGAGTTAACTCATGCACACAAAAATAGCTCCACCTTGATGGAAGCAACAAACTCAGATGTGGTTGAAAGTTGGTGGGAGCAAGTAAACTCAGATTACCTCAAATGGAGGCAGTGATGATGTTTCAATTCATAAATGCATCTCTTTGGGGTTGTCTTGGTTCTGTATATTCATCTACCATATTATCCTCTGTCACTAGTATTACTTTGACTTTAGCACTGACTTGTTCTTTAAATACAGTAAGTGCTACTTGTTGGGGTAGTTTTATTTGACCAGTGCACCTAACAAGAACTCAATCATGATGGTTGGAAACTCAATTTAACTATGATTGTTTTATGTCACTATTATTGCTTTGACTTTAGCACCGACTTGTCCTTTAACTACAGTAAGTGCTACTTTTTGGGGTAGTTTTATTTGACTAGTGCACCTAACAAGAACTCAATCATGGCGGTTATAACAAGCAGGAAACAAGAAGGATCTGTGTAAACAAATTAAGATTACCTCTAATGGAGACATTGATGATCTTTAAATTCATAAGTGCTTCCCTTTGGGGTTATCTTGGTTCTGTGGTATCATCTCTTACATTTTGTCAATAATATTACTGTGGCATTTTGATGTTAAGAGACACATGTATCTTGTGGTAAAAAAACAAATGAAAGCACCAGCCTTTAAATTCAGTAAGTGCTACTTGTTGGGGTAGTTTTATTTGACTAGTGCACCTAACAAGAACTCAATCATGGCGGTTATAACAAGCATGAAACAAGAAGGATCTGTGTAAACAAATTAAGATTACCTCTAATGGAGACATTGATGATCTTTAAATTCATAAGTGCTTCCCTTTTGGGTTATCTTGGTTCTGTGGTATCATCTCTTACATTTTGTCAATAATATTACTGTGGCATTTTGATGTTAAGAGACACATGTATCTTGTGGTAAAAAAACAAATGAAAACACCAGTCAACTAATAACATGCAAATGGCTTGCATGCAATCTGGTGGTAAGCAATGTGTGAAGTACCAATGAAACTACGACCCAGGACACCCCCTATATAAGGTGTTCTATGTCTGCCATTCATAGCATTCCTACAAGCTGGAGAAGGACACAAGGCATAGAGCAGTAGGTAAGAGCACATTATGGGGGAAACTGTTTTAACTTGTGTCACTATTATTACTTTAACTTTAGCACTGACTTGTCTTTTAAATTCAGTAAGTGCTACTTGTTGGGGTAGTTTTAATTGACTGGTTCACATACACGATTGATGGAAATAAACACTGATTAACTCATTATAGCATAGAAGAGTTAACTCATGCACACAAAAATAGCTCCACCTTGATGGAAGCAACAAACTCAGATGTGGTTGAAAGTTGGTGGGAGCAAGTAAACTCAGATTACCTCAAATGGAGGCAGTGATGATGTTTCAATTCATAAGTGCATCTCTTTGGGGTTGTCTTGGTTCTGTATATTCATCTACCATATTATCCTCTGTCACTATTATTACTTTAACTTTAGCACTGACTTGTCTTTTAAATTCAGTAAGTGCTACTTGTTGGGGTAGTTTTATTTGACTAGTGCACCTAACAAGAACTCAATCATGGCGGTTATAACAAGCATGAAACAAGAAGGATCTGTGTAAACAAATTAAGATTACCTCTAATGGAGACATTGATGATCTTTAAATTCATAAGTGCTTCCCTTTGGGGTTATCTTGGTTCTGTGGTATCATCTCTTACATTTTGTCAATAATATTACTGTGGCATTTTGATGTTAAGAGACACATGTATCTTGTGGTAAAAAAAACAAATGAAAGCACCAGTCAACTAATAACATGCAAATGGCTTGCATGCAATCTGGTGGTGAGTAATGTGTGAAGTACCAATGAAACTACGTCCCAGGACATCCCCTATATAAGGTGTTCTATTTCTGCAATTCATAGCATTCCTAAAAGCTGGATGAGGACACAAGGCATAGAGCAGTAGGTAAGAGCCCATTATTGGGGAAACAGTGTTTTAACTTGTGTCACTATTATTACTTTAACTTTAGCACTGACTTGTCTTTTAAATTCAGTAAGTGCTACTTGTTGGAGTAGTTTTAATTGACTGGTGCACATACACTATTGATGGAAATAAACACTGATTAACTCATTATAGCATAGAAGAGTTAACTCATGCACACAAAAATAGCTCCACCTTGATGGAAGCAACAAACTCAGATGTGGTTGAAAGTTGGTGGGAGCAAGTAAACTCAGATTACCTCAAATGGAGGCAGTGATGATGTTTCAATTCATAAGTGCATCTCTTTGGGGTTGTCTTGGTTCTGTATATTCATCTACCATATTATCCTCTGTCACTAGTATTACTTTGACTTTAGCACTGACTTGTTCTTTAAATACAGTAAGTGCTACTTGTTGGGGTAGTTTTATTTGACCAGTGCACCTAACAAGAACTCAATCATGATGGTTGGAAACTCAATTTAACTATGATTGTTTTATGTCACTATTATTACTTTGACTTTAGCACCGACTTGTCCTTTAACTACAGTAAGTGCTACTTGTTGGGGTAGTTTTATTTGACTAGTGCACCTAACAAGAACTCAATCATGGCGGTTATAACAAGCATGAAACAAGAAGGATCTGTGTAAACAAATTAAGATTACCTCTAATGGAGACATTGATGATCTTTAAATTCATAAGTGCTTCCCTTTGGGGTTATCTTGGTTCTGTGGTATCATCTCTTACATTTTGTCAATAATATTACTGTGGCATTTTGATGTTAAGAGACACATGTATCTTGTGGTAAAAAAAACAAATGAAAGCACCAGTCAACTAATAACATGCAAATGGCTTGCATGCAATCTGGTGGTAAGCAATGTGTGAAGTACCAATGAAACTACGACCCAGGACACCCCCTATATAAGGTGTTCTATGTCTGCCATTCATAGGATTCCTACAAGCTGGAGAAGGACACAATGCATAGAGAAGTAGGTAAGAGCACATTATGGGGGAAACAGTGTTTTAACTTGTGTCACTATTATTACTTTAACTTTAGCACTGACTTGTCTTTTAAATTCAGTAAGTGCTACTTGTTGGGTAGTTTTATTTGACTAGTGCACCTAACAAGAACTCAATCATGGCGGTTATAACAAGCATGAAACAAGAAGGATCTGTGTAAACAAATTAAGATTACCTCTAATGGAGACATTGATGATCTTTAAATTCATAAGTGCTTCCCTTTGGGGTCATCTTGGTTCTGTGGTATCATCTCTTACATTTTGTCAATAATATTACTGTGGCATTTTGATGTTAAGAGACACATGTATCTTGTGGTAAAAAAACAAATGAAAGCACCAGTCAACTAATAACATGCAAATGGCTTGCATGCAATCTGGTGGTGAGTAATGTGTGAAGTACCAATGAAACTACGTCCCAGGACATCCCCTATATAAGATGTTCTATTTCTGCCATTCATAGCATTCCTACAAGCTGGATGAGGACACAAGGCATAGAGCAGTAGGTAAGAGCCCATTATTGGGGAAACAGTGTTTTAACTTGTGTCACTATTATTACTTTAACTTTAGCACTGACTTGTCTTTTAAATTCAGTAAGTGCTACTTGTTGGGGTAGTTTTAATTGACTGGTTCACATACACGATTGATGGAAATAAACACTGATTAACTCATTATAGCATAGAAGAGTTAACTCATGCACACAAAAATAGCTCCACCTTGATGGAAGCAACAAACTCAGATGTGGTTGAAAGTTGGTGGGAGCAAGTAAACTCAGATTACCTCAAATGGAGGCAGTGATGATGTTTCAATTCATAAGTGCATCTCTTTGGGGTTGTCTTGGTTCTGTATATTCATCTACCATATTATCCTCTGTCACTAGTATTACTTTGACTTTAGCACTGACTTGTTCTTTAAATACAGTAAGTGCTACTTGTTGGGGTAGTTTTATTTGACCAGTGCACCTAACAAGAACTCAATCATGATGGTTGGAAACTCAATTTAACTATGATTGTTTTATGTCACTATTATTGCTTTGACTTTAGCACCGACTTGTCCTTTAACTACAGTAAGTGCTACTTGTTGGGGTAGTTTTATTTGACTAGTGCACCTAACAAGAACTCAATCATGGCGGTTATAACAAGCATGAAACAAGAAGGATCTGTGTAAACAAATTAAGATTACCTCTAATGGAGACATTGATGATCTTTAAATTCATAAGTGCTTCCCTTTGGGGTTATCTTGGTTCTGTGGTATCATCTCTTACATTTTGTCAATAATATTACTGTGGCATTTTGATGTTAAGAGACACATGTATCTTGTGGTAAAAAAAACAAATGAAAGCACCAGTCAACTAATAACATGCAAATGGCTTGCATGCAATCTGGTGGTGAGTAATGTGTGAAGTACCAATGAAACTACGTCCCATGACATCCCCTATATAAGGTATTCTATTTCTGCCATTCATAGCATTCCTACAAGCTGGATGAGGACACAAGGCATAGAGCAGTAGGTAAGAGCCCATTATTGGGGAAACAGTGTTTTAACTTGTGTCACTATTATTACTTTAACTTTAGCACTGACTTGTCTTTTAAATTCAGTAAGTGCTACTTGTTGGAGTAGTTTTAATTGACTGGTGCACATACACTATTGATGGAAATAAACACTGATTAACTCATTATAGCATAGAAGAGTTAACTCATGCACACAAAAATAGCTCCACCTTGATGGAAGCAACAAACTCAGATGTGGTTGAAAGTTGGTGGGAGCAAGTAAACTCAGATTACCTCAAATGGAGGCAGTGATGATGTTTCAATTCATAAGTGCATCTCTTTGGGGTTGTCTTGGTTCTGTATATTCATCTACCATATTATCCTCTGTCACTAGTATTACTTTGACTTTAGCACTGACTTGTTCTTTAAATACAGTAAGTGCTACTTGTTGGGGTAGTTTTATTTGACCAGTGCACCTAAAAAGAACTCAATCATGATGGTTGGAAACTCAATTTAACTATGATTGTTTTATGTCACTATTATTACTTTGACTTTAGCACCGACTTGTCCTTTAACTACAGTAAGTGCTACTTGTTGGGGTAGTTTTTTTGCACTGCAGTTTTACTGCACTGCAGTGAACATATACCCTTGTCTAAGAGTGACCACCCTACAATGAGGAAATTCCTGAATGAAAGGGTAATAAATGGTGGAGCGATTCCAGGATTTCACCAGCTGCAAGAGAAACACTTGGGAGCCGTATATGAGAAGGAAAAAGAAGAGTTGAAGACACTTCTTGCAGGAAAACATGTTGCTGTGATCTTCGATGAGACTCCAGATGTAGATGGGAGATGCGTGTTGAACATCCTGCTTGCACCTCTAGAGAAGGATGATTCTGGTCGGATCTTGGCCTACCTTGCAGACACAGTGTTCCTTGAGCAGTGCAATCATTCCACTGTATCTGTGGCTGTTGTAAATTGCCTACAAGAATACAGCATTAAAAATGAGGATGTGATTGTGTTTGATTGTGTTTGACACAGACAGCAGCATACATGAAGAAGTCATTCAAAGCTGCTCTTCATGCGCTGTACCCCAACTCACTGCACATCACGTGCATAATGAACCTCATCTGCAACACCTTCCGCAAACCTTTTGTTCAGTTGAATAGCTTCATGATGAGTTTCTCACAGATGTTCTTCAATGCTGGATCACGCAAGAGAAGATATCTCTCCTTCATGACAAACAAGCTGCCAGGAAAAAGGGTGACCATGCCTCCAAACCCCTGTGCAACACTTCGGAACTCTTGGCTAATTTAAACTAAACTGCACGAGTAAGCTCGCTATGAAGATTGCGTCTCCTGACGTGATCACAGAAGCATTCAATAAACTCACAGGCAAGCTATTGGCTGGGTCTGAGACTAATGTGCACCATAACCACCCCCCCCCCCCCAGGCGAAGGTGATAAAAGGTGTTATCCAACCAATTAGTCTTCACTTTTGTGTAACTTCTCATGAAGATCACTGCATTGCACAAAGTCTCGATTCAGTGTGTTTGAGTTACCTAGGACAGGAGCGAATTCTGGTTCCACAAACTGCACCACTGGTGAGTTCCTGACTTTGAGTTCATTAAAATTCTACTTGTTAATCAGACGGCCAGCAAACGGCCCTGACTATAACTAGCGACAACTAAGCTATTTATAGCTACAGTTACGCTATCTTTTAGCGACAGCTACCAGCTACTAGTTGGAAGGCCAGCACACGGCCCTGACTAGCCATAAGCCTGCTACAGCTAAGCTACTAGCAATTTAGCCTGTTTCCTGCAAAAGGACGCCGGTGTTAGCTATTGTTAGCACCCCGCTAAGCTACCCTCCCCAGCTACCACTCCTGCTATCGGCCTGTAGAACCCTAAAGCAGTGATGTCGGGGAAGAGCAGAAACCAACATCGCAAGGCTAACGGTGACAAGCCCGTGGTGCTGCAAAAGCACTGTGAGACATGCTCCAACTGGATGGCCGGCGAGGACAAACATGAGGACTGTGTCCGTTGTTTGGGCCTACAACACGCTCCCTGTGTGCCGGCGTCGACGCACGCATAATAGCCCGCAGGCTAGTACGTGCCAAGCAATTCTTCGACGGAGCCATCCGACGACCAGAGCCATCAGACCAACAAGAGGTTGCCGGTCAACTGGCAGAAGAGAGACGGGACGCACTAGACCCCGCTCGTTACTCTGAGGGTGATAAGAAATCTTATGCTACGGGCCAATATACGATAGTATATGCTGATTGATTTATTGATTTATTAACAGTTTGCAGAATTACAGTACATTTCAAGTACAACTCAATACAAAAACATGCTATCCATTGTTCACCCTATACTACAGCATGTTCACAGAATACTGGTCTACAGCAACAACAGCATCAGCATCACATTCCACGACAACCCAGTACCCATGCAGTGCTACTCAGAAAATCTATTACACTATGATTGATACCCATTGTTCATCCTACAGCAACAACAGCATCCCATCAAGATACCATGGGTTACAGGCAGCAGTAACACTTTGTTGGCCGGACACACACCATCAGCCAGGCAGCGACCCTCTGACACTTTAATCCAAACAGCGCCATCTACAGCTAATCATGGAAACAGAAACATGCATGTCAATGTCAAGACACACACACACAGCCAGACAGCCAGCCACACACACACACACACACACACAGCCACACACACACACACACACACACACACACACCCAGCCACACACACACACAGCCAGCCACACACACACACAGCTTGTGGGCCTACCTTATTTAAAGAGAAGCTTACATCGACGGCCTTTCTGGGATGCAAACATATCAATCACCATATCAAATTCCCGTTCAATAGATAGTGCAGCCAGGGCATTCAGCCTATCCTGTCCCATTGTGCTTCTGAGAAACGTCTTGATCCTCTTCAGTGTGCTGAAACATCTCTCACTCTCTGCACTTGACATGGGGGTTGTGAGGGCTATTTGGGTCAATTTCAAGGTTTCAGAAAAGGTCTTGTGAAGATTGTTCTCAGTTATACTCTTCAAAAGAGACATAGCAGAATTTATCCCCTCAAACTCGGCACTGCTGTACATCGCGATCAGCTCACCCTTCAGTTTCTCTTTGAAGATCATAGGATAATATTCACTTGCCGTGTCCAACTGCTTCTGGGGGAAACTTTTCTTAAAGTCTGCAAAGTTGGCACTGTCAATCAGTTCAAAATAAATTAAATGCTGCGCTTTGGAAAAGCGGACCTTTGACTGCTCAATCATTATGTCACAGCATTGTTGGCAATTTGTCACATTAGCAGGCGGCGGTCCCCTGTGCGGCCGTGCTGCTGCAGTTGCGTTTGCCTGTGGTGGCTCTTCTTCCTCTCCCTGTGCGTAATCTGTGGCCAGCTTGTCTTTTAGACCAGTTATGGAGGAGGGAAAATTATCTAGGGCCTTGCTAGTTTTGATAGGATCTGTGGTTCGCTTTTGAATAACGTTGTACAGAATATCAACATGCATCAGCGCAGAGTGGAAAAATGATAAATAGAAAAGAAAGTTCACGTCCTCCAGCAATGCAGACAGTCCGTGGGCTTGATTGATTGAAGTATCATCCATAGACTCTTCATTTTGTATTTTTTCAAACACTTCTTTCAAATGATCTTTCTGTTCAAACACGGTGTGGACTGTGCGGCTTTTAAAATTCCACCTCGTTTGCCCTGCTGCTGGAATCCTCCTGCCACACACTTCATCCAGGACTGCAGTTCTCTTAGTGGACTTGGAGAAAAATGATGCAAAGGCTGTCATGTTGGCAAAAAATACTCGGACGGGTTTGACATTTGAGCAAGCCTTCTGCATAACGAGGTTTAACTGGTGTGCATAGCAATGAACAAAGTGCGCGTGTGGATATGTTTCTCTCAGCCTGACTTGTAAGCCTGAAGTCGCGCCGCTCATTACTGCTGCCCCATCGTACGTCTGTTCAATCAATTTATTTTCCAAATGGTATGGCTCAAGCCTTCCTGTGAGCAGTTGTTCAAGTCCCGCTGCAGTTCTGTCCACTAACGGGAAGTAACCCAAAAATCGCTCCACAATGGAGCAGCCTGCAGTGATGTAGCGCAACACAATTACGCACTGACATGTGCAGGCCACGTCTGTTGTCTCGTCAGCTTGCACAGCCACAAATGGTGCCTTTGAAATTTCCTCAGCCAGTTGCAGTTCATAAACCACTAGCATGCAGTCTAGCAGCTCATTTTGGCTGGTCTTGGATGTGTATTTCGCAACATTTGTGCTGTCAAGGTACTCAGCTAACTGGCTGTCTAAAATTGCGAAGCGATCCACTAGATCCCGAAACACACCTTTATGTAATGAAGCCGCGGTTTCGTCTGACCCCCGTAAAGCGAGCTCATGTGTCCCACAAAATGTTATAGAGTCCACAATCCGTGACAATGCATGCCTGTTTTTCTTCACCAGCTCATTGTGCCTCTGTTGAAATTCGGTGGCCCTCATCAAGTTGAGTCGCGATATTGACGTTACCAAACATTGACAGCTTGATGCAATTTCCAATATGATTTGAGCAGCGATCATGTTTCTTAGCTTTCTCAGATAAATGATGCAAATCAATGATACCTGTTTGGGTCCAGGCTGTGTCTCCCCCGAATAGCAAGCATGGAAAACAAAACAAGGCCTTTTTGGAAACACTCGCTGTCAACCACTCAGCTTTTTCATACCAACTTGCGCAAAATGTACGAGTTTGACGTTTTTCCACTTGAGTTATTTTTATATCCTTTGGACGATGTGCCCCCAGCCTCTTCACTTCTAACTTTTCTCCCGTTGACATAAGGGAAAACTTATTTGAAAGTAGATAATCCACTTCGTTCATTTGAATTCCTCCGCCCCCCGCCATTGTTATTAATTCTCCCTTTCTTCACCTCGCTTCTCACTTTCACAGAACAAAGCATAGGTGGCTTGGGATTGGTCAAAGGCCATGACCTCACGGGCCTGAGGTGTGCCCTAGGGCTGAGTAGAGCCTCCGATAGGCTTTGGGGCTGAGAGATTTTAGCCCCAAGGGCGACTAATTCAAGCAGGCGTGTCATCTCAGCTGTCAATCACTCAACTCAATGAATGCCAATGGGAGCAATTTGGGCTAAGGAAAATCACGGCCAGACACGAAGACAGAGAGAAAAATAAACAAGCAGCGCAAGCTTTCATGCCAACGGAGAAAAAGCCTCCGCACATGAACAAAATAAATAGATCCTCGTACGGTCGCTCTATGAACCGGATGGACAACGAGAGGGAGCGTGGCTCCAGACCTCCTTTCAAAGCTCCAGCGGCTGCTAGAGCCCCCTCTGCTTCGGGTGGCGAGTACCAACACCAACGACAGGATTGCAAGAAGGACACCGTGACTCACTGTCAGCCTCCTTCCACGGCAGCGGGACGAAGGCGTCATCACCACCCGAACGCCAACAGTAAGCAACAGCGTAAATGACACTGTGCCGAGCCTCGGGGAGGCGTTGATAAAATACGTCTCCCTCCGCCCCACGTTCTGGGGAGAGCTTACGCTCGCACTAGCGCAGAGTGTACCGGACAAGATGGATGTTGTTGTTGCACCAATTTTTGACAAAAAATCCTCTGACGAAGTGCGTTTCAAAATGGATAGAGTGCGGCGCACATACCTGGGTGGTGGACACAGTGAAAAAAGGCTACAAGCTGCAATTCTCAGCGGAACCACCCACATTCGAGAAGATAATATTCTCTCAAGCAAGCGGACAGGCAGCCGTCATTTAACAGAACGAAATACTCTCCCTGCTGGCCAAAAATGCCATTCAGGAAGTACCTCCAGATCGGAGCCCGAACGGTTTCTACAGTCGGTATTTTCTGGTAAAGAAAAAAGGGGGGGGAAGGAGGGGTCCTATTTTGGACCTCCGAGCCCTCAGCCGATATCTGAAGGATTTTCAAATGCGGCGCTGTTACGCATGATACGCAGGGGGGATTGGTTCACATCAGTGGACCTCAAGGACGCCTATTTTCATGTTCCGATTTACCCACCTCACAGGAAGTTCCTGCGATTCGGGTTCGGAGGACGGGTTTACGAGTACCTATTTCTCCCTTTCGGAATGTCCTTGAGACCCGAGTGTTTGTGAAATGCACTCAGGTGGCCATAGCCCCTTTGAGGCAACTGGGTGTTCGCATAGCGAGCTAATAATAATAATAATAATAATAATAAACTTTATTTGTATAGCACCTTTCATACATAAATGCAGCTCAAAGTGCTTCACAGGGCAAAAATAGAATACAATAAAACACAAGTACCGGTAGTTAAAATGATAAAACAATGGCAAAGAACAAAATTGAATATAAGAACATAAAATAAATAAAAACAAATAAAAACACCACATGCAGCAAATCAGTCAGGACAGGGTAGGAACGTGCATATTACAACTCAATTAAAAGCAACGTTGTAGAAGTGGGTCTTGAGCTGAGCTTTAAAAATGTCTACAGAGGCTGCCTGACGAAGGTACAGTGGGAGCTTGTTCCATGCCGACGGTCCGTAGAAGCAAAAAGCTGCTTCCCCGTATTTTTTAGTTGCCATTTGTTTTGGCAACGCCAGCAGGCCAGCAGTGGAAGACCTTAGGGGGCGGTTTGGGACATATTTAGGCAGGCAGTTATGTAGGTAGGAAGGTGCGAGACCATTGAGAGCTTTATAGACAAGTAAAATAATTTTTAAATCAATCCTAAAAACAACCGGAAGCCAGTGCAGTGATGCCAAAACTGGAGTAATATGTTCTCTCATCCTAGTTCTAGTTAAAACTCTGGCTGCTGCATTTTGGACAAGTTGTAATCTGTCAGTTGTTGTCTTAGGCAGTCCTGAAAAAAGTGCATTCCAGTAGTCAAGCCGAGAAAAAACAAAGGCGTGGATTAGCGTTTTTGCATCGTCCAAGGACAAATAGGCTCTGATTCGTGCAATATTTCTAAGGTGAAAAAAGGCAACTTGGCAACTTGGCAACTTGGTAACATGATTAATGTGTGAATTAAAATTCCCCCAGGTTCTTTACTGTACTGTTACTTTCTACAGTCAGGTTACCAAGTCTGCTTATTATTGATTCTTTCTGCTCACTAGAACCGATTATGAGAACTTCTGTCTTATCCTCATTTAGCTTGAGAAAGTTCTCACTCATCCAACATTTGATGCTAGACAGACAGGTCAACAGCGGGTCTAAAGCACAGGGATCATCTGGAGCCACAGAGAGATATAGTTGGGTATCATCAGCATAGAAATGAAAATTGACTCCGTGATTGGTAATGAGTTCGCCCAATGGCAGTATGTACAAGGAGAAAAGCAGAGGGCCAATAATCGAGCCCTGTGGAATACCAGAACTGATGTCGTGTTTGTCTGAGTCAAACTCGGCTAGATTGACAAAGTAACTTCTGTTTGATAGGTAGGAGGAAAACCAGGACAGGGCCGTACCAGACAGGCCTATCCAGTGCTCCAGACGCTGTATTAAAATTGAATGATCAATCGTGTCAAATGCAGCCGTTAAATCTAGAAGTAAGAGAACAAATACATGTTTCTTGTCAGCAGACACCCTAAGATCATTCATTACTTTTACAAGTGCTGTTTCTATGCTGTCCTAAAGCCAGATTGGAATTTGTTGTGCACATTATTGTTCTGTAGAAACACATCCAATTGATGAAAGATGCATTTTTCTAAAACCTTGCCCAGAAAGGGTAGATTTGAAATGGGTCGATAGTTACCCAAAACAGAGGGATCAAGATTGTGTTTCTTGAGTAGGGGCCTAACTACAGCAGTCTTCAGTGAGTCTGGGAAGACACCTGATTGTAGAGAGCTGTTTACAATTTTTAGGATACCTCCAATCACACTGTCCCAGGCGCCAGTCACACCTATCAGACAAGCGTCTTATCAATGTTTTATGGTTTCATCTGTCTTGTCGTTTGTCGCATCAATTGACCACAATGCTTTGCGGAATCTGGGCGGTGCGTGGGCGGTGCGAGGACATGCGGAAACAGATCCACGTGTTGCCTGTTGTTGTCCTTACGCTGTTAGCTGCGGGACACAGTAGCTAGTAGCTTGTTGGTTGTGTCAACGTGTTGCGTCTCCACTTTATCAGTACCACTACCACAGTAGGTGCCAAGTCTGGCACTGATTCCGTGTGTATGTATATAGCCTCCAGGTACGCAGACTAAGCATGGCATCATTGTGGAAAATTAATATTTTCTGTTAGCAACGACTCCATTATTTTTAATAAAGCGCATCCATTTTACCACAACACACGACTTGCAGCATTTCAGGCTGTTAGCCATGGGGCGCCTGGGCGCACGGCTCTCTCCTATCTGCAGTCAGACCGTTCAGCGTTACTTCAGGAGAGGAGACGACAGATTGAAGAGTGCATGCCACTGCTTTGGCATTGCCAGTGGACACCTCGATGTTACGATGTTAATGTTATTTAAAAAAAAGGGGGGGAATCATAACATTTCATGCCCAAAATGATTGTTTGGGAGCAGTAGCATTTTCAGAAATATAAGTCATGGCTACGACTCTTTCATAATCTCCAGTCCAATGCGCACTGCCCATGCGAACTGAAAACATGTTCATTCATATTAACAGTTTTATTTTATTTTAACAACCAAATCATATGGAATGGTTTGAAGAAACTTCACGGAGTCGACGTGACACATGAATTATTTGATAGCTTGCATGCAATCTCTTTTGATATGCTACTGTACTGTTTCTGCAGTTTAGAAGTAGCTCTGGTCCATTCTGTCAATGCAGGGTGTGCGTGTGCGTGTGTACACGATAAATATCTAGTACATTTGTATATTCACGTACAGTCGTACAAGTAGGCTACACAGCATAGGCACTCAGATCTTGGTTGGCGGGTAAACCCAACCCTTTTTGTCTTGTCTGAAGTCCCACCCTGTTCTTCAGTTTGTCGCCTACAAAATGTTTTCTGTCTTGTGTCTTGCCCCCCCCCCCCCCCCCCCCATTAAACACGTTTGTCTGATGAAACCACGTGACTCCCATTAGAAATGAATTGGGAGCTGTCTTGTCTGATGCTTTTCATCAGACAACCATAAGACGCTTGTCTGATAGGTGTGACTGCGGCCCAAGACCTCTTTGAGAAAGGTGGTGGGAATTGTATCCAATGAACAGGAGGATGAAGTCATCTGTGATATGGTTTTGCGGAGTTCGTCTTCATCAATTGCGCAGAACGTTAATAGGCTCCCCCTGGAGAGATCTACCCTGGGACCATTAGCTGCTGTTTGAAGGTTTGCACTAGCAGCAGCACCATTCATAATATCAGCTCTAATGTTAAAAATGTTGTTATCAAAAAAGCATGCAAACTCATTACACTTAGCTTTAGAGGCCGGGAATGACTGCTTGTAGGACTGGGGGGGGTTTAAAAGTCGTTCAATGGTAGAGAATAGGACTCTGGCATTTTTCTTGTTCTCATTAATAATGCCAGAGAAATATGCCTGCCTTGCTAGACGCAAGGCTTTGTTATAGGCGACTGTTGACTTTTTAAGAATCTCTAGGTGGATGGAGAGTTTGTTTTTTCTCCAGGCTCGCTCAGCTCTACGACATTCTTGCTTCAGTGAGCGTCGTCATCGCCTAGTCACAGTCCAACCGGAGTGTGTATCGGCGCTACGTCCATGGAGAGACGGGTCGTTTCTTTCAGAAAGTGTGTCCATGGGTCTGGTCGTGTCGAGGAAGATCGTCACTACGGATGCCAGTCTGACTGGGTGGGGCGCCACCCACGAAGGCAGAACTGCCAGAGGAGTGTGGAGCGACGAACTAAGGACCGCCCACATCAACTATCTAGAACTGATGGCAGTATGGTTAGCCGTACGACACTTCAAACCACTCATCAAGGACTGTCACGTCCTGGTTAGGACGGACAATACAACGACCATGTGCTACGTCAACAAGCAAGGGGGACTGCGGTCCCGCCTGCTGCAAACACTAGCACAAGACCTGACTCTGTGGTGCGACGCACATTTGAGCTCGATCAGAGCCTCCCACGTCCCGGGGATAGAGAACAGGGGAGCGGATCTTCTGTCCAGAGGGAGGTGCCACTATGCGGAATGGTCCCTACACAACGCGGTGGCAGCTCAGAAATGGTGTCTACAGACACAGGCGGTACCTTTCCAGGCATCTGTGAAAGTCATTCTGTCTTTCCTTCAGAGTCTGATGGACAAGAGCCTGTCCTATAGCACCCTGAAAGTCTACCTGGCGGCTATTTCAGCCTGCCATGTTGGATTCGGGAATGGCACTGTCTGGGTGCACCCTCTTGTATGTCGGTATATGACCGGTGCGATGCGCCTCCTCCAGGTACCGAAGTCTATGGTTCCTTCATGGGACCTCGTGTTAGTTTTGGACTCCTTGTCTCGACCACCGTTCAAGGCTTTACCGTTCAAGGCTTTAGAGTCGGTGGAGCTGCAGTTTTTGTCATTGAAAACGGCGCTACTGCTGGCACTGGTGACTGCTAAACAGGTCGGTGACATTCACGCTTTTTCAGTAAGCGAGGAGTGCACGCGTTTTTCCGTGGACAGGACGAGGGTGGTCATTACGACCAACCCGGCCTTTGTGCCTAAGAACCAGTTGACCACCTGTATACCGGTGGACCTGGTGGAATTCTGTCCTCTTCCCTTTTCCTCTGCAGAGGAGGAGAGGAGGCATACTCTGTGTCCTGTGCGGGTTCTGCGGACTTATATCGACAGGACGGCGGCGCACAGGAAGACGACACAGTTGTTTGTATCCTGGGGCCCTAAGACCTTGGGAAAAGCCGTATCCAAGGTGAGGATCTCACAATGGATAGTGGAAGCCATTGAACGGTCTTACTCGGCGATGAGTTTGCAGCCTCCCATAAGAGTGAAGGCGCACTCCACGAGGGGTATGGCGACATCCTGGGCTCTGTAAAGAGGGGTGTCTATCCAAGAGGTATGTACGGCTGCGAGCTGGGCATCCTCCTCGACGTTTGCCAATTTTTACAGATTGGACGTGACGGCTGCGCCAGTGGCGCATGCTGTCCTCAGCGTGGCTTCAAGGTAAGGTTCGGATCTATCGGGCCTCTGTGTGAAGTGGCTCTGGATCCGGGGTTCCTTCTTTTTCACTCCGTCACCCTACAGGCAGAGGTCGAGGCCCGTGGGTCTAGACTTTGTGGTGGCAAGAAGGGAGTGTATCAGGTCTTCATAGCGAGCTTCCTCGTGCAGTTTAGTTTAAATTAACTATAGGTTACGAAGGTAACCCTGGTTAATTAAATAAACAAGCGAGGAAGCTCGCCAAAATGCCCTTCTTGTAAGCAATGCCTCATGAGAAGGTTCCACATGTTGAAGTGAAGACTAATTGGTTGGATGACACCTTTTATCACCTTCGCCTGGGGGGGTGGTTAAGGTGCAAATTAGTCTCAGACCCAGCCAATAGATTGCCTGTGAGTTTATTGAATGCTTCTGTGATCACGTCAGAAGACGCAATCTTCATAGCGAGCTTCCTCGCTTGTTTATTTAATTAACCAGGGTTACCTTCATAACCTATAGTTACAGGCAGTTCTCTTAGTTGTTCGTAAGTTTGTATTTTCCACCACCTCGCAGCAGAGATCAGACTATCCAGCATAGCTATAATATCCACCTCAGTGGACAGTCAAGACGGGCAGTGTCGGTAATAATAATAATAATAATAATAATAATAACTTTATTTATATAGCATTTTTCTAGGCACATAATAACAAGAAAATTCACAATAGAAAAATAGAAAAACAGTAACAAGTAACATGATCTATCATAATGAACGTGATAAACAAGAAATACGCAAACATTAAACAAATCAAGATAACAAAATATCAGTAAAAGGCAGGGAAAAAACAAAAACAGTTATTTATATGAATGCTTTTTGAAACAAGTGGGTTTTGAAACAAGGGATTTAAAACGTGCAAGGGAGTCAGTGAGGCAAATTAGTTCTGGAAGCTTATTCCAGAGCTTTGGTGCTCGGATGGCGAAGGCCCGATCACCCTTTCTGACGTAGTTCGCAGTACACATTTTTAGGAGCCCCTTGCCTACAGACTAGAGCCCTGCAACGGGAGCGGGCTCCCGCGAGACCCAACTCAAAATGTTGCGGCGCGGGCGGTATTTAAATACCTGCGGGAGGGCGCGGGCGGTCAATATAAAATATGCGGGGACCGCAAAATCCCGCATCTTCCCGCAATTACACCGGATGGAAAACCTCACCTGACCCCGCAGCATAAATCAATAGTCGCGCGCAGCCACGCACAGTCGCACACACACATTTGAAAAATGGCGGAACAGCAGCAACAACAAAGCAAGAAGGAGACCACAAATGACGTTGAGAAGAAGCTCAAAGCAGAAGAGTATAAATTGAAAGAAAGGAAAGGAGCCAAGTCTGACATATGGTCACGTTTCTCCGTTGTTACAGACACAAATGGAAACTGGAGTTTGCTAGTTGCAGCAAATGCAAAAGTGTTGAACTACAGCAGCCACAAATCTGGTACGTCTGGATTAAGGAGGCATACCTGTGTAACTCTTCCCGGCCAAACAAAGCTGGTCTTGAAACAACATGTTCTTCCCGCAGCGGCTAAACATGATGCTACCCAGCAATGTGTTACACTGTGTTGCAAAGATATTCGGCCATATGATATGGTTGCTGGGGCCGGCTTTGTAAACATTGTCCAGCACTTCGTTAATCTCGCTGCTAAACATGGCAAATTCAATGTGAAGGACGTCCTGCCTCATCTAACCACGGTATCCAGACACGTTGTGAAAAACGCCCAAGCCCTGCAGGCGTCCGTGGCAGAGGAAATGAAGCCCATCATTGCAACGTATGGATGTGCCATCACCACCGATATATGGACAGAGGATTACCATAAAACCTCGTTCATTTCCAGCACAATCCATTACACGGACAACGACTTTGGGCTTGTGTCGAGGGTGTTATTTGCGGCGCCCTTTGAAGATGGTGTGTCCTAAGGACCGCCCACATCAACTATCTAGAACTGATGGCAGTATGGTTAGCCGTACGACACTTCAAACCACTCATCAAGGACTGTCACGTCCTGGTTAGGACGGACAATACAACGACCATGTGCTACGTCAACAAGCAAGGGGGACTGCGGTCCCGCCTGCTGCAAACACTAGCACAAGACCTGACTCTGTGGTGCGACGCACATTTGAGCTCGATCAGAGCCTCCCACGTCCCGGGGATAGAGAACAGGGGAGCGGATCTTCTGTCCAGAGGGAGGTGCCACTATGCGGAATGGTCCCTACACAACGCGGTGGCAGCTCAGAAATGGTGTCTACAGACACAGGCGGTACCTTTCCAGGCATCTGTGAAAGTCATTCTGTCTTTCCTTCAGAGTCTGATGGACAAGAGCCTGTCCTATAGCACCCTGAAAGTCTACCTGGCGGCTATTTCAGCCTGCCATGTTGGATTCGGGAATGGCACTGTCTGGGTGCACCCTCTTGTATGTCGGTATATGACCGGTGCGATGCGCCTCCTCCAGGTACCGAAGTCTATGGTTCCTTCATGGGACCTCGTGTTAGTTTTGGACTCCTTGTCTCGACCACCGTTCAAGGCTTTACCGTTCAAGGCTTTAGAGTCGGTGGAGCTGCAGTTTTTGTCATTGAAAACGGCGCTACTGCTGGCACTGGTGACTGCTAAACAGGTCGGTGACATTCACGCTTTTTCAGTAAGCGAGGAGTGCACGCGTTTTTCCGTGGACAGGACGAGGGTGGTCATTACGACCAACCCGGCCTTTGTGCCTAAGAACCAGTTGACCACCTGTATACCGGTGGACCTGGTGGAATTCTGTCCTCTTCCCTTTTCCTCTGCAGAGGAGGAGAGGAGGCATACTCTGTGTCCTGTGCGGGTTCTGCGGACTTATATCGACAGGACGGCGGCGCACAGGAAGACGACACAGTTGTTTGTATCCTGGGGCCCTAAGACCTTGGGAAAAGCCGTATCCAAGGTGAGGATCTCACAATGGATAGTGGAAGCCATTGAACGGTCTTACTCGGCGATGAGTTTGCAGCCTCCCATAAGAGTGAAGGCGCACTCCACGAGGGGTATGGCGACATCCTGGGCTCTGTAAAGAGGGGTGTCTATCCAAGAGGTATGTACGGCTGCGAGCTGGGCATCCTCCTCGACGTTTGCCAATTTTTACAGATTGGACGTGACGGCTGCGCCAGTGGCGCATGCTGTCCTCAGCGTGGCTTCAAGGTAAGGTTCGGATCTATCGGGCCTCTGTGTGAAGTGGCTCTGGATCCGGGGTTCCTTCTTTTTCACTCCGTCACCCTACAGGCAGAGGTCGAGGCCCGTGGGTCTAGACTTTGTGGTGGCAAGAAGGGAGTGTATCAGGTCTTCATAGCGAGCTTCCTCGTGCAGTTTAGTTTAAATTAACTATAGGTTACGAAGGTAACCCTGGTTAATTAAATAAACAAGCGAGGAAGCTCGCCAAAATGCCCTTCTTGTAAGCAATGCCTCATGAGAAGGTTCCACATGTTGAAGTGAAGACTAATTGGTTGGATGACACCTTTTATCACCTTCGCCTGGGGGGGTGGTTAAGGTGCAAATTAGTCTCAGACCCAGCCAATAGATTGCCTGTGAGTTTATTGAATGCTTCTGTGATCACGTCAGAAGACGCAATCTTCATAGCGAGCTTCCTCGCTTGTTTATTTAATTAACCAGGGTTACCTTCATAACCTATAGTTACAGGCAGTTCTCTTAGTTGTTCGTAAGTTTGTATTTTCCACCACCTCGCAGCAGAGATCAGACTATCCAGCATAGCTATAATATCCACCTCAGTGGACAGTCAAGACGGGCAGTGTCGGTAATAATAATAATAATAATAATAATAATAACTTTATTTATATAGCATTTTTCTAGGCACATAATAACAAGAAAATTCACAATAGAAAAATAGAAAAACAGTAACAAGTAACATGATCTATCATAATGAACGTGATAAACAAGAAATACGCAAACATTAAACAAATCAAGATAACAAAATATCAGTAAAAGGCAGGGAAAAAACAAAAACAGTTATTTATATGAATGCTTTTTGAAACAAGTGGGTTTTGAAACAAGGGATTTAAAACGTGCAAGGGAGTCAGTGAGGCAAATTAGTTCTGGAAGCTTATTCCAGAGCTTTGGTGCTCGGATGGCGAAGGCCCGATCACCCTTTCTGACGTAGTTCGCAGTACACATTTTTAGGAGCCCCTTGCCTACAGACTAGAGCCCTGCAACGGGAGCGGGCTCCCGCGAGACCCAACTCAAAATGTTGCGGCGCGGGCGGTATTTAAATACCTGCGGGAGGGCGCGGGCGGTCAATATAAAATATGCGGGGACCGCAAAATCCCGCATCTTCCCGCAATTACACCGGATGGAAAACCTCACCTGACCCCGCAGCATAAATCAATAGTCGCGCGCAGCCACGCACAGTCGCACACACACATTTGAAAAATGGCGGAACAGCAGCAACAACAAAGCAAGAAGGAGACCACAAATGACGTTGAGAAGAAGCTCAAAGCAGAAGAGTATAAATTGAAAGAAAGGAAAGGAGCCAAGTCTGACATATGGTCACGTTTCTCCGTTGTTACAGACACAAATGGAAACTGGAGTTTGCTAGTTGCAGCAAATGCAAAAGTGTTGAACTACAGCAGCCACAAATCTGGTACGTCTGGATTAAGGAGGCATACCTGTGTAACTCTTCCCGGCCAAACAAAGCTGGTCTTGAAACAACATGTTCTTCCCGCAGCGGCTAAACATGATGCTACCCAGCAATGTGTTACACTGTGTTGCAAAGATATTCGGCCATATGATATGGTTGCTGGGGCCGGCTTTGTAAACATTGTCCAGCACTTCGTTAATCTCGCTGCTAAACATGGCAAATTCAATGTGAAGGACGTCCTGCCTCATCTAACCACGGTATCCAGACACGTTGTGAAAAACGCCCAAGCCCTGCAGGCGTCCGTGGCAGAGGAAATGAAGCCCATCATTGCAACGTATGGATGTGCCATCACCACCGATATATGGACAGAGGATTACCATAAAACCTCGTTCATTTCCAGCACAATCCATTACACGGACAACGACTTTGGGCTTGTGTCGAGGGTGTTATTTGCGGCGCCCTTTGAAGATGGTGTGTCCAAAACACAAGACAACATCAGGAACCTGCTGTTCCAGAAACTCGCTACTTTTGGGATAGATGCATCACTGTTGGTTAGCCGTGTTGTGTTCGTCACTGACCGCGGAGCCAACATTGTTGCTGCCCTGCGCGCCTACACCAGGCTTAACTGCAACGCACACATCCTAAATGTCATCCTGTCAAATGCATTTGCACCAGCTGTGTTGGAGAAGACAGCCGCGCTGTCTGAACTGATAACGAATTCAAAGAAGTTGGTCAAATATTTCAAACATTCAGGTCTGCAGAACAGCTTGGACACATCACTTAAGCAATCTATCGAGACCCGATGGAATTGAAATTATGACATGCTTGATTCCATACTGAAACAGTACGATGTGGTCTCCGCATTACTGTTGGCCAACAACCAATATGACAGAATTGCGCATATCAATGTAAATAAGTCAAAAGTATGTATTATATGTAATGTGTAATGTAATATGAATGAATTATGTGAACTAGACAGATAATATTATAGGCATATAATTTATTGGCATTATTTTTGTTAACGTGTGTTGCCCTTTTTACCCATGTTTATATCTAGGCCTATATGAAAAGGCCAGGCCTATTAATAATCAATCATTTTAATCCAAAGGTGCAAAGGAATACATCCAAAAGATGGAGTTTGACCAGGTCCCACAAACGGAGGAGGATACGCCAACCCCACCACCAGCGAAAAAGCAGGACAGATTTGCTGATTGGGAAGATGACCCAGCCTTGATCGTGAACAAAACTGTGGACGCAACCGACTCGCGGAGAAGCCAGACCCAGAGAACGTTCTTCTGTGGTGGGGGTTCAATAAGGATCGCTTGCCAGCGCTCTCAAAACTGTCACGATTTATCCTGTGCATCCTCTGCGCCCTCGGAGAGGGCTTTTAGTGTCTGTGGACGCATTATGTAGGAAAGACGCACAGGCCTGGACCCGCAGGCCATCAGCAATATTCTGTTCCTCAACAGCAATATGATGAGGTAGATTAGATTAGCCTTATTGTGTAACTGGTTTGTCACAGGTTACTTTGTTACACTGTTTTGTATCGTTTATTTCATGTTCTTGCATTTCATAATTGCATTGTGTGTGAGTGTGCGCTATAGCGGTGGATATACTGCATGGATATAGGCTACTGTGATTTGATTTAGACAGGCCTATATATTTTGTGTTAAAGTTCGGCCTTATAGGCCTATATTTGGGCCTTGTAGGCTATAGGCTGCTGCGCTCAGTGCACTGCCTTCACCCAGTGCCTTGTTAGGCTACTCGCTAGTCGCTACTGTGATTTGTTTTAATTGGCCTTATAGGCCTATTTGTATTTGGCTGCTGGCTCGTGCGCTGCCTTGTTAGGCTATAATAAAAAAGGCCAACGTTATTTCATCTGTTTGTGTGGTCACTGGTCGTGCTTTTACATTTGTTATAGAGGAATCATTTTAAATGTTCCCGACAGGTATAGGTTATAGCCAATGTGAATAATATGCTATGAATATTTGGACTAATAACCAAAGTTAGCGGTCAATATGGTTGTTAACTTGTTGCTGTCCAGTGTCCTCCTCCATGATTGTATTGTGTATAGGCTACTGCTGTGTACACTGGTGACGCCACCGCACGCCTTTCTTTCTCTATTAACTTGCGGCCTCGCGCCCTCAATCTGTTTCTGTCTGTTTTTCGATCTCAATAGAAATTTTGCGGGTTTAGTGGGACTAAACGATAAAATTGCGGGATGGTGCGGGACTAAATCGGATACATTTTTTTGTGGCGGGCGGGAGCGGCGGACAAGCCGTCACCGCGGGAGGTCAAAAATAAAATCAATGCGGGCGCGGGAGGGAGTGGGCTGAAATTCCACGGGAGCGGGCGGGAGCGGGATCAACAAATCACTCGAGGAGGGTTGTGAGGGGGCAAGAGCTCTGCGATGTAGCTAGGGGCAAGACCTCTTTGAGCCTTAAAGGAGATTAAAATAATTTTAAAATCAACTCTATAGTTGACCGGAAGCCAGTTAAGCGACATCAAGACAGGGGTGATATGATCACACTTTTTGGTGTTGGTTAAAAGCCTAGCCGCGGCATTTTGCACTAATTGCAAACGGAAGAGTGATTTTTGGGTTAAATCTAAGTAGAGAGCGTTACAGTAATCGAGACGGGACAGGATAAATGCGTGAATGACCTTTTCTAAATCGGCGCTAGACAGGAAGGACTTGATTTTTTAAATGTTTATATATATATACTTTTTAAGTTGAGCATTAAAATTAAGGTCAGAGTCCATTAGAACACCTAGGTTCTTTGCAGTGGATTTAACATTTATGGAGAGGTTGGCAAGATTGTCTTTTAGAATTTGGGTGGATTCTGGAGGGCCGAAGAGGATTATTTCTGTTTTATATGAGTTTAGTTGAAGAAAGTTTTGGAGTTTATGTCCGCCAGACAGGCTTTCACACTTTCTAGGCTCCCAGATGTGGGTGACTTGATGGGGACATACAACTGTGTGTCATCTGCGTAGCAATGAAAGTGAAGGTTATGGCTATGTATAATTTGACCTAGGGCAAGCATATACATTGAAAATAAAAGAGGTCCAAGAATGGACCCCTGGGGGACACCAGAGGATTGCACAGTCACTATTATCGGTTGCAAGTAGGAGATTGTTTGTGACTTTTATGAGGGCAGTCTCTGTGCTATGTAGGGCTCTGAAACCGGACTGACATTTTTCAAAAATGTCGTTATGTATGTTGTTAGTAGATGATTTTTTCTAAAACTTTGGAGAGAAATTAGTTTTGAAATGGGCCTATAGTTTTTTTTAATCGGAAGGGTCGAGGTTTGGTTTCTTAAGGAGAGGTTGGACGATGGCATGTTTGAATTCAGAGGGACAGAGAGGAGTTTATTATCTGTAGTAAGTGTGGTAGGGCAGTGGGAAGTACTTCCTTTAAAATTTAAGTTGGAATCAGATCCAGTTTCCAGGTGGATGATTTCATTGAGAGGATAGTGTTTTGAAGGGTGAGTGGGGTGACCAGTTCAAAGTGGTTAAATTATGCTATGGGAAAAATGCATTGGGATTCATTTCCTGGGCCACTCGTTGTTCTGAAAGGGGGAGGGACTGCGACGCTCTATAGAGGATAGCAATGGGCGTGGTTTTCTAGCCACACTGAAAAAAGATTTATTGATATCGATAATTTTAAGCATAGAATCAAGCAATGGCAGATTTTTCAGTGGGGCCAAAAGACCACTTCCGCTGCTATGCCCTATAGGAAATGATGTGAGTCTCTGCAAAAAAATCAGAACATAACCTAAACATTACCAAAACCTGTGTCTACAGTTGCAATGCAGCTCTTGATGTGGTCACAGAAGCCCTCATAGGTGTGAAAATGGCCTGGTACATGTAGGACGTGGAAGCAGGTTGATGCTTTTAAATAAAGTCCGCTGACAACTTTCACCTTCATACATGGTCAAGGGAGTTCCCATGCCAAACCAGAATTTCACCAGGTCCCGGAGTGTCTCTGGAGATGCTGAAAAATGGAATAGTGGTAAATTATACATTTTCATATTAGTTGTGAACTTGTTTTCCTGAGTCAATTATATTCCATTTGTTGTACCTGTCTGGATGAATTTGCGGAGATATCCAGTTGTCCTGTCTTGGAGATTCTGGGGACAATCTTCATCGTCACTGACGTCTGCCAACCCTGCTCCCCCTGGCCAGACAATGTTGGCAAAGATGTCCTGGCAAGAAAATGAGCAGCAAAATATGCAAAATAAGCAAAATGTATTGATTTTACCAATACAATAAGTCGGTTAATCATAAAAGTCTGTATTTGTTAATCAACTAGCATTTTGAAAGCCTAGAAGTCTCCATCTCTAGTCTAATGTTTGATGACTGAACCAAAATGTCACCAAGAATGCCTAAACTTGGCACATACTGTGGCACAGAGTATCTAGCCTGGTTAATAAACCAGACTAATATCGCACGGACCGCGGGATATTAGTCTGGGGAGGCTCAGCTTGGATTTCATTTCCAGGGCGGCGAGTTGAAACATTTTCTCTTTGACGCAATTGGTCAGAGCTACTGTCAGTCAAAGGTCCCAAGCATTGAAAGTCACTGTACCAAAGCCCGCCCATATTGCATACCGTGTCCCGATTGGCCGCCCCATTTCTCTGGTGTAGGAAATGGGCGTACAATTGAGCCTCTCCAGACCGAAATCCGCCGGCAGGCAATTTTATTTTTGCCAACGGCTGATTCGGTCTGGTTTATTAACCAGGCTACAGAGTATCACATCTGCACTCTGTGGGACTACGAGTGGGGCTACATCTGGTCTCCCCATTAGCAGTTCAAGGACGTTGGTGTCTTAATTGTAGCAGTGTCATCATTATGCAACAGAACGTGGACAATCGCATCGCTCAGCCCATGCAGTTGAGGTCCCTCGTGTAGAAAGAAATGGCATATTATTCTCCCTGCCACCACAAACAAGTCGCTGTCCACGAGGAGCCCCAACGTGGAGGGGATAAGGTGATCCTCTTCCCCTTCAAACAACAGGCTGATGTCGGTCAGACCTGAGGGATAAAAATAAATATGAGATGGACACTGATAGTCTCACAAAACTTTACAGTTGCTGCAACAACAGTTAACAGACCAATACATACCACTGTTGAAGTTGAACCCGTGTTGGAGTTTCGACATTGCAAAGCTCAAGAAGTGGCGATTCACACCGATTCCCACTGCTTCATCACCTGAAAGAAATAAAAAAGTAAACTGAAAGTACTAGAGCAGAAAAAGAAGCCCAGGCCTGGACAGCTGGCATAGACATCCAGGCACCTAGGCTGCTGGATCCAGCCTGGCAGCGGGTTACGGGTTCAAGTCCCGATCCCAACGACCTTTGTTGCATGTCACTCCCCTTCAGACTCTCCTGTCTCAGAGCTGCGGGCAGTTTTTAAACATTAAAAAAAAAAAGATATATATATATATATATATATATATATATACACACACACACACACACACACACACACACACACATTTAGATTTGTATTATGGTGAGAACGATGGCTTCCATTATCGCATTGCAACTTTTCAGGAATAGAAGTTTCTATTAGTCCCCATCGATGAGGTCACTGGTGGACGGGTTTCTGAACTGCCCACAAGCCTCCAATGACGGAGACCAAAAAAAAAAGATTGTGGCATTTTATCATGAACATTAGTAAGGACCAATTATATGAAGGTAGGTTGAAGAGTGGTGAAGTGTCCTTAAAAAAAAAGAAAAACAAGGCCACCACTACATCTAGACACAATGAAGATGGAAAGTAAGGGTCTATGGAGTTACCATGTAGTTTGCAATGGAGAGGTCTCGCCCAGTCAACATTAATTCCTTTGTAAAAGGATATGATGCTACTGGTCTGAAACTGCTGATCCTCGCCAAGATCCAAACTTGCTCTGAGAGGGCGCTCATCTTCCTTCTTTTCGAGCAAGTCTATACGAAATAATGCAGCAGCGGTTTGGTGGTTGTTTTCCGTTTTCCAACGATCTACAAACAATGAGACAGTACTATTATACACATTTGGATATTTTAATGACGTATGTAATTGAACAAAAATTCTGTCCAGTATGGAATATGACCATTCCCCTAGCCTAGAATATAATTGAATATACACCACAGGTGGGTCAGAGAGCATCAACTGGCAAGCTGATAATAGAGCCCTGGTAGTCCCGAGGAAATTATTCCCCGTTCATTTTCCTCAGACATTTCAAAAAGTATTTATTTAAAGACCTTTTAAGCCTTGCACAAAGCCAACTCTTGTCAACAACAAACATTTTTCGATATTTTCCCGAACACTTGTTTCATTTGCGGAGAATGTAAACTGATTTGTAAAGCATCAACGTCATTTCCTTGGGCAATACTTCTGCTAAAATCCCACAACTTCAGCTGATAGTCTTTCAGCGTAGGTCTTGCCCAGCGTGCTTCTGAATGTGGCTCAAGTCACATTGGACAAAATGTGACCCGTCTGCATTTAGACCCATTTAAACAAAATTGGATTTCAATCTTGATCTCTGATTCAGGCTAGATTTGGCAGCCAGTGTAAACGGGCCGAAGAGAAACAGTTCCTTACTCACCCATCTTGGTCGTCAGAGGTGGGCCAGTCTCCGACTTTCTGCTGGGATTTCGTTACTTGGTCCCCTGTGCTCCTGCTGGGTCACCTGACCAGCAGCAGGCGCTGTGCTTTCTGCTTCTGTGCGTTCTGCTTGTGTAGATTAAAAGCATACACAGCAAAACATTATATACACAGTAGTAAAAGATGAGAAATAACTTCAACACAAACAAGTTTAATACTCACCCATATTATCGGGCATCAAATGTGATGGGCCAGCATTCTCTGCTCCCTGACTTGCTGGGATTTGGTACCAATTTGGAGTTCCATGCTCCTGCTCAGACAGCCTTCAAATTAATTAATGGAAATTATATATATTTTTAAATTCAACTGTGCAGGACAGTAGGCTCATCACTAATTTAAAAGTGAGGACCTTCCCAAATTTCAATAGGTTGCATTACCCTGTATCACCACATGCACTTGCGTGGAAGAGGATCAGATCCTTGGGCAACTTCAGTCCGCAAACTGGGCAGGTTTCCTAAAGAACAAGGTGGTTTATGTAAGAGGTCTAATTTGAAGACACAACATGGACTTATTTAGTAAATGCATGTACACTGTCCACAAACCATTTTCAGGTTATCAGCCAGTATCCATGTTGGAACCTCAACGACATCAGATTCTGAATCCCCCCCATCTCCGCCACCCGGATCGGGTTTCTTGTCAAAATAAAAATAAAAGTAAGAGAAAGAGCTAATACAACTATATTTACTGTTTTTACAAACTGCCTTTGGCATTTTGGCAAACTCATGCGCATCAGGTGCTAGTGGGGCCATATCCAATTTAGTTTGGATTGGGATAATGTACAGGAGATGTTTCCCATTGTTGGAGTAAGATTTGAGGTAGTTCGCTGTATAGCCCTGTGAGGCATGCATAATACGAACAAGCTCCCGTTGTCCACCTCCTAGATTGAAAATATACAGAACATGTTTTCGAAATGAGGACACACATTGAGAAAATATACTGGGTATAACAAGCACTACAGCATAGCAATAATTATTTGAACAACATAGAGCTTCAACTTAAACAAAAGGGGAAAACAGATCACTTACAGCAACTTTTAAATACAAAATGTTGAATGCCAGCATTTTAGCTGCTGGGAGGGTAGATCACACAACAGGTCACAGGTGTGTATTTGTATTTCTTTTGTATTTCTTTATTCAGCACAGTATAAAAACAACACAGTGAACATATAAATATGAGAAGGGTAAGGTGCTAGGCTGAGGCAGAAAAGCCCAAGGGGCTTATACGAGGCCTCTACCTATAATAATTATAATGAAACATTGTACATGAGAATATCCAAAAAACATGATTGCAGTATATAAAACATAAACAAAACAACAAAACAAAAACAACAATAACATGATTAGAATTTTTGGTTATTTACATGATTAGAGAAAATAATAGATGATACAAAGAAATATAATTTGGTGATCTGGTCAATTAACACTTCGACTGCTACAGGTTCTAGTGGACCGAGGCTTGCTGGTGCTAAGCGATTAACATGGGATTTTTGAACTTTTTGGGGGGCCCACAGCGAGGGGCCTCTTATAGCGAGAATCACACCGATAATCACACCGAAAGCCTAACATGTCCACTTCAATTTAAAAAATATATATATATGATTCTACCATCTTCCATTCTGGAGATATTGACCTTTTTCTAACACCTGTTTTTGCCTGCACGCTGCTCGTTTGAAAAAACAACAGAGATATGGAGGCTTGAAGTTGACAGACATTTCAGTTCAGTTTTTTTAGTTCAAAAGACCGATATAAAATTGAGCACAAATAATATCCTATACAAACCATATACCGAATGAAAGCCCTGAATGTCTACTTTTAGGAGGAAAACAGTACACATTGTACACATATACAGTTTTGACAGTAATTGGTCATTGAATTCAGCTTGTGCCCACCAGAGATAACTTCATAGAAGACATGGACCTGAACTGCTCAATATTCACAAAATAAGGCCTATAGCGACATACATACTATATACCGTATGAAACATAAGACTCTCTGCTTTCATCTCGCTACACGGATATACAGACTGAGGCAGAAAGTCATGTAAACCCATTTACAGTTTGGTCTGTGAACTTCTACTGTAATAATAAAAATAACACCCCTGTGAAGTGAGCGGTGCAACTCTGTTCTCTACAGCTCGCTACACGGATATACGGACTGAGGCAGAAAGTCATGTAAACATTTTTACAGTTGTCTGTAAACTTCTACTGTAATAATAAAAAATCACACCCCTGTGAAGTGAGCGGTGCAACTCTGTCTTGTCCCATATTCTTTTCACTATATACGGATTGAGGCAGAAAGTCATGTAAACCCATTTACAGTTTGGTCTGTGAACTTCTACTGTAATAATAAAAATCACACCCATGTGAAGTGAGCGGTGCGACTCTGTCTTGTCCCATATTCTTTTCACTATATACGGATTGAGGCAGAAAGTCATGTAAACCTTTTTACAGTTGTCTGTAAACTTCTACTGTAATAATAAAAATCACACCCCTGTGAAGTGAGCGGTGCAACTCTGTACCATATTCTTTTCACTATATACGGATTGAGGCAGAAAGTCATGTAAACCTTTTTACAGTTGTCTGTAAACTTCTACTGTAATAATAAAAATCACACCCCTGTGAAGTGAGCGGTGCAACTCTGTTCACTATATACGGACTGAGGCAGAAAGTCATGTAAACCCATTTACAGTTTGGTCTGTGAACTTCTACTGTAATAATAAAAATCACACCCATGTGAAGTGAGCGGTGCAACTCTGTCTTGTCCCATATTCTTTTCACTATATACGGATTGAGGCAGAAAGTCATGTAAACCTTTTTACAGTTGTCTGTAAACTTCTACTGTAATAATAAAAATCACACCCCTGTGAAGTGAGCGTGCAACTCTGTACCATGTTCTTTTAACTATATACGGATTGAGGCAGAAAGTCATGTAAACCTTTTTAAAGTTGTCTGTAAACTTCTACTGTAATAGTAAAAATCACACCCCTGTGAAGTGAGCGGTGCAACTCTGTACCATGTTCTTTTCACTATATAAGGATTGAGGCAGAAAGTCATGTAAACCTTTTTACAGTTGTCTGTAAACTTCTACTGTAATAATAAAAATTACACCCCTGTGAAGTGAGCGGTGCAACTCTGTTCACTATATACGGACTGAGGCAGAAAGTCATGTAAACCTTTTATTTGCAGTTTGGTCTGCACACTGATCAACGCGCCCACTATATCAGTGGTTGCTTACTGCAATAGTCATAAAAAATGCACAATATAAATATAATAAAGTTCAGTCAAAATAAACATAAAAAAACAAAACAAAATGTCTTATAAAGTGCTTCTCTGAGCAATACAATGTGTCCACTATACATCAGTGGTCCCTTACTGCAATAATCCTACAAAATAAAGTGCTTCTCTGAGCAATACAACTTGCCCACTATATCAGTGGTCCCTTAGTGCAATAATCATAAAGAATACACAATATAAATAAAATAAAGTTCAGTCAAAATAAACATAAAAAACAAAACAAAATGTCTTATAAAGTGCTTCTCTGAGCAATACAATGTGCCCACTATATATCAGTGAGTCCCTTACTGCAATAATCGTACAAAATGCCCACTATATATATCAGTGAGTCCCTTACTGCAATAATCGTACAAAATGCCCACTATATATCAGTGGGTCCCTTACTGCAATAATCATACAAAATGCCCACTATATATCAGTGGGTCCCTTACTGCAATAATCGTACAAAATACACAATATAAAGTTCAGTCAAAATAAACATAAAAAACACAACAATACAAAGTTCAGTCAAAATAAACATAAAAAAACACAACAAAATTAAACCTTGTACAACCTACTGGTGTGCAGGGGCACCCCACAGGCTTTGCACATGTAGCTCGTCTCATGCCGCTGACCCCCAACGCTGCAAACCCGACACCGCCTTTGGGGTGTCTTTTTGCGGGTGCCTGGGGCTTTGGGGATTCTAATCAGCTCATGGTTTCCAAACTGTTGCAAAAGCTAGCCACTTTGCAATTTTAAATTGTAGGTCCCTGTCGAGCAGGTCCACTCGAGAGTGTGGCGGTGGAGAGAGGTCACCTTGACGGAGCTCACCCCATCCGTGTGAAACGGCAGCAGCACTTCTGGTGGTGGTCATCATCAGACAGAGCTGAAATTATATCACAGTAATATTATCAAATTGTGTACATGAAATCTATTGTATCTTATCGACTTAGTGTTATTATATGGCCTCAGCTGCCTGACCTGACTCAGTGACAACCTTTCTGCATAACCATATTGATAACCATGACATGAAAACAGAAAACTGTCAGGAAAAATGTCAGGCAGCTGAGGCCAATATAACACTAAGTCAATAAGGTAAGGACAGAATGAGCAGGAACACGCATGCATATCATATAGTACATATATAGTGCTATAATCGAAGTGGTTGAATGAAAATGTAGAACATTTTGTTCTCATACCTCCATGGGGTGCCTGGGCAGACTCACCCATCTCCTCGTCTGAGTCTGAAAGCCACTTGTCTGAGTCTGACTCGTGGTCTGACCTGCCTGAAAACATAATCAATATTACAATGTATTCACTTACTATGAGACCTAGCAGATCATGTCTGTCTGTCTGTCTGTCTGTCTGTGTGTGTCCCCTTTGTGCCCATATATGGAGCCGAGTGATTTGTGAATCACTCAGCTCCATATATGGGCACAAAAGGGGCCAGGTCCACATATACAGTAACAGCGGGACAGACACACAGACAGACAGATAGACATGTGTACGAGCTGCGTTTGCAGCTGAGACCCTGCAGAACATGTCTGTCTGTCTGTGTGTCTGTCCCGCTGTTACTGTATAGAAATAAATGATTTGGATTATGTAACAATATACAAAAATATTGACAATATACAAAAATTCATCCATGCATCCCATCCCATCCCATCCCACCAGCGGCAGTCTCCCTCCATCGACTATGTCACTACAATAGTACATGTGTTTGCATTGTGAAATTGAATTTACATTGTACTGGATGTAGTGTGTAGTAAACTATGATCACATTCTAAACTATTGTTAGCCTGAATATAATGTCACTACAATAGTACATGTGTTTGCATTGTGAAATTGAATTTACATTGTACTGGATGTAGTGTGTAGTAAACTATGATCACATTCTAAACTATTGTTAGCCTGAATATAATGTCACTACAATAGTACATGCGCATGCTAGTAGTGATAGTGATGGAGGGATGCCAAGCAAGCAGCCAGCAGCTGCTTGCTTGCTCATCCCATCCCCGCGTCGCCACCAGCGGCAGTCATCCCTCCATCACTATGCTGGGCTGCTAGCATGTGCAACGATGAGCAAGCAGCATACTAGCATGATGCTATGCTGCTGCTTGCTTGCTCATCCCATCCCCGCGTCGCCACCAGCGGCAGTCATCCCTCCATCACTATGCTGGGATGCTAGCATGCGCAACGATGAGCAATCAGCATACTAGCATGATGCTAGCATGCTGCTTGCTTGCTCATCCCATCCCCGCGTCGCCACCAGTGGCAGTCATCCCTCCATCACTATGCTGGGATGCTAGCATGCGCTCATCGTGCCATCCTAACCCCACGTCGCCACCAGCGGCAGTCATCCCTCCATCTCTAGCATAGAGATGGAGGGAGACTGCCACTGGTGGGATGGGATGGGATGGATGGATGAATGGGATGCATTTTTTTATATTGTCGTGCAGATGTTACATAATCCAAATCATTTATTTCTATACAGTAACAGCGGGACAGACACACAGACAGACGCACGCTAACAATACATTAGATATTTTCGTCTTATAATTGATTCAGATGCAACAGGGTCTCAGGGATTCACTCACAGTAGATTAGAAAGTACAGTAACAAAACGCGATTTAGTATTTAGCTTAGCAGTAGCACAGTAAACTAACGTGGCATAAGGTCCACAGTAAAATTGCAAAATGGAGGTTCTTTCTTACCGCCATCCTGGTCGTACTCGTCCAGGTCTTCCCTGGTGGGGCTCCAGTCGTCCTCAAAGTCAATGACCTCCTCGTCCTCCTGGTCACTTTCTCCCGGGGAGAGTGACGGGAGACGGCGGAGGAGCTGCCGCAGCAGCCGCTGCAATGCGCAAAGACCGACGTGGTGGTGGTGGAAGGGGGACCGCCGCCACATCTGCACTGGTCACAGTACGCTCCAAAGGCTGCTTCAGGCTAGGGCCAGCCTGGGTGTCCTCCTCGAAACCAGAGGCCTCTGGTTCAGAGTCGGTTTCGTCCTCCACCTTGTTAGCCATAAGCCACTCGGCGATCGAGGACTGACCGGGAAGGGGAGCTGGGGGGCGCCTACGTGGCATGTCGCGAAATGGCGACGGACAACGACTAGACGCGGGGAAAGGGGAATCGGGAGACACAGACAAACAGTTCACTAAACTAACTACACTTCACTAGACTGACAAAACAAACAAAACACTGAACACTGATCCCTAAATCCTACTATTACTACTAACTAAAAACAAAACCTAACTGGAAAAAAGCTAACTAACGTGGCCTATACTATGGACGTATGCTAATGAACGTATACTACTCTAAACGGACGGACTACTAAACAGACAACTAAAGACTAAACGGACGGACTAAAGACTAAACTATACCTATATAATAATAAACTAATCTAATAATATATACTAAAGGACTACTAAACGGACGACTATGTGATCTAAATGGACTAAATGGACGATTGCTCTAATATAACTTACTCAAACTGCTCTGCTCAAAAACCGATGTCAACGTGTCTCCACAATACTACCTACTCCCACAAGGGGAGCAGGGCATCCGGCCCTTTTTATAAGTTTCGGTCTGATGACGCCATCGGAGGGTTGTTGATCCGATCGGTGCTGCTTTTTTTGCTGTCCGGGCGCAAATATAGTTGAACTATAGTAATCAATAAAAAAACGTATTTTGGACCATAAGACGTATAAAAATGGTATGCGCATAGCACGGTTGCGTATAATATGCTTTCAGCATTCTAAGTGTTAACCCCCTGACTGCCGTTGTCATACCGACACGGCCACCCAGTAGATAGAGAGAAATAAGAATATAAATGCTTGTGTATCTTCCTGTTGGCCGAGCCTAAGGGGCCCTCCGTACCATACTCGCCCGGTACCATACCAAGTACTTTTACTCTAATTACTCACCACCCCGTATCCGAGTACTTCTACTCTAAAGTACTCTTCTGTGCCTAGTGGATAGAGAAAGATACGCACCCCCCTTACCTACCTCCGGGGGAGCCTCCGGGCCTCCTCTGGAACCTGGAAAAGAAGAAGAGAAAGAGTTATACAAATGTCTAGTTGGTAGACTGCCTAGACCGGGAGTCTCAGGCCCCAACTTTGTACTTACCTTGTGCTCTGACCGTATGCTAACATCCCCTCTCATCCTCTGCAGTGACGACTCCCGCCTCGGAACCGGGACCTCATGCAAAGAATAATAACTGTTTGAGTTCTGTTTGTGCTACTGACTTTGTTTGAGCCTTTTGGAGAAATAAAGAAAGGGGCGCCCTCGTGTGTCTAACCCCTGATACTGCACTCTGAGTCATATTTCCCACCCGACCTCCCACAATATATATAAATATAAAACGAGTGGGGGCCTATCGATATCGCCTATCGTGTTAAGATAGCATAGGTCATAGGATGAACACAACCATGAGACATCAAAGGAGTAGAGCAGGAGGGCATGAATATCAGTAGCCAAACAGAACATAAATATATAATACATAATATAATACATAATACAACATAAATATATATAATATATCTGTAAATATACACATATATATACACACATATATACATACCTATAACAACACTTATAAAATGTAAACATGAACTTGGGCACATATAAATATTGTGGGAGGTCAGGTGGGAAATAGGACTCAGAGTGCAGTATCAGGGGTTAGACACACGATGGCGCCCCTTGCTTTATTTCTCCAAACAGGTTCAAACAAAGTCAATTTCACAGCGGAACTCAAACAGTCGTCACTGCAGAGGATGAGAGGGGTCTTTAGCATACGGTCATAGCACAAGGTAAGTTCAGGGTTGGGGCCTGAGACTCGGGTCTAGGCAATCTACCAACTAGACATTTCTTTAACAGAAAGTGAGCACTCTAGTTTCTAACGGTCTTCTTTCACCAGAGTATGGCAGGCTCTCGCCAACTTAAAGTCTCTTCAAAAGGGTGAACTAAACATAACGTGGGCCTGTCTTCGTTCACAGGTTTGACGTGACACTTTATCTAGAGCATGCTAGCTTCCATTAATATCTACGGGGTTATCTTCATTCACAATCTTCAGTGTACAACACCACGGTGACTTTCTTCATTCACAGTCTTCATTAAGCATCAACAGGGTGACTTCCTTCATTCACAATCTTCGTTATTATCCTTAGCTGCTCATGCCACTATGAGTGCCTCTTCTTAATAACACGGGTGATAGATATAGAACGTTTTGTCTTACTGCGACCTTATGGAGATGTGAGCGGCCGTTTCATGCGAGGGTCCCGTCTTCTGCTACTCGTCCCCGATACGAGCCAGGTGGGTCTCCAGGATGTGTGCGGCTCTCCAGTGTATACTTGTCTATGGGGGGCACACGCTCCTGTGTGTGCTTCCAGCCTCACTCCTACAAGCCTGATGATGTGGAAGTACAAGAGTGCATTGAGTGGTGGTACAAGCGATCAAACAATGTGCATAGTTCATACGGGAGGGTCCATAAGTGAGAGAAGTGTGGACTTACCATCCAATGCCGAGTGGACGGCATATGCTGACTGCGCGTCTTGGTGTGCGTAGCAGCGATCTGATACTGCTAGGCGTGCGGGTCGTTTATAAAGGGCACGGCTGACAGGTTGCGGCTGCCGTTAATTGCTAACACGGGCGGCGGCTGAATTAGACGCAGCTGACTTAGGATTGCTCTGGGATAGTAGACGGCGTCTATGATGGGCGTGCCGCGTCGGCGCTTGCCTGGTTGCCATAGTGACGCGTCCCTCCCACTGTGACGAGACCTGACACACTCCACAATATGAACAGTAGGGGGAACAGGTCAGCAGTTACACAGCGGAGTCAAGGTGAGCAGTAATAGGGCCCCAAATATACTCAAAAGTGGCTAGACTGTATTGTCTGTTGCAACGCAACCTCTCCAGGTGTATCAAAGATACAAATTCATTAAGCCATTTACTAAAACAAGGTACAGTCAATGTCTTCCACTCAGTTAAAATCATTCTTTTGGCTACTAGTGTGCCGAGCATAAGCGTCTGCTGTATGGTGTATGGCAGTGCAAGAGAGGCGTCGGAGCATCCGATAAGAGCAGCTAAGGCATCAGGAACAATATTGATATGATAGACCGTGCTGTACCATGAAAAAATATTATGCCAGAACAAAACTATTTTTGGACAGGACCAGAAGGTGTGGCCCAGCGTGCCTTTGGAGATGTTGCATCTACCACAGATATCTGAAACAGCTGGGTACATTTTGTTCATTCTGACCTTTGAATAGTGTAATCTATGGATGACTTTAAACTGGATTAATTGCAGTCTGGAATTGACAGAACCAGAGTGGATCCTCCTCAACCCCTCGCTCCATAGCTCATCTGACAGCTCCAGTCCAATATCCTCCTCCCCAGGCAACCTTAATATGGTTTGTTGAAGGATTAGAGAGTTTGGAGAACAGCGAGACAAATTTTGATATAAGTTGTTTGGAGTTGGGATGTTTTTTCAATAGTGCATATAAACAGTGTTCGTGAGGTATATTTTGAAAATTGTTAAATTGATTTTGAACAAAATGTCTAACTTGTAGATAACGAAAAAAGTGGGAGTTTGGGAGCGAGAATGCTTCTTTCAGCTCAGTAAATGATGCAAAATGATTATCTATATATAGATCTGAACATTTGATCAGGCCCTTGTCCTTCCATTGTGCAAAGGCTGCATCTGTCTGAGAAGGAATAAAGTTGTGATTAAAACATATAGGGGAGTGTGCAGACAGCACGGGAACTGAAAGCAACTTCCCCACCTGTTTCAGTATTTTAATTGAGTTTCTCAAAACAAAATTGTCTTCCAGTAGTTGCCCTGGTAAGTCCTTTGAGGAAAACAATAGAGCTGAAAGAGAGCTGCCCTTCACTGCCTGGGATTCAAACTGGAGCCATTTAGGAGTGTCTGCGGAGGATTGAGGGAGTTGGTCCTGCCAGTAAATTAAAGCTCTGAGATTGGTGGCCCAGTAATAATGGAGAAACACAGGGAGGGAAAGCCCCCCCATTAGTTTGGGTTTCTGTAAGTGTTTTTTAGAGATACGGTTGGATTTGTAACCCCAAATGAAAGACATTATTATTGAATCGATTGTTTTAAAGATGATGCGAGCTTGATTGGGATGTTTTGAAATAAATACATAAACCTGGGGAGAGAAACCATCTTGATAGCGTTCACGCGCCCTATCATTGATAGCGGCAGGGTTCTCCAATGTTCGATGTCTGCTTTAAGTTTATCTAATTGAGGAATAAAGTTATATTTAAATAGCAACTTTGGCTTCAATGGGATGGATAGACCCAGGTATGTAAACTGGTCTGTAGCTATCTTAAATGGGAGGGAGTCCAGATAGGATTGCTCCAAATTATCAGTAAGAGGAATAAATGCGCTTTTTTGCCAGTTAATAGAGTAGCCCGACAGTTTACCGAAATGTTTAATTAAGGAGAGAAGCGGGGGGAGGGATGAGGCTGGATCCATCATGAAAATTAATAAATCATCGGCGTAAAGCGATAATTTACATTCAACGCTACCAACCTTAATTCCTTTGATTTCAAGATGCTTTCTTATACAGTTAGCGAGTGGTTCAAGCATTAAATAATTGAACAGTAGAGAGCTCGTGCAACAGCCTTGCAGCGTACCGCGTTGTAACCTGAACGATACTGACTTATTACCGTTAGTCAAAATTGAGGAGGTGGGGGCTGCATAAAGCATCTTAACCAATTTTTTTTTTAAATCACCGAATCCATAATGTCTTAATGTGGCATGCATATATCTCCAGTCGATCTGATCGAAGGCAAGCTCCGCGTCCAGAGATATAACTACAGGTTTATCGCTTGAATTATATTTAGAATACATTATATTAAATAATCTGCGTGTATTAAAAAAAGAATATCTACCGGACATGAAGCCATTCTGATCCTGGTGGACCAGAGGTGACATGTGTCTGGCAAGCCTAGTTGAGACCATTTTAGCGACCACCTTTTCAAAATTTAGAAGGCTGAGGGGTCTAAATGGTGCATTTATATATAGCGCCTTTATCCAAGGCGCTTTACATAGATTGTATGTAAAACGACTGTGGAAAAATATTACTTTCAATGGAGTGTTTAACCATTCTGAGTAACAAGGGGGCAACCAGATCACTATATGTCTTAAAGAACTCAGCGCAAAAGCCGTCAGGGCCGGCAGCCTTCCCAGACGATAGCGCTTTTATCGCATCTATAATTTCATTGATAGTAAAGTCCGAGTCAAGGTCAGCCTTGGCATTTTCATTTACTTTAGGTAGATCAGCAGACACCAGGAATGACTCAAGCTCGTCATCAGTTGCGTTAGATTTAGCTGTATATAGTTTTTCAAAATGATCTCTAAAGTGATTATTTATATCTTGAGGATTAATTAATAGCTCACCTGAGGGGGACTTCAGTTTGAGGATAGACCTGCTTGCCTGTGCGCTGCGGAGCTGTCTGGCCAGCAATTTACCTGGCTTGTCTCCAAGTTCAAACTGTTTTTGTCTCAGCTTCCGTATCTGTTTACTCACCTGGTCACTCAGAATGGTATTATATTCATATTTCAACGACATAACAGAATACAGATCACGTGTGGATAAAGAGGATAAATACACTCTCTCAGCAATTACGAGCTGCGTCTCGATTTCAGCGAGGCGTTTACGCCTTTCTTTCTTTTTAGTAGCTTCATAAGCAATTATTTTTCCCCTCATCACGACTTTAAATGATTCCCACAGAATAGAATCAGAAACTTCGTCATTATCATTAAATAATAAAAAATCAGTTATGGCTGTTTTCATATACACATTGAAGTTGGAATCCTGCAATAACAGCGAGTTAAAGCGCCAGGCAAAAAAGGCTTTGGGAAGGGACCAGTTAAGAGACATGATGAGAGGACTGTGATCGGACACCAATATTCCATGATATTTTGTTTAGGACGTTTGAGATTAATTTGGAATCTATGAGAAGAAAGTCGATACGTGTATTTGCTTTATGAGCATGAGAAAAAAAAGAGTATTCTTTATCAGTGGGATGCTGTCCCACTGATATGTCCCACATATGTCGACTAAATTAAACGATGTAATCCAATTATTCAGCGTACAGGCAGCCTTGGTCGGAGTGAAAGGGCGTTTTGATGAGCGGTCAAGATAGCCATCCAGAATAGTATTGTAGTCACCACCCATAATCAGGTTAGTGGAGTTCAGATCCGGTAGTAAATTAAAAATCCTGCGATAAAATTCAGGGTCATCAATATTAGGACCGTAAACATTAACACAAGTGATGGGAATATTATTGATTTTACCGGAGATTATCAAGAATCTACCATTAGGATCGTCAACCAGGGAAGATAATCGAAACGGAACACATTTTTTAAATAGTATAGCAACACCTCTAGCTTTGGATGAAAAGGTGGATTGATAAACCTGTGAAAACCAATTTGCTTTGAGTCTGCTCTGGTCAGAAGGATTAATGTGCGTCTCTTGTAAAAATACAATGTCGGCTTTTAGTGTGAAAAAACCTTCCCTCTCTTGACTTGCGTTCCTAATCCATTTACATTCCAGGTGACAAAGGTTAACTTTTCAATATCTGTGCTGTTATTAGTCGTAGTCATAGTGGCAAGATGGGATATATATGACACATGATAGGTATGATGTTACTCGTTTAAAAAAATACAGTTTATATGACACATAATGCAGTCTGGTACACATAACATACCCCCCCCCCTCCCTCCCCCAACCCACATGAAAGCCAAACAAGTTGGCAGTGCCCCTGCCCCCATAATCTAAACGACACAACTAGGTGGTCATATAGGTCCTATTAAATAGATAAGAGTTCTAGGTTCACAGGTTATTTAGCATCACCAGGTGCATCGGCAAGAATGCATACAAAGAGTTCCATCAAAGCCTTTTATTGTTCCGTTGCACACATGAGCATTTGAGATGAGCAAGGAGTTGGTGAGGCTTCACGTTATGGTTTTTACTATAAAAAGACAGAGAAACATAATTACAATTCATTATATACACATCACATTTATACAGATAAACAGACAATTAGGCCTAATACAAACTTGGTACTCAAGGTGTGGGTGGGTAGCTACCACTAGATAAATTAAAGAGTACCAAGCAAACTTATAATACAAACACATTTCAATGAACTCTATAGGTTAAATACTGCATTTCCATGAATACTGAACAAGTCAATTATGTGCACTGCGCATTACACACCATCTTCTCTATAGAGTTTCAAGGCAAACAGTTGAGATCTAATAATCACAATAACCAATACATACATGAACTGAACTCACTTCATTGACGCATAACAAAGGCATGAGGCTCCAGGACAGAGGGCTCTCAGGTGGTGGAGTTGCTGCTGCTGCCAAACAATAACTGTAGAGACAAGCGCTCAAGCAGTATATATAGCTGGCAACTGATTAAGGTGTGAGTGAGAGCAGGTGAAATTACTGATTGAGAGGGAGTGACAGCAGGAAGTGGGTGGATCCAGTCCATGAGTAGGCCAGGGGGAGGGTTGCTGTTGATAAGTAGGATGACTCTATTCTACAGGTCCGGTAAGACCATTAGACCACACTACTTTGGTCTGGGTAGCGACCTATAACAGAAGTCTACAGTAACGGGTTCACCCCTCAACCGTGACTCGTTTGATGGCGGCACCAAGTGCAGCTTCGGCCCGCTCCAGTGATTCTTCTGCACTTCGTATGCGGTCTTCGGCCTCGTCAACGCGGGTTGTGTTGGAGGAGACCTCTCGTTGTACGTTGGTTATTTTGCTCTCAACTGCAGCGAGCGAGGCCGCCATGGTGGTCAGGCGGGTCTCTATGTTGTCTAACTTCGACCCAACTTCAGATCGGAGACATTTGATTTCCTTCAGAACTTCAGCCAAGGAGGCCATAGTGGGGTCTGTGTGCTCAGGAGCTATTGTTTGTAGCGTTGCGGGTAGATTGTCTGCCTTACCCTTGTGAGATCTTAAAAATAAGTCACACTCCTTGACAGCACTAGTAGTAGATTTCTTTGATTTCTTTGACATATCCAGAGGTTTGTTTTGGTCGAAAAGTTAGTAATCTATGATATATACATTAAAACCTTGCACGGTTGTGAAGAGCAACGGCGTTACGCAGCCATCTTAGTTCAGGCCACACCCCCAAAAGACTATTATCTTGACACAAACCAAACAGAATTAATAGGACATGGGACTTCATATATAAACTGGAAACTAAATCATTTGACCTATAATATATTGAGTAAATGTTAATTAGAAGCATCTTTATACACACACACACAATAAATAGAAAAACTGAATTTACAAATCCAATATTAAACTTAATGTATCAAAACAAGCTGTGATATACAAATTTGATTGGCAAAATAAATATTAAATGAATAAAATCTAAAGGCATTTGACAGATGTCATGTCACTGCTACTGAACGGAAATTCTGAACAGAAACTATAGTTCATTACTGACAGCCTTCTCTGTCTCGTATATAAGGTTCTGTAATTTGTGTTTGAACTCAATTTGATGCTTTTGAGGCAGTGACCGCATGAAATCTACCACAGGCTGGAAGTATCTGGCACATTCATCTCTCTGGTCTGAGATCTGTTTGAGAGAAGTGTTGAGGATGTCATTCCGCTTCTCTCTAGCAGCCTCCACTGCTGCCACTCTCTCCTCTCTCCTCTTCTCCATCATAACCTCAAGGTCAGGGCCCCATGAGTTCTTCCCCTTCCTCTTCTTGGAAGGTGGGGGTTCAGAATCGGATGATGTGGGAACAGCAGCTGGAGATGGGGATGGAGCAGGAAGTGCAGAGGGACCAGGGAGAGACCAAGGACTGTCTAAAGAGGACAAGAAGCGAAGACCGTAAGGGCGCCGCCATGTTGATCACATGGTGCTCCATGGAAGGAAAGAAACATGCGCAATGGGCTTTATGCAGCCTTGGTCTGCAACTGCTCCTTTCCTTCCATGGAGCACCATGTGATCAACATGGCGGCGCCCTTGCGGTCTTCGCTTCTTGTCCTCTTTAGACAGTCCTTGGGAGAGACCAGGGCTGCGTCCGAATTGCTAGGGTTGTTCCCTACTCCCTACTCCCCATGCGGGGATCCAGACTCAGTGGACTATAATAGTGAGGATTTCGGACAGTACTTCCTATATGGGGAGCACCGAGTCTGACGTCAATATCGGTAGAGGGCGCAATAACGCCACGGTTCCATGTGCTTTTTAAATAATAATAAACAAATCATCCACATCTACAAGAAAACAGCCACAACGCGAATGTTATCCTTGTTACTCCTGCTGAATTAGTTAGATTTTAGCTAGAAACAGACTGTATCAAATATAAGTGACCAATTCATGGATTGAATATTATGTTTTTAATTCATGGATGAATGAATGAATGAATGCATAATAAATATTGTTGTTACACAATTATTTTAAAACCGTGCAGTGTGTGCTATATTATATATACTATATTAGTATAATAAATGAACATAATATGTTCATTTATGCCTGAAGAAGGCCGAAAGGCCGAAACGTTGCTACTACTCTTAAAATAAACTTCTTGGCCCAGCAAGTGGTGGTGTGCGGGTCTCTCCTCCTTCCTTAAAACATCTGTTGATTGATTGATTGATTGAATTGTTCTGCCAATACGCACCTGCTATAAAATTGAACCGGGTGTGCGGAAACATCCCTCGAACCATTACACCTAAAACGGCTTCGTTACCACCGTCTTGCAGATATAAGACCATACAGATAAGAAGAAAAGAGCGTCTTTTCATTTTTCATTGTCAACTGTGTCCAGGCTGGACACAAATTACAATGCCACTCAATAGGCCAGTGAATTTGAGCGTGTTTGTATTTGCACTTATACGACTGATATTGGTGAGACGGAGAAACAGATCTCTCAGACAGAGAAAACTGAGAAGAGCAGCATTTGCATTACTGGGAAGACGTCAAACTGTAAGTATAAACAAGCCCAAATGATATACACTTTAGAAACAAGCCCAAATAAGCAACTACACTTCAGAAACAAGCCTGAAGCCCAAATTAAAATAGAACTTAATATTGTATTGTAGTGGAATATTGTTTAGACACATTTCATTTCAGGACACAGACTGTTTTGTATTAACCTTGGACCTTTGTAAATAGTATTGTTTATATTATCATTATTTATGTATTTAATCATTTATATAAATAGTAAAACTTATAGTATGCATTTATTTAAAAAGTAATATTTATGAACATTATTTAGGCTATATTTATTTTACCATGTATTCATAATATGGCATGTACATCAGTAGCAATGATTAAAGTAATACAGTATTAATAGTTTTATTACATATATAAATAGAAATAGCATATACAATTCATGTATGAAAGTGTTGATTATTATACTAATTCATGATTATATATCCATTTATTTACAGACTGAACGACCAGCTCAGTACGGTATAGTCAACCATCATGTACCAATTCTAAGAATGTATTTTGATGACCAGAGGGACCTACGCCCTGATTTCCGACTCTCCAGGCGCACCATAGGCCTTCTGATACAAGCCCTCGATGCTCCAGTTGACCATGGCTGGGCTCATCATTTCCAGGTTCTGGTATTCTTGTTTTGGCTGGCCAGTGCAGCCTCATATCGGTTGGTGTCAAGAGCATTTGACATCCCACGCTCCACTGTCCACAACATTGTCCATCGCGTGGCAAACCAGATCATCAGCATTAAAAACCGTGTCATCTTTTTCCCCCCCGCCAATAAAATCACTGCCACTGCACTAGGGTTTGGGACTCGGGCTGGAAACCCAGCATTCAACAGGGCTGTGGGAGCTATCGATGGGTGCCATGTGAGAATCAAGCCCCCTCTTTTAGATGGCCAGTGCTACTTTAACAGAAAACTGTTCCATTCCATCCAGATGCAGGCAGTGTGTGACAGTGAGGCCATCTTCCTGGACATATTTGTTGGGTACCCAGGCTCAGTCCATGATTCTCGCATCTTGAGAAATAGCCCAATATATGTGCAACAACAATACCCACCTGAAGGCTATTACATCCTAGGGGATGGGGGCTATCCCTGCATGTCTAACCCCATCGCAGTGATCACACCCTACAGGGAGCCAGTGAGGAACCCGGTGGAACGGAGGTTCAACAGGCACCATGCAAGGGCCCGTACTGTCGTTGAACGGTCCTTTGGCATGATGAAAAGTAGATGGCGTTCTATATTTTTCAAGGCCTTGGAAGTGCACCACGTTTTCGCTGTGAAGGTCATTGCCTGCTGTGCCATTCTGCACAACATTTGCCTCAGAGATGGCGATACCTTTGAGCCTGAGGAAGAGGCGCTGGATGGAAATGAGGGTGGTCAGCATCCACAGGACCAGGAGGATGGGGAACAGCTGCGTGCACACATTGCTGCAGCCCTCTCAGCCGCAGCAAACCCTCCTGAAGCCCTGAATGAACATGATTACCTGTAAACATTGTAGCTGCCACATGGGATCTTTCTGGATGAGTGATCATTTTGACCTCAACTTATAGTATCATTTGTATGAACATTATTTAGGCTATATTTATTTATTTTACTATGCATTTATAATATTGCATCCCGAAGTGGAGTTTATTTATTTTGGTTCTGCAACAGTGGTGCACGGCACCTGGGTTATTTTGGTTATTGTGAAAACCTGAAAGGTATACTACACTGACACTGTGCTATATGTATGTACTGAACTACTTCTGGTTTCCAATACAAACCTTGAGACTGACTTTGCTTGTGTCTTTTGCAATTCTTGACTGTTTTGAGTTTAAATAAGTGTTATTGAAATGTACTGATTTATTATTATTATATACTGTATATCCCTGAGTTAACTAGGTAGGTTGCTGTATTTTATACAGGGATCTTTGTAGGGTTTCTCCTTGATTCAAACTTTTATGGGTGAAACCGCTACAATATATAACAGTAGCATAGGTAATTAAGAATGAGTTGCAGTAAAGTGTTCATCATTCCAGTTCAGACAGAATTTATTTGGCAAATAAAAATTAAATGATTCTGAACATTTGTTTTTGTCTGTCTGTCTGTCTGTCCGTCCCCCCTCCTAACAAGCACTACTTGTGCATTGTGTAACAAGTGCATTGTTGGGGGGGAAAGTAAATACTTGCCTCAATGTCAAAGTCATACAAAATAGTCATACAAAGTAAAAAATATAGTTGGATCAAAGTTCTGCACAGACATGAGGGTAACAATCAAAACAAGAGGGAATAAACATTTATAACAAGGTGAGCTGAGCTCCTTCATCTCATCAAACTCACCCTCCTCTCTTCAAAATGGCTCAAACTCACCCTCTTCAACATGGAACAGATTACTGTGCATTACAGCTTGGTCCTCTTGATGGTATACGTCCATGTACCAAAGTTTGAGGCTGTAGCATGTTGTAAACAATAGTTAGAGCTGTGTAAAGGCCAGCCAATAGGACGACAGAGGGGCGGGGCTTAAGCAATTAAACATTTACAGTGTGCTCCTATTGGTGGTCCAAGTCCATGGAGCAAGTTTCAAGACTGTAGCATGTTGCAAACAAAAGTTATAGCTGTGTAAAGGCCAGCCAATAGGAATACAGAGGGGCGGGGCTTAAGCAATTAAGCCATTACAGCTTGTTCCTCTTGATGGTCTACGTCCATGTACCAAAGTTTGAGGCTGTAGCATGTTGTAAACAATAGTTAGAGCTGTGTAAAGGCCAGCCAATAGGAAGACAGAGGGGCGGGGCTTAAGCAATTAAACATTTACAGCGTGCTCCTATTGGTGGTCCAAGTCCATGGAGCAAGTTTCAAGACTGTAGCATGTTGCAAACAAAAGTTATAGCTGTTTAAAGGCCAGCCAATAGGAAGACAGAGGGGCGGGGCTTAAGCAATTAAGCCATTACAGCTTGTTCCTCTTGATGGTCTACGTCCATGTACCAAAGTTTGAGGCTGTAGCATGTTGTAAACAATAGTTAGAGCTGTGTAAAGGCCAGCCAATAGGAAGACAGAGGGGCGGGGCTTAAGCAATTAAACATTTACAGCGTGCTCCTATTGGTGGTCCAAGTCCATGGAGCAAGTTTCAAGACTGTAGCATGCTGCAAGCAAAAGTTAGAGCTGTGTAAAGGCCAGCCAATAGGAAGAGAGGGTTTGTGTGTTGGTGTGTGTGTGTGTGTGTGTGTGTGTGTGTGTGTGTGCGTGTGCGTGTGCGTGTGCGTGTGTGTGTGTGTGTGTGTGTGTGCGTGTGTGTGTCCATTTGGTTTCGCTCAGGGGGGGCGGCCCGGTTCCGGCGAGCCACCCCGCGTCTGAAACGGTTGAGAAATGACAGAGTTACGTGTTTCCCCAATTTTCTCTATTGACTTTCAATGTGTGTGTGTGTGTGCGTGCACATGTGTGCATGTGCGTGCATGTGCGTTCGTGTGTGCGCGTGTTTGAGGGGTGGTCAACTTGACCTTGAATCATTAACAAAGTATCAATTTCACCTGAGCTTGGGGCAGGGCTAGTCTATGCGAATGCAAACACTTGAAAGTCAGTACACTGACTCAATGAGAGAATTTGTTAAGACATACGGTCCGAACAAATTGCTCTAGCGCAAAAAGTAAAAGTCGAATGCGATTTTTGTTTTCGCCGTGAGTGACCCGAGACATTGAGGTACGCCGTGTGCGATCATGGTATTGGTCCGATAAAAAACGTGGTTATAAGAGCGAGTTAAGAAATTGTGTTTGTGATGAAAAAATTGCTGACTCATTCAGGCAGTTAACATGGCGTTTCATGACACATTATGATGGTACACCTGTCGCTTTCAGGGCTGTAGTTCACGTACCGTATGAATCTGGGCTGTGGTTGTGACATTGGGGGAAAGAGGACGAGTGTGGCTACAGAATTACCGAAACCCATGTGTGTAAAGTTAATATTTTGGCCGTGAGGACGATTTGTTCGGAGAATTTCGCTACAGTTTTGACACTGGCTGCTCACTCTGACCCGGTCTCTCTCTGGGCGTGCGACACTCTAAGTCGAGATTGTTGCTCAGACCACACACACTTTGAACTGCGATAGCGGGCAAACCGTGCAACGTATTCGAATTCCGTCTCAACCAGGACAAAGTCGATGGCCTCCTGTGCTGTTTGACGTTTAAATCGTGTGTCTACGTAACAGTGTGCAAGAGCAATGTGGCTCCAAAGTAACGTGTCGTTTTCTGTTTTTACCCGCGTTTCCCCATTGACTTTGCATGGGGCATTTTTCGCGTCGTTTATTGCGAATTACGTCGGCACAGTAACTCGAATCGGAAAGAAAAGCACAAGCACACCATTCCCGGCCGAGCCGCACGTTTCGATGTATATATTGTGGGGCTTTGGTAAACCGTGCGGCCGGCCATAGACGTCAAAGTTTCGTGTCTTGAATACGATTATTATTATTAAGTATTGGTTTCGGATTTCAACCTGTGTTTCTGCCATTGCATGGCAGGCACCCAGAACTAGAAACAAAATTTCAAGAAATTTTACTGGGTGCCTGAAGCTTGCCAAGTCTGTGCAGCATTTGAGCCACGGACCACCATTTGATGACATTTAGCCTCAAGAAGGGTCCATTTGGTTACATGTGAGCCAGGTCTCCCCATTGACTTTCAATGGGGTATTTTGTCTTAGTTTATTGCGCATTACGTTGCCACCAACATTCTAATGCTAACATGCTATCATGCTAACATTTTAATGCTAACATTTTAATGCTAACATGTTAATGCTAACATGCTAATGCTAACATGCTAATGCTACATGCTAATCCTAACATGCTAATATGCTAACATGCTAATGCTAACATCTAATGCTAAGATGTCTGAGCTGTAAGGGTCCATTTGGTTTCGTTCAGAGGGGCGGACCGGTTCCGGCGAGCCGCCCTGCTTCTGAAACGGTCGAGAAATGACAGAGTTACGTGTTTCCCCGATTTTCTCCATTGACTTTCAATGAGTGTGTGTGTGTGTGCACATGTGTGCATGTGCGTGCATGTGCGTTCGTGTGTGCGCGGGTGTGAGAGGTGGTCAACTTGGTTAAGTGCATGGAGCAAGTTTCAAGACTGTAGCATGTTGCAAACAAAAGTTATAGCTGTTTAAAGGCCAGCCAATAGGAATACAGAGGGGCGGGGCTTAAGCAATTAAGCCATTACAGCTTGTTCCTCTTGATGGTCTACGTCCATGTACCAAATTTTGAGGCTGTAGCATGTTGTAAACAATAGTTAGAGCTGTGTAAAGGCCAGCCAATAGGAAGACAGAGGGGCGGGGCTTAAGCAATTAAACATTTACAGCGTGCTCCTATTGGTGGTCCAAGTCCATGGAGCAAGTTTCAAGACTGTAGCATGTTGCAAACAAAAGTTATAGCTGTTTAAAGGCCAGCCAATAGGAATACGGAGGGGCGGGGCTTAAGCAATTAAGCCATTACAGCTTGTTCCTCTTGATGGTCTACGTCCATGTACCAAAGTTTGAGGCTGTAGCATGTTGTAAACAATAGTTAGAGCTGTGTAAAGGCCAGCCAATAGGAAGACAGAGGGGCGGGGCTTAAGCAATTAAACATTTACAGCGTGTTCCTATTGGTGGTCCAAGTCCATGGAGCAAGTTTCAAGACTGTAGCATTTTGCAAACAAAAGTTATAGCTGTTTAAAGGCCAGCCAATAGGAATACAGAGGGGCGGGGCTTAAGCAATTAAGCCATTACAGCTTGTTCCTCTTGATGGTCTACGTCCATGTACCAAAGTTTGAGGCTGTAGCATGTTGTAAACAATAGTTATAGCTGTGTAAAGGCCAGCCAATAGGAAGACAGAGGGGCGAGGCTTAAGCAATTAAACATTTACAGCGTGCTCCTATTGGTGGTCCAAGTCCATGGAGCAAGTTTCAAGACTGTAGCATGTTGCAAACAAAAGTTATAGCTGTTTAAAGGCCAGCCAATAGGAATACAGAGGGGCGGGGCTTAAGCAATTAAACATTTACAGCGTGCTCCTATTGGTGGTCCAAGTCCATGGAGCAAGTTTCAAGACTGTAGCATGTTGCAAACAAAAGTTATAGCTGTTTAAAGGCCAGCCAATAGGAATACAGAGGGGCGGGGCTTAAGCAATTAAGCCATTACAGCTTGTTCCTCTTGATGGTCTACGTCCATGTACCAAAGTTTGAGGCTGTAGCATGTTGTAAACAATAGTTAGAGCTGTGTAAAGGCCAGCCAATAGGAAGACAGAGGGGCGGGGCTTAAGCAATTAAACATTTACAGCGTGCTCCTATTGGTGGTCCAAGTCCATGGAGCAAGTTTCAAGACTGTAGCATGTTGCAAACAAAAGTTATAGCTGTTTAAAGGCCAGCCAATAGGAATACAGAGGGGCGGGGCTTAAGCAATTAAGCCATTACAGCTTGTTCCTCTTGATGGTCTACGTCCATGTACCAAAGTTTGAGGCTGTAGCATGTTGTAAACAATAGTTAGAGCTGTGTAAAGGCCAGCCAATAGGAAGACAGAGGGGCGGGGCTTAAGCAATTAAACATTTACAGCGTGCTCCTATTGGTGGTCCAAGTCCATGGAGCAAGTTTCAAGACTGTAGCATGTTGCAAACAAAAGTTATAGCTGTGTAAAGGCCAGCCAATAGGAATACAGAGGGGCGGGGCTTAAGCAATTAAGCCATTACAGCTTGTTCCTCTTGATGGTCTACGTCCATGTACCAAAGTTTGAGGCTGTAGCATGTTGTAAACAATAGTTAGAGCTGTGTAAAGGCCAGCCAATAGGAAGACAGAGGGGCGGGGCTTAAGCAATTAAACATTTACAGCGTGCTCCTATTGGTGGTCCAAGTCCATGGAGCAAGTTTCAAGACTGTAGCATGCTGCAAGCAAAAGTTAGAGCTGTGTAAAGGCCAGCCAATAGGAAGAGAGGGTTTGTGTGTTGGTGTGTGTGTGTGTGTGTGTGTGTGTGTGTGTGTGTGTGTGTGTGTGTGTCCATTTGGTTTCGCTCAGGGGGGCGGCCCGGTTCCGGCGAGCCACCCCGCATCTGAAACGGTTGAGAAATGACAGAGTTACGAGTTTCCCCGATTTTCTCTATTGACTTTCAATGTGTGTGTGTGTGCGTGCACATGTGTGCATGTGCGTGCATGTGCGTTCGTGTGTGCGCGTGTTTGAGGGGTGGTCAACTTGACCTTGAATCATTAACAAAGTATCAATTTCACCTGAGCTTGGGGCAGGGCTAGTCTATGCGAATGCAAACACTTGAAAGTCAGCACACTGACTCAATGAGATAATTGTTAAGACATACGGTCCGAACAAATTGCTCTAGCGCAAAAAGTAAAAGTCGAATGCGATTTTTGTTTTCGCCGTGAGTGACCCGAGACATTGAGGTACGCCGTGTGCGATCGTGGTATTGGTACGATAAAAAACGTGGTTATAAGAGGGAGTTAAGAAATTGTGTTTGTGATGAAAAAATTGCTGACTCATTCAGGCAGTCTTATGACACATTATGATGGTACACCTGTCGCTTTCAGGGCTGTAGTTCACGTACCGCTTGTTCCTCTTGATGGTCTACGTCCATGTACCAAAGTTTGAGGCTGTAGCATGTTGTAAACAATAGTTAGAGCTGTGTAAAGGCCAGCCAATAGGAAGACAGAGGGGCGGGGCTTAAGCAATTAAACATTTACATCGTGCTCCTATTGGTGGTCCAAGTCCATGGAGCAAGTTTCAAGACTGTAGCATGTTGCAAACAAAAGTTATAGCTGTGTAAAGGCCAGCCAATAGGAATACAGAGGGGCGGGGCTTAAGCAATTAAGCCATTACAGCTTGTTCCTCTTGATGGTCTACGTCCATGTACCAAAGTTTGAGGCTGTAGCATGTTGTAAACAATAGTTAGAGCTGTGTAAAGGCCAGCCAATAGGAAGACAGAGGGGCGGGGCTTAAGCAATTAAACATTTACAGCGTGCTCCTATTGGTGGTCCAAGTCCATGGAGCAAGTTTCAAGACTGTAGCATGCTGCAAGCAAAAGTTAGAGCTGTGTAAAGGCCAGCCAATAGGAAGAGAGGGTTTGTGTGTTGGTGTGTGTGTGTGTGTGTGTGTGTGTGTGTGTGTGTGTGTGTGTGTGTGTGTGTGTGTGTGTCCATTTGGTTTCGCTCAGGGGGGCGGCCCGGTTCCGGCGAGCCACCCCGCATCTGAAACGGTTGAGAAATGACAGAGTTACGAGTTTCCCCGATTTTCTCTATTGACTTTCAATGTGTGTGTGTGTGCGTGCACATGTGTGCATGTGCGTGCATGTGCGTTCGTGTGTGCGCGTGTTTGAGGGGTGGTCAACTTGACCTTGAATCATTAACAAAGTATCAATTTCACCTGAGCTTGGGGCAGGGCTAGTCTATGCGAATGCAAACACTTGAAAGTCAGCACACTGACTCAATGAGAAAATTGTTAAGACATACGGTCCGAACAAATTGCTATAGCGCAAAAAGTAAAAGTCGAATGCGATTTTTGTTTTCGCCGTGAGTGACCCGAGACATTGAGGTACGCCGTGTGCGATCGTGGTATTGGTACGATAAAAAACGTGGTTATAAGAGCGAGTTAAGAAATTGTGTTTGTGATGAAAAAATTGCTGACTCATTCAGGCAGTCTTATGACACATTATGATGGTACACCTGTCGCTTTCAGGGCTGTAGTTCACGTACCGTATGAATCTGGGCTGTGGTTGTGACATTGGATGAAAGAGGACGAGTGTGGCTACAGAATTAACGAAACCCATGCGTGTAAAGTTAATATTTTGGCCGTGAGGACGATTTGTTCGGAGAATTTCACTACAGTTTTCACACTGGCCTCTCACTCTGACCCGCTCTCTCTCTGGGCGTGCGACACTCTAAGTCGAGATTTTTGCTCAGACCACACACACTTTGAACTGCGATAGCCGGCAAACCGTGCAACGTATTCGAATTCCGTCTTAACCAGGACAAAGTCGATGGCCTCCTGTGCTGTTTGACGTTTAAATCGTGTGTCTACGTAACAGTGTGCAAGAGCAATGTGGCTCCAAAGTAACGTGTCGTTTTCTGTTTTTACCCGCGTTTCCCCATTGACTTTGCATGGGGCATTTTTCGCGTCGTTTATTGCGAATTACGTCGGCACGGTAACTCGAATCGGAAAGAAAAGCACAAGCACACCATTCCCGGCCGAGCCGCACGTTTCGATGTATATATTGTGGGGCTTTGGTAAACCGTGCGGCCGGCCATAGACGTCAAAGTTTCGTGTCTTGAAAACGATTAAGTATTGGTTTCGGATTTCAACCTGTGTTTCTGCCATTGCATGGCAGGCACCCAGAACTAGAAACAAAATTTCAAGAAATTTTACTGGGTGCCTGAAGCTCGCCAAGTCTGTGCAGCATTTGAGCCACGGACCACCATTTGATGACATTTAGCCACTCAGAAGGATCCATTGTGTTACATGTGAGCCAGGTCTCTCCATTGACTTTCAATGGGGTAATTTGTCTAAGTTTATTGGGAATGTTAGCATTGCTAGCATGCTAATGCTAGGGTCCATTACCCCATTTGGTTTCGTTCAGGGGGGGGGCGTCCCGGTTTCGGCGAGCCGCCCCGCGTCTGAGACGGTTGAGAAATGACAAAGTTACGTGTTTCCCGGATATTCTCTATTGACTTTCAATGTGTGTGTGTGTGTGTGTGTGTTTGTGTGCACATGTGTGCATGTGCGTGCATGTGCGTTTGTGTGTGCGCGTGTGTGAGAGGTGGTCAACATGGAGCAAGTTTCAAGACTGTAGCATGTTGCAAACAAAAGTTATAGCTGTTTAAAGGCCAGCCAATAGGAATACAGAGGGGAGGGGCTTAAGCAATTAAGCCATTACAGCTTGTTCCTCTTGATGGTCTACGTCCATGTACCAAAGTTTGAGGCTGTAGCATGTTGTAAACAATAGTTAGAGCTGTGTAAAGGCCAGCCAATAGGACGACAGAGGGGCGGGGCTTAAGCAATTAAACATTTACAGCGTGCTCCTATTGGTGGTCCAAGTCCATGGAGCAAGTTTCAAGACTGTAGCATGTTGCAAACAAAAGTTATAGCTGTGCAAAGGCCAGCCAATAGGAATACAGAGGGGCGGGGCTTAAGCAATTAAGCCATTACAGCTTGTTCCTCTTGATGGTCTACGTCCATGTACCAAAGTTTGAGGCTGTAGCATGTTGCAAACAAAAGTTAGAGCTGTGTAAAGGCCAGCCAATAGGAAGACAGAGGGGCGGGGCTTAAGCAATTAAACATTTACAGCGAGCTCCTATTGGTGGTCCAAGTCCATGGAGCAAGTTTCAAGACTGTAGCATGTTGCAAACAAAAGTTATAGCTTTTAGTTATAGAGGGGCAGGGCTTAAGCAATTAAGCCATTACAGCTTGTTCCTCTTGATGGCCTACGTCCATGTACCAAAGTTTGAGGCTGTAGCATGTTGTAAACAAAAGTTAGAGCTGTGTAAAGGCCAGCCAATAGGAAGACAGAGGGGCGGGGCTTAAGCAATTAAGCCATTACAGCTTGTTCCTCTTGATGGCCTACGTCCATGTACCAAAGTTTGAGGCTGTAGCATGTTGTAAACAAAAGTTAGAGCTGTGTAAAGGCCAGCCAATAGGAAGACAGAGGGGCGGGGCTTAAGCAATTAAACATTTACAGCGTGCTCCTATTGGTGGTCCAAGTCCATGGAGTAAGTTTCAAGACTGTAGCATGCTGCAAGCAAAAGTTAGAGCTGTGTAAAGGCCAGCCAATAGGAAGACAGAGGGGCGGGGCTTAAGCAATTAAGCCATTACAGCTTGTTCCTCTTGATGGCCTACGTCCATGTACCAAAGTTTGAGGCTGTAGCATGTTGTAAACAATAGTTAGAGCTGTGTAAAGGCCAGCCAATAGGAAGACAGAGGGGCGGGGCTTAAGCAATTAAACATTTACAGCGTGCTCCTATTGGTGGTCCAAGTCCATGGAGCAAGTTTCAAGACTGTAGCATGTTGCAAACAAAAGTTATAGCTGTGTTAAGGCCAGCCAATAGGAAGAGAGGGTTTGTGTGTTGGTGTGTGTGTGTGTGTGTGTGTGTGTGTGTGTGTGTGTGTGTGTGTGTGTGTGTGTGTGTGTGTGTGTGGGTGTGTGTGTGTGTGTGTGTGTGTCCATTTGGTTTCTCTCAGGGGGGCGGCCCGGTTCCGAAGAAATGACAGAGTTACGTGTTTCCCCAATTTTCTTCATTGACTTTCAATGTGTGTGTGTGTGCGTGCACATGTGTGCATGTGCGTGCGTGTGCGTTTGTGTGCGCGCGTGTGTGAAGGGTGAATCATTAACAATGTATCAATTTCAGCTGGGCTAGTCTATGCAAATGCCACCACTATTGAAAGTTAACCCATTCTGAACGGGAACTCCTTTTTTTTGTTATGCTGAATTTGTTCAGATATACGGTCCGAACAAATTACTCTAGCGCAAAAAGTAAAAGTCGAATGCGATTTTTGTTTTCGCCGTGAGTGACCCGAGACATTGAGGTACGCCGTGTGCGATCGTGGTATTGGTACGATAAAAAACGTGGTTATAAGAGCCAATAGGAAGACAGAGGGGCGGGGCTTAAGCAATTAAACATTTACAGCGTGCTCCTATTGGTGGTCCAAGTCCATGGAGCAAGTTTCAAGACTGTAGCATGTTGCAAACAAAAGTTATAGCTGTGTAAAGGCCAGCCAATAGGAAGACAGAGGGGCGGGGCTTAAGCAATTAAGCCATTACAGCTTGTTCCTCTTGATGGCCTACGTCCATGTACCAAAGTTTGAGGCTGTAGCATGTTGTAAACAAAAGTTAGAGCTGTGTAAAGGCCAGCCAATAGGAAGACAGAGGGGCGGGGCTTAAGCAATTAAGCCATTACAGCTTGTTCCTCTTGATGGCCTACGTCCATGTACCAAAGTTTGAGGCTGTAGCATGTTGTAAACAATAGTTAGAGCTGTGTAAAGGCCAGCCAATAGGAAGACAGAGGGGCGGGGCTTAAGCAATTAAACATTTACAGCGTGCTCCTATTGGTGGTCCAAGTCCATGGAGCAAGTTTCAAGACTGTAGCATGTTGCAAACAAAAGTTATAGCTGTGTAAAGGCCAGCCAATAGGAAGACAGAGGGGCGGGGCTTAAGTAAATTAAGCCATTACAGCTTGTTCCTCTTGATGGCCTACGTCCATGTACCAAAGTTTGAGGCTGTAGCATGTTGTAAACAAAAGTTAGAGCTGTGTAAAGGCCAGCCAATAGGAAGACAGAGGGGCGGGGCTTAAGCAATTAAGCCATTACAGCTTGTTCCTCTTGATGGCCTACGTCCATGTACCAAAGTTTGAGGCTGTAGCATGTTGTAAACAAAAGTTAGAGCTGTGTAAAGGCCAGCCAATAGGAAGACAGAGGGGCGGGGCTTAAGCAATTAAGCCATTACAGCTTGTTCCTCTTGATGGCCTACGTCCATGTACCAAAGTTTGAGGCTGTAGCATGTTGTAAACAAAAGTTAGAGCTGTGTAAAGGCCAGCCAATAGGAAGACAGAGGGGCGGGGCTTAAGCAATTAAACATTTACAGCGTGCTCCTATTGGTGGTCCAAGTCCATGGAGTAAGTTTCAAGACTGTAGCATGTTGCAAACAAAAGTTATAGCTGTGTAAAGGCCAGCCAATAGGAAGACAGAGGGGCGGGGCTTAAGCAATTAAGTCATTACAGCTTGTTCCTCTTGATGGTCTACGTCCATGTACCAAAGTTTGAGGCTGTAGCATGTTGTAAACAAAAGTTAGAGCTGTGTAAAGGCCAGCCAATAGGAAGACAGAGGGGCAGGGCTTAAGCAATTAAGCCATTACAGCTTGTTCCTCTTGATGGCCTACGTCCATGTACCAAAGTTTGAGGCTGTAGCATGTTGTAAACAAAAGTTAGAGCTGTGTAAAGGCCAGCCAATAGGAAGACAGAGGGGCAGGGCTTAAGCAATTAAGCCATTACAGCTTGTTCCTCTTGATGGCCTACGTCCATGTACCAAAGTTTGAGGCTGTAGCATGTTGTAAACAAAAGTTAGAGCTGTGTAAAGGCCAGCCAATAGGAAGACAGAGGGGCGGGGCTTAAGCAATTAAACATTTACAGCGTGCTCCTATTGGTGGTCCAAGTCCATGGAGTAAGTTTCAAGACTGTAGCATGTTGCAAACAAAAGTTATAGCTGTTTAAAGGCCAGCCAATAGGAATACAGAGGGGCGGGGCTTAAGCAATTAAGCCATTACAGCTTGTACCTCTTGATGGTCTACGTCCATGTACCAAAGTTTGAGGCTGTAGCATGTTGTAAACAAAAGTTATAGCTGTTTAAAGGCCAGCCAATAGGAATACAGAGGGGCGGGGCTTAAGCAATTAAGCCATTACAGCTTGTTCCTCTTGATGGTCTACGTCCATGTACCAAAGTTTGAGGCTGTAGCATGTTGTAAACAATAGTTAGAGCTGTGTAAAGGCCAGCCAATAGGAAGACAGAGGGGCGGGGCTTAAGCAATTAAACATTTACAGCGTGCTCCTATTGGTGGTCCAAGTCCATGGAGCAAGTTTCAAGACTGTAGCATGTTGCAAACAAAAGTTATAGCTGTGCAAAGGCCAGCCAATAGGAATACAGAGGGGCGGGGCTTAAGCAATTAAGCCATTACAGCTTGTTCCTCTTGATGGCCTACGTCCATGTACCAAAGTTTGAGGCTGTAGCATGTTGTAAACAATAGTTAGAGCTGTGTAAAGGCCAGCCAATAGGAAGACAGAGGGGCGGGGCTTAAGCAATTAAACATTTACAGCGTGCTCCTATTGGTGGTCCAAGTCCATGGAGCAAGTTTCAAGACTGTAGCATGTTGCAAACAAAAGTTATAGCTGTGTTAAGGCCAGCCAATAGGAAGAGAGGGTTTGTGTGTTGGTGTGTGTGTGTGTGTGTGTGTGTGTGTGTGTGTGTGTGTGTGTGTGTGTGTGTCCATTTGGTTTCTCTCAGGGGGGGGCGGCCCGGTTCCGGCGAGCCACCCCGCATCTGAAACGGTTGAGAAATGACAGAGTTACGTGTTTCCCCAATTTTCTTCATTGACTTTCAATGTGTGTGTGTGTGCGTGCACATGTGTGCATGTGCGTGCGTGTGCGTTTGTGTGAGCGCGTGTGTGAAGGGTGAATCATTAACAATGTATCAATTTCAGCTGGGCTAGTCTATGCAAATGCCACCACTATTGAAAGTTAACCCATTCTGAACGGGAACCCCTTTTTTTTGTTATGCTGAATTTGTTCAGATATACGGTCCGAACAAATTGCTCTAGCGCAAAAAGTAAAAGTCGAATGCGATTTTTGTTTTCGCCGTGAGTGACCCAAGACATTGAGGTACGCCGTGTGCGATCGTGGTATTGGTACGATAAAAAACGTGGTTATAAGAGCGAGTTAAGAAATTGTGTTTGTGATGAAAAAATTGCTGACTCATTCAGGCAGTTAACATGGCGTCTTATGACACATTATGATGGTACACCTGTCGCTTTCAGGGCTGTAGTTCACGTACCATATGAATCTGGGCTGTGGTTGTGACATTGGGGGAAAGAGGACGAGTGTGGCTACAGAATTACCGAAACCCATGTGTGTAAAGTTAATATTTTGGCCGTGAGGACGATTTGTTTGGAGAATTTCGCTACAGTTTTGACACTGGCTGCTCACTCTGACCCGGTCTCTCTCTGGGCGTGCGACACTCTAAGTCGAGATTTTTGCTCAGACCACACACACTTTGAACTGCGATAGCGGGCAAACCGTGCAACGTATTCGAATTCCGTCTCAACCAGGACAAAGTCGATGGCCTCCTGTGCTGTTTGACGTTTAAATCGTGTGTCTACGTAACAGTGTGCAAGAGCAATGTGGCTCCAAAGTAACGTGTCGTTTTCTGTTTTTACCCGCGTTTCCCCATTGACTTTGCATGGGGCATTTTTCGCGTCGTTTATTGCGAATTACGTCGGCACGGTAACTCGAATCGGAAAGAAAAGCACAAGCACACCATTCCCGGCCGAGCCGCACGTTTCGATATATATATTGTGGGGCTTTGGTAAACCGTGCGGCCGGCCATAGCGGTCAAAGTTTCGTGTCTTGATGATTATTAAGTATTGGTTGCGGATTTCAACCTGTGTTTCTGCCATTGCATGGCAGGCACCCAGAATAATAATCGTATATGTTCCGAAACTTTGACCGCTATGGCCGGCCGCACGGTTTACCAAAGCCCCGCAATATATACATCAAAACGTGCGGCTCGGCCGGGAATGGTGTGCTTGTGCTTTTCTTTCCGTTTCGAGTTACCGTGCCGACGTAATTCGCAATAAACGACGCGAAAAATGCCCCATGCAAAGTCAATGGGGAAACGCGGGTAAAAACAGAAAATGACACGTTACTTTGGAGCCACATTACTCTGGCATACTGTTACGTAGAAACACGATTTAAACGTCAAACAGCACACGAGGCAATCGTCTTTGTCGTGGTTCAGGCGGAATTCGAATACGTTGCACGGTTTGCCCGCTATCGCAGTTCAAAGTGTGTGTGGTCTGAGCAAAAATCTCGACTTAGAGTGTCGCACGCCCAGAGAGAGAGCGGGTCAGAGTGAGGGGCCAGTGTCAAAACTGTAGCGAAATTCTCAGAACAAATCGTCCTCACGGCCAAAATATTAACTTTACACGCATGGGTTTCGGTAATTTTGTAGCCACACTCGTCCTCTTTCACCCAATGTCACAACCACAGCCCAGATTCATATGGTACGTGAACTACAGCCCTGAAAGCGACAGGTGTACCATCATAATGTGTCATGAAACGCCATGTTAACTGCCTGAATGAGTCAGCAATTTTTTCATCACAAACACAATTTCTTAACTCGCTCTTATAACCACGTTTTTTATCGTACCAATACCACGATCGCACACGGCGTACCTCAATGTCTCGGGTCACTCACGGCGAAAACAAAAATCGCATTCGACTTTTACTTTTTGCGCTAGAGCAATTTGTTCGGACCGTATATCTGAACAAATTCAGCATAACAAAAAAAAGGGGTTCCCGTTCAGAATGGGTTAACTTTCAATAGTGGTGGCATTTGCATAGACTAGCCCAGCTGAAATTGATACATTGTTAATGATTCACACTTCACACACGCGCGCACACAAATGCACACGCACGCACATGCACACATGTGCACGCACACACACACACATTGAAAGTCAATGAAGAAAATTGGGGAAACACGTAACTCTGTCATTTCTCAACCGTTTCAGACGCGGGGTGGCTCGCCGGAACCGGCCCGCCCCCCTGAGAGAAACCAAATGGACACACACACACACACACACACACACACACACACACACACACACACACACACACACACACACACACACACACACACACACACACACACACACACCAACACACAAACCCTCTCTTCCTATTGGCTGGCCTTAACACAGCTATAACTTTTGTTTGCAACATGCTACAGTCTTGAAACTTGCTCCATGGACTTGGACCACCAATAGGAGCACGCTGTAAATGTTTAATTGCTTAAGCCCCGCCCCTCTGTCTTCCTATTGGCTGGCCTTTACACAGCTCTAACTATTGTTTACAACATGCTACAGCCTCAAACTTTGGTACATGGACGGAGACCATCAAGAGGAACAAGCTGTGATGGCTTAATTGCTTAAGCCCCGCCCCTCTGTATTCCTATTGGCTGGCCTTTAAACAGCTATAACTTTTGTTTGCAACATGCTACAGCCTCAAACTTTGGTACATGGATGTAGACCATCAAGAGGAACAAGCTGTGATGGCTTAATTGCTTAAGCCCCGCCCCTCTGTCTTCCTATTGGCTGGCCTTTACACAGCTCTAACTATTGTTTACAACATGCTACAGCCTCAAACTTTGGTACATGGATGTAGACCATCAAGAGGAACAAGCTGTAATGGCTTAATTGCTTAAGCCCCGCCCCTCTGTATTACTATTGGCTGGCCTTTACACAGCTATAACTTTTGTTTGCAACATGCTACAGTCTTGAAACTTGCTCCATGGACTTGGACCACCAATAGGAGCACGCTGTAATGGCTTAATTGCTTAAGCCCCGCCCCTCTGTATTCCTATTGGCTGGCCTTTAAACAGCTATAACTTTTGTTTGCAACATGCTACAGTCTTGAAACTTGCTCCATGGACTTGGACCACCAATAGGAGCACGCTGTAAATGTTTAATTGCTTAAGCCCCGCCCCTCTGTCTTCCTATTGGCTGGCCTTTACACAGCTCTAACTATTGTTTACAACATGCTACAGCCTCAAACTTTGGTACATGGACGTAGACCATCAAGAGGAACAAGCTGTAATGGCTTAATTGCTTAAGCCCCGCCCCTCTGTATTCCTATTGGCTGGCCTTTGCACAGCTATAACTTTTGTTTGCAACATGCTACAGTCTTGAAACTTGCTCCATGGACTTGGACCACCAATAGGAGCACGCTGTAAATGTTTAATTGCTTAAGCCCCGCCCCTCTGTCGTCCTATTGGCTGGCCTTTACACAGCTCTAACTATCGTTTACAACATGCTACAGCCTCAAACTTTGGTACATGGACGTAGACCATCAAGAGGAACAAGCTGTAATGGCTTAATTGCTTAAGCCCCGCCCCTCTGTATTCCTATTGGCTGGCCTTTGCACAGCTATAACTTTTGTTTGCAACATGCTACAGTCTTGAAACTTGCTCCATGGACTTGGACCACCAATAGGAGCACGCTGTAAATGTTTAATTGCTTAAGCCCCGCCCCTCTGTCGTCCTATTGGCTGGCCTTTACACAGCTCCAACTATCGTTTACAACATGCTACAGCCTCAAACTTTGGTACATGGACGTAGACCATCAAGAGGAACAAGCTGTAATGGCTTAATTGCTTAAGCCCCGCCCCTCTGTATTCCTATTGGCTGGCCTTTAAACAGCTATAACTTTTGTTTGCAACATGCTACAGCCTCAAACTTTGGTACATGGACGTAGACCATCAAGAGGAACAAGCTGTGATGGCTTAATTGCTTAAGCCCCGTCCCTCTGTATTCCTATTGGCTGGCCTTTACACAGCTATAACTTTTGTTTGCAACATGCTACAGTCTTGAAACTTGCTCCATGGACTTAGACCAAGTTGACCACCTCTCACACACGCGCACACACGAAAGCACATGCACGCACATGCACACATGTGCACGCACACACACACAATGGAGAAAATCGGGGAAACGAGTAACTCTGTCATTTCTCGACCGTTTCAGAAGCAGGGCGGCTCGCCGGAACCGGGCCGCCCCCCTGAACGAAACCAAATGGACCCTTACAGCTCAGACATCTTAGCATTAGCATGTTAGCATATTAGCATGTTAGCATTAGCATGTTAGCATGTAGCATTAGCATGTTAGCATTAGCATGTTAGCATTAAAATGTTAGCATGCTAGCATGTTAGCATGTTAGTATTAGCATGTTAGCATTATAATGTTGGTGGCAACATAATGCGCAATAAACTTAGACAAAATACCCCATTGAAAGTGGCTCTAGTTAAGTATTGGTTTCGGATTTCAACCTGTGTTTCTGCCATTGCATGGCAGGCACCCAGAATAATAATCGTATTCAAGACACGAAACTTTGACGTCTATGGCCGGCCGCACGGTTTACCAAAGCCCCACAATATATACATCGAAACGTGCGGCTCGGCCGGGAATGGTGTGCTTGTGCTTTTCTTTCCGATTCGAGTTACCGTGCCGACGTAATTCGCAATAAACGACGCGAAAAATGCCCCATGCAAAGTCAATGGGGAAACGCGGGTAAAAACAGAAAACGACACGTTACTTTAGAGCCACATTGCTCTGGCATACTGTTACGTAGAAACACGATTTAAACGTCAAACAGCACACGAGGCAATCGACTTTGTTGTGGTTCAGACGGAATTCGAATACGTTGCATGGTTTGCCCGCTATCGCAGTTCAAAGTGTGTGTGGTCTGAGCAAAAATCTCGACTTAGAGTGTCGCACGCCCAGAGAGAGAGCGGGTCAGAGTGATAGGCCAATGTGAAAACTGTAGCGAAATTCTCCAAACAAATCGTTCTCACGGCCAAAATATTAACTTTACACGCATGGGTTTCGGTAATTTTGTAGCCACACTCGTCGTCTTTCACCCAATGTCACAACCACAGCCCAGATTCATATGGTACGTGAACTACAGCCCTGAAAGCGACAGGTGTACCATCATAATGTGTCATGAAACGCCATGTTAACTGCCTGAATGAGTCAGCAATTTTTTCATCACAAACACAATTTCTTAACTCGCTCTTATAACCACGTTTTTTATCGTACCAATACCACGATCGCACACGGCGTACCTCAATGTCTCGGGTCACTCACGGCGAAAACAAAAATCGCATTCGACTTTTACTTTTTGCGCTAGAGCAATTTGTTCGGACCGTATATCTGAACAAATTCAGCATAACAAAAAAAAGGAGTTCCCGTTCAGAATGGGTTAACTTTCAATAGTGGTGGCATTTGCATTAGAGACTGACACGGGAGTGGATTTCCACTCCTGTCCTGTCCCACTCCCACAGAAAAAATCCTGTCCTGTCCCAATCCTGGACCAATGTAAAAATAAAAATCCTGTCCTGTCCCACTCCTGTAGAATGACTCCTGATCCCATCCCGCTCCCACTCGAGATGACTCCCACTCCCATCCCGCTCCTGTTTTTTTTTTTTTTTTTTTAAATACCGCATTGTGCCGATTATAGACCACTCCAATAATAAGATGACCCCCATTTTTAAAGACTAATTAGTGAAAAAAGTACATTGAAATTCAATTAGTCTAGTCCCCGTCCCCGATAACAAAATAAATAGTCTTATATTCAGCACAATATGGTAAGTTAGTCATTAAGGCAATGGATGGCGTTCTTATTTTTTTAAAGAGTATTGTTTCATGCCATTAAACAATGTGGCACCGCAGGAACAGTTAACGTGGTAAATGTAATGGTATATTATATATATACCATACGGCATATAATTCCTTAATCCAGTTTAAACAACAATCTTCAAAGGCCCCAACACATAATACCTTATACCATACCTTGCTATGGTGGAATGTATGTCAGTTAAAAAACAAAACATTGGTCAGTCACACCACGCCTATGGTAACAGTACCTTAGTTGAATAAACCCAAACATGGTATTTAATGTTTTATTTTATTAAGACATTGTTTCCTTCTCTCAGTCCCTGTCGCAGGGTAAACAAAACGTCATATAGCACATGGCTAATTGTACCGTGCCAGGGAGGAGGAGGAGGCGGAGCGGCTGTAACTTTCTCCAGGCCAATAATGGATTTAATCATTCCAAATAGGTCTCCATTCATTGCTACGGTCGACATGCTCGTCTCACTGTCACTCGCTTTTAGTTTTGACTAACGCAAGCGCAAAGCTACTGCTGCGCTGTGCAGAAGAGCCGTTGAAGTGAATGCGCAAGATTTGCGACATTGAGGGGGCAGAAAACTGAGCGCTCGAGCACTGTTCATGCAGCCTGGAGTTCAGAGGAGTGGGACTAGCTGGAGTTTGATAGTTGAGATTGTAGAGCTTGTAGATCTGTCTGTTTTTGCAGCTCCGGTGTCAGGGTAACAATAAGAAATTATAGGCAGAGATGAAGTGAAGTTGAACAGCCAAGCAGCAGCAAGCTACGTTACGCTAAGCTAACATCACCACCACCATGGCTGGTGTTGTGTTAGCTTAGCAGCTAAGCCTTAGCTTCTTGCAATGCCATAGCGTTCTCACTGCGGTCTCACGGTTATGTGGGCTGCTGCTTGGAGAGGAGAGGGGTTTCTACAGGCGGCTCAGCGGCTGCTATGACCAAATTGATTGTGTGCAACATGACAACTGTTTTAAAGTATTGTACAGTGACAACTATTGAAACTTCATTGTAAACAAACACTGCGGTCCACCCAGCTCCACCCCCTGCCCCCATTCACTCATTTGAAACCTGACACCTGGTGTGTGTGTGTGTGTGTGTGTGTGTGCTGGGCTCCTGGCCGCTCTGCAGGCTACAGCAGGCAGCCAGCAGTGAGCCTGAGCACCGCGGCGAGCTTTGCGAGCGTTGTTTCCTTCCTGAAAATGATCATTATGATTCTAGATAGATGTCATTCCCGTTCCTGCACGCTCCCGTTGACTTTTATTCCCGTCCCGTCCCGATCACGGGATTAATAAAAAAAATAATCCCATCCCACGGGATTCCCGCGGGAATCACGTGACCCACGGGAATCCCGACAAAATGTCACTCTCTAATTTGCATAGACTAGCCCAGCTGAAATTGATACATTGTTAATGATTCACCCTTCACACACGCGCGCACACAAACGCACACGCACGCACATGCACACATGTGCACGCACACACACACACATTGAAAGTCAATGAAGAAAATTGGGGAAACACGTAACTCTGTCATTTCTTCGGAAACGGGCCGCCCCCCTGAGAGAAACCAAATGGACACACACACACACACACACACACACACACACACACACACACCAACACACAAACCCTCTCTTCCTATTGGCTGGCCTTAACACAGCTATAACTTTTGTTTGCAACATGCTACAGTCTTGAAACTTGCTCCATGGACTTGGACCACCAATAGGAGCACGCTGTAAATGTTTAATTGCTTAAGCCCCGCCCCTCTGTCTTCCTATTGGCTGGCCTTTACACAGCTCTAACTATTGTTTACAACATGCTACAGCCTCAAACTTTGGTACATGGACGTAGGCCATCAAGAGGAACAAGCTGTAATGGCTTAATTGCTTAAGCCCCGCCCCTCTGTCTTCCTATTGGCTGGCCTTTACACAGCTATAACTTTTGTTTGCAACATGCTACAGTCTTGAAACTTGCTCCATGGACTTGGACCACCAATAGGAGCACGCTGTAAATGTTTAATTGCTTAAGCCCCGCCCCTCTGTCTTCCTATTGGCTGGCCTTTACACAGCTCTAACTATTGTTTACAACATGCTACAGCCTCAAACTTTGGTACATGGACGTAGACCATCAAGAGGAACAAGCTGTAATGGCTTAATTGCTTAAGCCCCGCCCCTCTGTATTCCTATTGGCTGGCCTTTGCACAGCTATAACTTTTGTTTGCAACATGCTACAGTCTTGAAACTTGCTCCATGGACTTGGACCACCAATAGGAGCACGCTGTAAATGTTTAATTGCTTAAGCCCCGCCCCTCTGTCGTCCTATTGGCTGGCCTTTACACAGCTCTAACTATTGTTTACAACATGCTACAGCCTCAAACTTTGGTACATGGACGTAGACCATCAAGAGGAACAAGCTGTAATGGCTTAATTGCTTAAGCCCCGCCCCTCTGTATTCCTATTGGCTGGCCTTTACACAGCTATAACTTTTGTTTGCAACATGCTACAGTCTTGAAACTTGCTCCATGCACTTAGACCAAGTTGACCACCTCTCACACACGCGCAGACACGAACGCACATGCACGCACATGCACACATGTGCACGCACACACACACAATGGAGAAAATCGGGGAAACGCGTAACTCTGTCATTTCTCGACCGTTTCAGAAGCAGGGCGGCTCGCCGGAAACCGGGCCGCCCCCCTGAACGAAACCAAATGGACCCTTACAGCTCAGACATCTTAGCATTAGCATGTTAGCATTAGCATGTTAGCATGTTAGTATTAGCATGTTAGCATTATAATGTTGTTGGCAACATCATGCGCAATAAACTTAGACAAAATACCCCATTGAAAGTCAATGGGGAGACCTGGCTCACATGTAACCAAATGGACCCTTCTGAGAGGCTAAATGTCATCAAATGGTGGTCCGTGGCTCAAATGCTGCACAGACTTGGTGAGCTTCAGGCACCCAGTAAAATTTCTTGAAATTTTGTTTCTAGTTATTATTACGATTAAGTATTGCTTTCGGATTTCAACCTGTGTTTCTGCCATTGCATGGCAGGCACCCAGAATAAATCCAGATCCAGTCCCACCAAAAAAAACAGAAATAGCAGAAAATGTTTGAGCACCACTGATATGGAAAAAGGTTTTAGAAAATGTTCTTGTTAGAACCGGCCTCAGGTCTTAATGGGCTTTTTAACACTACATTTTTTCCACAATTTTCTCGAGGAGAGACAACATTCTATCCTCCCTTGTCTCTTCTCTCTTTGCTCTTGCCTCTTCTCTCTCCTCTGCTCTCTCCAGCAACTCGAGGACCCCATCACGCCGCTTCTTTGCTGGGACTGGATCTGAACTCTCTGGTGGCACTGAATCGGAGGAGGAGGCTTGAGATAATGTGACAGAATCAGATCTGGGAGGGTTCTCTGTCCATGAAGTGGCAATGAGCATAGGTGGCGTTATTGATGGCTTGCTACCTATGGCCAAATCCATTTCGTCAAACCACTTCCAGTTTGATGCGGTCTTCTCCCCCGATTCAGTGCCACTTCCCGAAGGTGGTTTCTTGAGTTCCTGCACACATTGCAATGTATTTGTTGGGCACAATTAATGTAATGTTCATTTCAAATGCAGAACACAGCAATAAAATACAAACTGACATGTCATCCATGCTTACATTTATGGTCATGTAGTTATATACAGAGATGGGAAGTAACAAAGTACAAGAACTTTGTTACTTCAAGTGGTTTTATCAGGTATCTGTACTTGCTGAATAGGATGCTACTGTATTTTAATATCAATCATAATAATAATAATAACTTGGAGAGCCAAATGGTTTCTGAGGTGGTAGGCCTACAAGGCTGAGAACCACTGATGCATTAGAGTTAGCTTTGCACAGAAACATTAATACTTACTCTTTAAGTACATTTCAGAGCCTGTACCCTCTGTAACTTGTAGGCCTACATAAGTATAGTACTTTTCCCATATCTGATTAAATACAATTAATCCAAACCTTGTATGTCTTCTTTAAGTTCTCCCATTTTTTTGCTGCTTGGGAAGCAGACACAACTCCTGTCAGTCCAATGTCTCTCAACACAGCTCTACAAAATGTAATTAGACAGACATAAGACAAAAACATATTATTGTTATTATTACTAACCTTTTAGCCAACACATATAAGTGTAATATCACTTGTATTGCCGTTAAGAATACACATAATATTCCTTCACAAGAATTAACTCGGTGAACTCACTCCCATCCCGTTTTCGCAGCATTCCTCATCCCCGTGAACAGACTTTCGTTCTCCGCTCGTGACGAAATAAACCGTCGAACATCTTCATCAAGCCCTGAAGAGACAATTGATATGTAATTTAGCCCATCTAGACTAAACCAAACAGTAACACGTTTGTTACATGGCGTAAACAAACGGAAAAATACTTACATTTGTATGCGTTGTTTTCCCTCGCTGCCGCTGGTTGAACTTCTACTGCTGCGACGGGTGGTGAACAGGGCTCCATCGCTGCTGCTTGTGTTGTTGTTTATGCTTCTGGCACATGTATTGTGGATGTAGTGCGCATGAGCATACGCTCAAAGCGTGCCTGCGCAATGCATTGTGGGGTAGATTTGCTTCGCTGCGTTTTTTGAGTGACCATCGGGAGCTCCCTACAATTCCCGGTGCATTGTGGGATACTTCAGTCCACTACTGTAGGGTGCAAAAATGCTCACTACATATTCGGACACTATAACAAAATGGCGGAACCCCAAAGTAGTGCACTATATGGGGCATAGGGAATGATTTCGGACGCAGCCCAGGAAGTAGAAGGAACAGGGAGAGACGAGGAAGTAGATGGACCAGGGAGGGAACGTGGAGGAGGTGCTGGAGCTGTCCAGTACAGTGGGGCCAAACTCTTCCATGCTGATGTTGGACAACTCGTGTTCAGTCAATGGGGCCTCATGTATTATTTATTTATTATCATTAATTTAACTAAATGCATTTGATTGTATAGCCATCACTAACTAGGCTATACAATCAAGAATAAATACTAACCACAGCAATATGGTCATAGTCTACTATTGATATTGATCCACTACAATGACAGATCCGTGAAAGCATTGTGATGTGAGCTATTTGATATGCTACTTTAGACAAATGTTGATCAATGTGGGGGTTCAGGTCCTTGACATGAACATGTTTCACAACCACTGAATGAAAGTGAGTCCAACCTTATGTGAAATTTGAGGCTTGGGGAAGATATAAAACATGATATCAGTGGTGGAAATTGCGTTGGGTCTATGTTTACGTCAACTTGAGAACAACAAAACTCCTTACCTCGGGCTCACAGATGGTCATAGGCCGTTTCGCGGATACCGCCATCTTGCAAAGAACGCGGTGGATTGTGGGTAGGCGCGGAGCATTCTGGGTCGAAAAGGGACCAGGAAGTGTCTAGCCCGCTTTGTTTACTATTGCGATTCTGACTGTCTCCGTGATTTTCTAATATTAAACTATTTTTTGATAAACATAAAAATAGGTGGACCACACCGATGTGCTGTTTACATGTGCAACAATAATCGGCGATATAAAGCCAAGTAAGTGGAAATTCATATATCTGTAGAATGGTCGCTAGAAATAATGCCGTTATATTAAGCCTTACAGCCTTACTCTGTCTGGGTGCTAATAATAATGAAGTCCGTTATGTAAATATTGTATTTATTTTGCATGTATCGTATTATTCCTATTGTTGTCATTTTTGCTATGGTCAACATTTAAGAAGTTCATGTAGTATATAAGCATATAATAATGTAATCCAACATGTGGGATTGACAGGCAATATATAGACTAGACCTAGCCTGTGATCATTTAATTATACTTTGTAAATTTCCATGTATCATGTATGTGAAATACTGTATACTGTATGAAACAACAAGAGCCATTCTAGGGCTAAGAATGCCTGTGATCATTTAATTATACTTCGTAAATTTTCATGTATGTGAAATACTGTATACTGTATGAAACAACAAGACATTCTAGGGCTATCTAAAGCTGTAGGCTATTGAAATCAATGTTACTTTAATGTACACAGTTTAATTTCAGTTCTGTAATTCTATGTTGTTTCAGGTGGTTAATCTAAGCATCTATCTCAGAAGACAACAGAAAAGAAGAAGGACATCGGCCGTCACTGCAACAACAAAATACAACTATTTTAGCTTTGCCAACATGCATGTATTTGTAAAGAAACAAAGTTAAAACCCTGGCGCACATATATATATATATATATATATATATATTGTGGGGGCTCTGATAATCACATCAAGGAACACAGGAGACAGCGTTGCAACAAGCCTTTTTTAGGCGCAGTTTTATTCACTCAAAATTATATTACAGTCTTTTCAGCCTACAGCTTGTAGGGAGAGGGCGGGAGGAGGACTCAGCCCTAGAAAAGGTGAATAAGGTTTTTAACTCAGGTTCTGGGACTTCTCCGTCCCTGGGTCCAAATAACGGTGCTCTATAGCGGGCCGTGTCCTCCAGTCAAATAGTCTCTTATATAGGGGATAGGGGGAGTGAATTGCCATAGCCTCCGAGCCCAACGGCAGGTCTAGTCGGTGCCTGGATAGTCCTGTTAGACAAGAGAATCACAACACAATTACTATGGGTCGATCAATATAATATAATTATATTATATTATATTATATTATATTATATAATATCATATGGAGAGAGCGGGAATATGGGTTGGTCTTACCGAGCACCAGGTCAGTCTGTCCCCCCGGGAGAGTCTCGACTAGACTGAGAGAGAGAGAGGGCTTTTATGTTGTCTGTGTCAGCACGCAGGTGTCAGCTCGTCTGATAATGGTAATTGAAGAGATGCCGTGGGATGTACCGTGCGTCCTGGACCACACCCAGCACGGCGCGTCTCAGGCCTTCCCTCCCTCTCTCTCTCTCTCTCTCTCTCTCCCCGGGGTTACCAACCCGTGGTGTGCGGTCCTCGACAGAGACGCCACAATATATATATATAACATATGTGTTGTGAACCTGAGCCCTGGTGTATTGCAAACAAACAGATTGAAAGAGCCTATGTATTTAATTGTTGTGTGGATGTGAGCTGTACTATTCACATGTAATTCTGTCAAAGTAGTGCATATTATAAGGATGGTGTTCCATTGTCATTAAAGTAATTGTTTTGTCCGAAAAGTAGTGTCTAATTGGTCATTTAATTATTCTATAGCTTACCTATATGAAGTGACCTTTTCCACGTGTGAAACAAATGTGTGAAACCCAGTGAAGATGTGGGGGCTGGATATTATGCATATTATGTATCACCCTGTCTAATATGCTTGTCTCCTCAAATGGAACACTGAATTATTATCAAACTGCTATTGGATGCTAAGTTCTATATTACATTAGTGAAATTCCCTAAGATACTAACATCTGTTTTTGAATGGTAATGTGTTTAAAATGATATTTTATGTCTAGACAAATTATTGTTCACATTATGAAAGTTAAAACATTTTGGAGAAAAAAACATACACCTGACTACTACCGGTACGTTGCATTTTGGGAATGCGCAAAGCAGCCTGGGTGAAAAAGGCACCAGCGCGCGCGGCGCGCCTCCTCTTTCACTCTGCTTTCACCGTGACCGTATTGAAAGATGGATAGTTCAGACGTTCAGGATAGCTTTAGTAATTTAACTGTTCCCCAGTTAAAACAATATTTGTCAGATCGTGACATTGTTGTCTCGAATGCTCTGAAACAAGATTTATTAGCCCGTTGTCGTGCCGCATCTTTTTTAAATCGGCAACCTAAGCTTTCACCACAAGAATATTCAGCAGAAATTGAGAACCAGAGACGGGCTAAACTTCTTTTGGATTGGGGCATAATTTGCCTCCCCGATCCTGATACCCTCCATGACGGCTGGGAAGACAGCCCAGCAAGCTATCCACACTTGTTACAGGGTGGTGTAGAAACCTACCTTGATAAAAGTAAGTAATTAAAAGTAAGCAAATGAATAAGATAAGCGTGTGTCTGCGTGGGGGGGGTAGGTGTGTGTGGTTGGGGGAAGTGTAGGTACTAGGTAGGTAGTCTGTGTGTGTGTGTGTGTGGGGGGGGGGGGGGTAGGTATATTTTATAGGCGTGTGTGTGGACATAGGAGTCGGAGATAGATAGATATTAGCCCTATCCCTATGTCATATATATGATTTATTAATGTCTGTAAAGGTGGACCCTCTTGTAAACAAGTGTAATGCTTAACTGGGTCGTCCACTCACAGTTGCAGTCTTTGTATTGAGTTTGTGCTTGAAATGTACTGTAATTCTGCAAACTGTTAAAGGGATTGTGACATTTAAAACACATTTTTGTAGATATTTTGTGTTCTTTGGCTTTTCTTGACATCAATTTCACCAAAAAAAACCCAAATTTGAACATTCAGTGTATTCTCCGCTGTCTGGACTTTTGTGAATAATTATGCAAATATGACTCGTGGCTTGGACGGCGGAGGCCTACGTAATGTAACGCTAAACCGCGCCCCCTCTCCTCTGCTCCCTGCCTGCCAATTCTACTACCCGCCCCCCTCCTCTCTTCCCCGCCCCTCTCCTCTCCTCCCCCTGATGCTCTCCTCTCTTCTTCCTCATTCTGACCGCGACTTTGTTTCAGTATAATAATAATAATAATGGCTTCTAGAGAAAAAGCAATCTGCTCCGTTGTCGGCTGTGTCAATCAACACAAGTCCTTGCACTTTCCACCAACTGGCCTAGATGAAGATTCACGCTCTAGGTGGATGCATTTTATTTTTGACGGTAACGTTCCAACCAAGTTGTCAAAGAAGCGACTCTTGTGCGCACATCATTCCCCCCAGAAAGTTTTTCAAATCTCGGACAAGTTCAGAGTGGATTTGCAACCAAACTTTTTATGAACCCAGGAGCAATACCAAGCATTCGTGTCCCAATCCCAACTATAAGTATTTATACTGCAATGATTTGTGTTAAATTGTTGTGCAGTACTATTTGAGTGGACTCACAATAAAAAATCAATCGCCTGCAGCACCCCGAAGTGCTTCATGGTAGCCTACTTTTAATTTATAGTCAATCACTGCCACTACCCGCATTAGCTGTGTGTTTGACTATTATTAATCTTTGATTCGTGGCGTGCACCAGCTGTTGTAGATTGCATGTGCTCATTATTGTTCTTGTAATGCGATACATTGGAATAGCAACGCAGCCAACGCTCGTGTGATATAATCCACGTTAAAAGTATGGCGAATAATGATAGGCTATAGTCATTGAGTATGATATCGATGACATTACACAAGTTTATGTCGACGTGGTCGTGGGGTGAGATATTGCAGGAGTTTCATAGGCGCGTTCGGAAATAGCGCACTGAGCCCACTGCACTGTGCAATGCAAACTAATAGGCGAGTGCGCTCCGGTGCGGTATTTCCGAACGTGCCTTATTTGTTTACCAACTGTTGCTCGTACGATGACGTTGAATAGAGAATACATGTTACAAAGGGAGTCTACCAACGCGCCTCAAGCCTAAAACGGCTGATCCGGTGCTTCACAGGTGCAGGGACATCAAAGTTGCAAAAGGAGAGGAGACTGGAGCAACACGGACATTTAGAGCCTTTTACGTTTCGACCTTGCGGTCTTCATCAGAGTGGACTCTGATGAAGACCGCAAGGTCGAAACGTTAGTCGTTTTGTATACTCAGCACCTTAATAAAAGGCTCTAAATGTCCGTGTTGCTCCAGTCTCCTCTCCTTTTGCAACAGAGAATACATGTTGTTGTCCATCCCCTCAGTACATACATGCAGTGATGGTCTTATTATAAATAACATTTTATATAAACTATAAACAAATAGTTATAAAAGGAGAAGAAGTTGCGTGCGTTGGCACTGGCAGCGTTGCTATGGCTGAGATGCTGTGAACTTGTAAAGGAAAAAAAAAAGAACAGTCCCTTTCTCTGAGGGGGGCGGAGAGGTATGGAGGGCTTGAGGGGTGGGGGGGGCGGAGCTGGGTAGTGATTGACAGGAAAGGGGGAATTACCGACATCTACAGGCTAAAATAATGTGTTTTTCTATGCCTTCTCAGGATGCATATTACATACACACAAAAACTCCTGGCAAGAAATACTGGAGTGGAGATTTCTGTTCAAACTTTTTAGACACGTTTGAAGGACCATGGCCAAGACTTTTAATGTTGTTAAAATTATGTTAAAAATAATGTCACGATCACTTTAATAAATTTATCAACAGTTCAATCAAAAATCATCACCAACTAAATATGTGTTTTATTCTCTCATAGAAAACCGTGCAATTGGCATTTCCACTGGTGGTGCTGAGGCTTTGAGAGATGGAAAGTCGCTTCATTTATCAGATCATGTACAGAATGTACAATATAATGGCATAGGTGAAAACGTGCCATATTGTTTCCTGAGGGCCACGGTTATTAGGGAAACCAACATCTCTAAGGCACCCTATCAATGCTGGATGATTGTCCACAAGTCTAAGGCATTGCTAGTGGAAGCCTTCTAGCTGTCCTGCAGGGTATGGCCTTTCTTATTTAATTTAAATATAGATGCAACTACAGTTTTACACAAACTAGTTTAAAAGTATTTTGACCAAGCCACCCTAATTCATACTCTGTGTCCTCTCATAATACAAAGGTTACGCGGCACATGCAAACATGTGGCATCCCTTTGTCATCTGGTCATTGAGAAAGTGGCACGAGGAGAGAACTCTACTGTGACTCAAACCAGACAAAGTTGGCATGCGCCATCCAAGAAGCTCCACAGTGCACAGTTCCTGGAAAACATTCACATTCAAAAAGTTAAAGGTATGTGTACTGTACAGTAATAATTTAATTGATCATTTATTTTGTTTAGCTGGCTGTCATTTTCTGTGTTTGTTCCATTCTTCCCTTCTATCTGTGATACAGAAATTGACACAAATAACTAAGTCAATTTCATATTGCTGTCCACTAATTACATCAAAGTCTAGCTCTCCATGTTTTACTCTAGCTCTTGCATATGTGAAGCCTCAAGGCCCTATATTCACTTAAGCCTGCCAAATTACCTAAAACCACTTTTTAATTTGCCAATTTCAGGAAACTGTGTCATTGAGGAGACAGTGTGTCGGACTCGGAGGTTTGAGTATGACCCTCGTGCACTACCTCACAGAACCCCAAAAAGAATCCATGACATGGACCTTGATGGGCTCAGGGAAGCTACCAACGGAAGTGCTACGATTCTCTGCTACCTACCAGTTGCCCCTGATCCAGCATATACATTCCCTGATGTAAGGGACTGTGGGGTAGTACATTTTGAGGAGGCTATGGAACAGGAGACACTACCACAGCAAGTGAATGCTGCTCTTCCCCCCACTCTCACAGCCCTAGCAGCAACACACTGCTCTTCCCCAGATACCTTTTACCATGCAGCTGTAGAACCACTGAACCCAGATTCTGTTTTAGCTGTGTCTGAATACACAGTTGATCAGGCAAACTCTGAAGACTGGCGTGAATACAGAGTTGGGCGTGTTACAGCCAGCAAAGTACATTCAGTTTTCACCAAAGTGAAGCACGATGGAGATGTAAGCAGCAAGAACACCTCTTTTCTGAAAGAAATTATGAACTACATGCCACCAGCTCATTCACCAGCAATCCATTGGGGAAACTACAATGAGAGATCTGCTGTGCTCAATTTTGAGAAGCTGAACCGAAGGAAACATAAATGTATGAAAACAGTCCCATGTGGGCTTATTATCTACGGCCAGTGTTGGGGAAGTTACTTTTAAAAAGTAAGGCGTTGTAGTTATCGTTACTTATCTAAAAAAGTAATTTGTTACTTTACTTTACATGAAATTATGAAAGTAACTACTTTACTTTACTTTACTTTACTTTAGAAAATAATAATATAAAAAACGGCCGAAACCGAATATAGGAACTTTTTTTTTTAAGCTAGATCTATAAAGAATAGGGTTGGGAGACTTGGGACTTCATTAAAAAACATCTAATTAATTGGAGGCTTTGTGATGAATTCATCTCAATTAATCACATTTTAATCGCATATCAATAGGCATATTTGACCTGAGCAGTGAGCTTTTTTTCTACATAAGCATAGGCAATAAAACAAGTAGTAATAATTATAGTGATAATATTATCATTCATTGTTAAAGCTCCAAATGATATTCCCATTCGTCTTTGTGTCTGCCCGTGTGCTCGCAGCAGCGAGTGTGAGGGGTTGGGGAACGGGGTTGTATATAGTGAAACTAACGTTAGCTCCCATGCTAGCTAATGGCTTCCCTCGTCAACAGAACACCACCACAGATCGGGTGGAAGCTGCTGATATCACGTTGCTTGTGCCCGTGGATGGGAAATAAGATTTAAAAGGCTATGGAAGCGTGGATGAAAGGCAAAGCACAGATGTGTGCAAAGTTTTGTCGGATCTGCCTGTGCATTCCGTCTGCTGCAGTGCGTGTGTGTTCTGTCAACTTCTGTGTTGACTGGCTGAATGCATAGTAAAGAGCGTCATCATAAGCATGCGCCCTTCCTGCGCTGGAAGTAGCAGATCTACAAGGTATCTACCCGTCGCAATGCACAGCACGTTGGGCTTGTACATCTGTGTTTCTCCCGCAGTTTAGTTGAATTATATCGATTCACAACTTTATTTGCCCCCTTCACTTCAGCAGCACAGAGACGCCTGTATGATGATAGACTCACGGAGCTGCATGGCCAGACTTTTTTCTCTGATCACATAAGTTGACATAACGCCATAACGCGGGTAGCGCTCGCACAATAACTATAGCGCCGTTATGGAATGGGGAAATGTAAAGCGTTAGGTTACAAGTTACTGCAAATAGTAGTTACGTTATGTAACGTAACACATGTAAGGGCGTTAGTCACAACACTGTCTACGGCCAGCTTCCCATAATGGCAGCATCACCAGATGCTCTTGTGACCTGCAAGTGCTGTGGCACTCGGCCTCTTGAGGTGAAGAACCCCTTCAAGCATCGGGCTCTCAGTATCGCAAAGTTTGCTGAGCAGCCAGATTCATGCCTT